>NW_022589732.1:22520420-22901301 GCF_004348235.1 Phoca vitulina | reverse complement strand
ATTGGAGCAAATTATAGCAGAGAACTTCCTTAATTTGGGGAAGGAAACAGGCATCAAAATCCAGGAGGCACAGAGAACCCCTCTCAAAATCAATAAAAATAGGTCAACACCCTGACATCTAATAGTAAAACTTACGAGTCTCAGAGACAAAGAGAAAATCCTGAAAGCAGCTCGGGAGAAGAGATCTGTAACCTACAACGGTAGAAACATTAGATTGACAACAGACCTATCCACCGAGACCTGACAGGCCAGAAAGGACTGGCATGATATATTCAGAGCACTAAACGAGAAAAATATGCAGCCAAGAATACTATATCCAGCTAGGCTGTCATTGAATATTGAAGGAGAGATCAAAAGCTTCCAGGACAAACAAAAACTAAAGGAATTTGCAAACACGAAACCAGCCCTACAAGAAATCTTGAAAGGGGTCCTCTAAGCAAAGAGAGAACCTAAAAGCAACATAGACCAGAAAGGAACACAAACAATATACAGTAACAGTCACTTTACAGGCAATACAATGGCACTAAATTCCTATCTTTCAATAGTTACTCTGAATGTAAATGGGCTAAATGCCCCAATCAAAAGACACAGCTATCAGATTGGATTAAAAAACAAGACCCATCGATATGCTGTCTGCAAGAGACTCATTTTAGAACCAAAGACACCCCCAGATTTAAAGTGAGGGGGTGGAAAACCACTTACCATGCTAATGGACACCAAAAGAAAGCTGGCGTGGCAATCCTTATATCAGACAAATTAGATTTTAAACCAAAGACTGTAATAAGAGATGAGGAAGAACACTATATCATACTTAAAGGGTCTATCCAACAAGAAGATCTAACAATTGTAAATATCTATGCCCCTAACATGGGAGCAGCCAATTATATAAGGCAATTAATAACAAAAGCAAAGAAACACATTGACAATAATACAATAATAGTGGGGGACTTTAACACCCCCCTCACTGAAATGGACAGATCGTCTAAGCAAAAGATCAACAAGGAAATAAAGACTTTAAATGACACACTGGACCAAATGGACTTCACAGACATATTCAGAACATTCCATCCCAAAGCAACAGAATACACATTCTTCTCTAGTGCCCATGGAACATTCTCCAGAATAGATCACATCTTAGGTCAAATCAGGTCTCAACCGGTACCAAAAGATTGGGATCATTCCCTGCCTATTTTCAGACCACAATGCTTTGAAACTAGAACTCAATCACAAGAGGAAAGTCGGAAAGAACTCAAATACATCGAGGCTAAAGAGCATCCTACTGAAGAATGAATGGGTCAACCAGGAAATTAAAGAAGAATTAAAAAAATTCATGGAAACCAATGAATGAACGAAAATGAAAACACAGCTATTCAAAATCTTTGGGATGCAGCAAAGGCAGTCCTAAGAGGAAAGTATATAGCAATACAAGCCTTTCTCAAAAAACAAGAAAGGTCTCAAATACACAACCTAACCCTACACCTAAAGGAGCTGGAGAAAGACCAGCAAATAAAGCCTAAACCCAGCAGGAGAAGAGAAATAATAAAGATCAGAGCAGAAATCAATGAAATAGAAACCAAAAGAACAGTAGAACAGATCAACGAAACTAGGAGCTGGTTCTTTGAAAGAATTCACAAGATTGATAAACCCCTGGCCAGACTTATCAAAAAGAAAAGAGAAATGACCCAAATCAACAAAATCATGAATGAAAGAGGAGAAATCACAACCAACACCAAAGAAATACAAACAATTATAAGAACATATTATGAGCAACTCTATGCCAGCAAATTAGATAACCTGGAAGTAATGGATGCATTCCTAGAGATGTATCAACTACCAAAACTGAACCAGGAAGAAATAGAAAACCTGAACAGACCTATAACCACTAAGGAAATAGAAGCAGTCATCAAAAATCTCCCAAAACACAAAAGCCCAGGGCCAGATGGCTTCCTAGGGGAATTCTACCAAACATTTCAAGAAGAATTAATACCTATCCTTCTGAAACTGTTCCAAAAAATAGAAATGGAAGGAAAACTTCCAAACTCATTTTATGAGTCCAGCATTACCTTGATCCCAAAACCAGACAAAGACTCCATCAAAAAGGAGAATTACAGACCAATATCCCTGATGAACATGGATGCAAAAATTCTCACCAAAATACTAGCCAATAGGATCCAACAGTCCATTAAAAGGATTATTCACCACGACCAAGTGGGATTTATCCCTGGGCTGCAAGGTTGGTTCAACATCCACAAATCAATCAACGTGATACAATACATTAACAAAAGAAAGAACAAGAATCATATGATCCTCTCAATAGATGCAGAAAAAGCATTTGACAAAGTACAGCATCCTTTCTTGATCAAAACTCTTCAGAGTATAGGCATAGAGGGTACCTACCTCAATATCATAAAAGCCATCTATGAAAAACCTACAGCGAATATCATTCTCAATGGGGAAAAACAGAACTTTCCCTCTAAGGTCAGGAACGCGGCAGGGATGTCCACTATCACCACTGCTATTCAACATAGTATTGGAAGTCCTAGCCACAGCAATCAGACAACAAAAAGAAATCAAAGGCATCCAAATTGGCAAAGAAGAAGTCAAACTCTCACTCTTTGCAGATGATATGATACTTTATGTGGAAAATCCCAAAGACTCCACCCCAAAACTGCTAGAACTCATACAGGCATTCAGTCAAGTGGCAGGATATAAAATCAATGCACAGAAGTCAGTGGCATTCCTATACACCAACAACAAGTCAGAAGAAAGAGAAATTAAGGAGTCGATCCCATTTACAATTGCACCGAAAACCATAAGATACCTAGGAATAAATCTAACCAAAGAGGCAAAGGATCTGTACTCAGAAAACTATAAAATACTCATGAAAGAAATTGAGGAAGACACAAAGAAATGGAAAAACGTTCCATGCTCATGGATTGGAAGAACAAATATTGTGAAGATGTCAATCCTACCTAGAGCAATCTACACATTCAATGCAATCCCCATCAAAATACCATCCACTTTTTTCCAAGAAATGGAACAAATAATCCTAAAATTTGTATGGAACCAGAAAAGACCCCGCATAGCCAGAGGAATGTTGAAAAAGAAAAGCAAAGCTGGCGGCATCACAATTCCGGACTTCCAGCTCTACTTCAAAGCTGTCATCATCAAGACAGTATGGTACTGGCACAAAAACAGACACATAGATCAATGGAACAGAATAGAGAGCCCAGAAATGGACCCTCAACTATATGGTCAACTAATCTTTGACAAAGCAGGAAAGAATGTCCAATGGAAAAAAGACAGTCTCTTCAACAAATGGTGTTGGGAAAATTGGACAGCCACATGCAGAAGAATGAAACTGGACCATTTCCTTACACCACACACAAAAATAGACTCCAAATGGTTGAAAGACCTCAATGTGAGACAGGAGTCCATCAAAATCCTAAAGGAGAACACAGGCAGCAACCTCTTCGACCTCAGCCGCAGCAACTTCTTCCTAGAAACATCGCCAAAGGCAAGGGAAGCAAGGACAAAAATGAACTATTGGGACTTCATCAAGATAAAAAGTTTTTGCAAAGCAAAGGAAACAGTCAACAAAACCAAAAGACAACTGACAGAATGGGAGAAGATATTTGCAAATGACATATCAGATAAAGGGCTAGTATCCAAAATCTATAAAGAACTCATCAAACTCAACACCAAAAGAACAAAGAATCCAATCAAGAAATGGGCAGAAGACATGAACAGACATTTTTCCAAAGAAGACATCCAAACTGCCAACAGACACATGAAAAAGTGTTCAATATCGCTCGGCATCAGGGAAATCCAAATCAAAACCTCAATGAGGATACCACCTCACACCAGTCAGAATGGCTAAAATTAACAAGTCAGGAAATGACAGATGTTGACGGGGATGCGGAGAAAGGGGAACCCTCCTACACTGTTGGTGGGAATGCAAGCTGGTGCAGCCACTCTGGAAAACAGTATGGAGGTTCCTCAAAAAGTTGAAAATAGAGCTACCATATGATCCAGCAATTGCACTACTGGGTATTTACCCCAAAGATACAAAAGTAGGGACCCAAAAGGGTACGTGCACCCCAATGTTTATAGCAGCAATGTCCACAATAGCCAAACTATGGAAAGAGCCAAGATGTCCATCAACAGATGAATGGATAAAGAAGATGTGGTATATATATACAATGGAATATTATGCAGCCATCAAAAGGAATGAGATCTTGCCATTTGCAACGACGTGGATGGAACTGGAGGGTATTATGCTGAGCGAAATAAGTCAAACAGAGAAAGACATGTATCATATGACCTCACTGATATGAGGAATTCTTAATCTCAGGAAACAAACTGAGGGTTGCTGGAGTGGGGGGTGGGGTGAGAGGGATGGGGTGACTGGGTGATGGACAGTGGGGAGGGTATGTGCTCTGGTAAGTGCTGTGAATTGTGCAAGACTGTTGAATCTCAGATCTGTATCTCTGAAACAAATAATGCAATATATGTTAAGAAAGAAAGAAAGAAGAAGAAGAATGTAGCAGGAGGGGAAGAATGAAGGGGGGGAAATCGGAGGGGGAGAAGAACCATGAGAGATGATGGACTCTGAAAAACAAACTGAGGGTTCTAGAGGGGAGGGGGGTGGGAGGATGGGTTAGCCTGGTGATGGGTATTGAGGAGGGCACGTTCTGCATGGAGCACTGGGTGTTATGCACAATGAATCATGGAACACTATATCTAAAACTAATGATGTAATGTATGGGGATTAACATAACAATAAAAAATTTAAAAAAAAAGAAAAGAAAATCAAAGTTAATCTCTCTTACATAGAATCAAAAATTGTACAAATCTAGCAATATATAAAAATAATAATACAGGGGCATCTGGGGGGCTCAGTCAATTAAGCAGCTGCCTTCAGCTGAGGTCATGATCCCAGGGTCCTGGGATCGAGCCCCCGCGTCAGACTCTCTGTTCTGCGGGGAGCCTGCTTCTCCTTCTTCCTCTGCCTGCCCCTCTGCCTCTCTCTCTCTCTGTCAGATGAATAAATAAAATCTTTACAAATAAAAAAAAAAATAAAACATCATAACCAAGATGTGTTTATTCCAGGAATGGAAGAAAATTGGTCATTAGACAATCAACTAATTTCATTTACCACAAACAGAATAGGGGAGAAAAAATCACATTATAATTTCTTTAAAGATTTTATTTATTTGAGAGAGAGAGCATGAGCAGGGGAAAGGGGCAGAGAGAGAGGGAGAAGCAGACTCCCTGCTTAGCAGGGAGCCCAATGTAGGGCTCGATCCCAGGACCCTGGGATCACAACCTGAGCCTGAGGCAGAAGCTTAACCAACTGAGCCACCCAGGTGCCCCATAATTTAATAAATAAAGATAAGTCATTTGATAAATTCAACACTCACTCATAATAAAAACTCATAGCAAACTAGAGTTACAGGGGAATCTTTTAAATCTGTGATAGGTACAAAAAACCTACAACCAACATTACACTTAATGAAATCCTAAAAGCTTTCCCTCTGAAGTTGGAAATGAAGCAAGAATACTTGCTGTCACAACTCTATTCAATATTATAGGAGACATCCTAACAGTGCAATTAAGCAAGAAAAATAAATGAAAGAGTTAAGGATTGAAAAGAAAGATGTAAAAGTCATTACAAGCTACTACATAGGCTATGATATATATGATAGAAAATACATGAAAATATATAGATAAACCATTAAAATTAACAAATAAATTTAGCAAAGGCACTGGATACAATATCAATACACAATTCACAGTTCATACACAAAAAAAGTAGTTGTAGCTTTATATTCCAATGAATAAGCAGAAAATGAAATTTTAAAATATTTCAATTACAGGATTATAAAAATACTATAAGATATAAAATATAAACCTGAGAATAAATTTAACAAAGAAGTTACAAGAATTCTATGCAGAAAACTACCAAATATTGTGAGAAATGAAAGATGACCTAAATAAATGGAAGGACACACTGTATATATGGACCAGAAGACAGTCTTATACAGATATTAATTTCTCTTCAAATTGGTCTAGAGATTCAATGCAACTCCTATCAAAATTCCAGCAGGATTTTCCAATTCAGTTTGGAAGTTGTTAAGCTGATTTTTAATTTTAAATGGAAATGCAAATGTCCAAGGAAAGGGAAGAAGCTCTTGAAATAGAACCAGGTAGGATAATAAATATAAAAACTTAGAAAGCCAAAATAATTAAGGCAGTAATTAAACCAATAGAACAGAACATGGAGTCCAGAAAGAGGCCCATACAATGTGACTGCTGGTTTCTAACAAAGGTAACATTCTATGCCAGGGGGGAAAATGATGCTGTTTTAATCAGTGTGGAGCTGGGTAAATTGGAAAAAAAAAATCGAATCTTGACCTCTACTTTACACTATCCACAAAGAGTAAACACATTTGGGTTATACATTTAAATAAAAACATAAAACAATAAAGCTTCTAGATGATAATATGGGGAAATTTCATCATTATCTTGGAATAAAAAAAGATTTCTTAAGTAGGACCCAAAAGGACCCAACCACTAATTTTAAAGGAAGTAATTGCTAAACTGGATCTGATTAAAATTGAGAGCTCATTCTCCAAAAGATACTATTAAGAGAATCAAAAACAAAAACAAAAGAAAATCAAAAACAGACCATAGAATGACAGAACTTCTGCAATATACATATATGTAACAAAAGACTTTAATCCAGAATATATAAAGATCTGTAACAAGTAAATAGGAATAAGACAATGCAATAGAAAAGGTACTTCATTAAAAAGTGTAGACAAATGTCCAATAAACATATGAAAATCTCCTCAACTTCATTAGTAATCAAGAAATTATGCATTAAAACCACATGAAATATGATTTCACACCCACCAGAATGGCTAACTTAAAAAGATTAGCAATACCAAGCATTGTCAAGTATAGCAAGTGGAACCCTCATATACGTTTAAATAAATTATGGTTCAGTAGATCCACACAATGAAATACCCAGTTTTTTAAAAAGCATGAGGTATTTATATGTACTTACATAGGGAGAACTCCAATTCATATTTTTAAATGAGAAGAGGAAAAGGAAGAACAGTGTATTATCTCATATGTATTAAAAAAATGAAAGGATACAGGTATGTGTATATATTTACATATATTAGTACACTTACAATGATATAAACTTTTTTGTAAGTATACACAAGAAAGTGTTAGTAGCAGTTCTTCTTAAGGAATAGAACAGAGGATAGAGGGAGGCTTTAATAATTCATAGTGTTTGAATTAACATGTGCATATATTTCTTCATATGTGTTTGTGTGTGTGCCTACTCATATACACCACACATGTACACAAACACACACACACATTCATGCATTCTTTGCTTTAATGTCTAAATCTTGTTTTAAAGTTACTATAAACTTCTATATGTTGGCAGACGTTTATTTAAAAATGACTGGAGGGCACCTGGGTGGCACAGTTGGTTAAGTGTCCAACTCTTGGTTTTGGCTCAGGTCATGATCTCACGTTCATGAGATGCAGCCCAGCATTGGGCTCCGTGCTCAGCACAGAGTCTGTTTGAGATTCTCTCTCCCTCTCCCTCTGCCCCTCCCACTTGTGCACTCTCTCTCTCTAAAATAAGTAAATAAATCTTTAAAAAATGACTTGAGGTTTAGAATATCAACCTCTAGCATTTAGAATATCAATGCTCTAATTCTGGTAATGATTAGATAATAGCCCAATCTGCCTCTGAGGACAGGCTTAGTTCGGGGCAATAAAACATTTCATCCCATTCAGAAGCAGAGTCCTGCTACATGCAGGTCACCAAGGTAACTGCAGAGTGGAGAGTCAAAGCAGAAGTCTAGACCTACAGAGGGAGTGAGGGTTCAGCTTAGTACACTCTGGATGCCTATGATTTGACCAAATAATTCATACACTATTCATTCTACTAATAGAAGTGATCCAGAGAAATTCCAGATCCATCATTGCCTATCCCCTACTACTACCCTTGTTTTGATCCTAACCTTATTCCTGATCCATCCCAGTCCTTCCTGGTTCTTAACTCTGGGTTCACTTTCTTGGCTTTATCTCTGCTTTTACCTAACTTTTATCATTTCAACACTGTCTGGTTTTTTGATTTGCCTTTTATTATATCTAAAAATTTGGTTCCTTCAACTTTTAGCTGACTTGGGTAGGTAACCACTCTCTACTATTTAAGACCCAAATCACAGTCCTAATACCCTTGGCCACAACCAAGCTAAGTCTACATAGCATCTACAGGGGAGTTTTAGTACTGACTATATCTGGGCAAGAACTTGCTTTTTCCTAAACCACAGCATCCCTACTCTACTCATAGGACAACCTTGAGCAAAGGTGTATCAGAGCCTAGGATTTGCAGCCAGTTCAGCAGAACTCAGGAATGGTAACTGGGCTAATTCTACCATCTGTACTTTCACCAAATGTATTACTTGTAAAAAGCCCCCAAATTATCTAAATTTATATATAAAATAACAGTATCCCTTGATAAACAAATAACTTTATTTTTAAAATACTATTATGAAGAATAAGCGAATGGGATATGGTGGCTAGATACAAGATAATTATATAAAGATCACTAGACTGTTTTGTTCTGGCTTTTATTTCCCCCTGTAGCAGTCAGAATTCTTAAATGTACACAACCAACTTGGGTTAGTTTAAACAGAAAAGAAATTCATTAAAAGATATGAAATCTCTTAGAGGGTCAGAGAGTCAGGCTTGGCATTTAGTCAGAGTCAAATTACTTCACGGAACTGGAGCAACAGAGTCACCATTGCTAGGAAAAAACATTACAGCTTGCATCATCAAGCCCATGGATACTAGGCACTATATGTCACAACTAGAAAATGCTTCTGCAAACTTTGTGTAGCTCCTTCAAACCATGCCAGACTTTCAGTACATCTTTCTATGTCATTAGCTTCTGACTCAAAGTCTGGAAAAGTATAACTAAGTGGCAAAGCCAAAGTCAAATGCGTGAGTCTCAGCTACAAGTGAGGCAAGGAAATTTCAATATGAGAGATGGTCTCTACCTCCCACTAAGATGCATAAAGTGGGAAATTCCTCAAAGATAGAAAATAAGTTCAATGCTCCTGGGTAGCCAGAGAGAATGAGAAATGTCAATTGCAGTCCACTCCTTAATTATCCAACATCAACATATGACTTTCTCCCTTAATCTTCCAAATCACAACAATAATGATCCCACCAAGAATAATGAAACTATCTGTCCCAGAAAGATGTACTCATGATCTTCCCTAAAACAGAGACAATACAAAGCCTTATTAGATACTTCACCCAACCCCTTATCTAGGCTTACCGAAAAATGCCCATTCCTCCTCTAGTTCTGTGATAATCATGTATTGACATTCTGTAAATCATGGACTAAATGGTAGAGTTCAATATCATAATACACCCTACATAAAATTACCAAAAAAGGAAGATGAAGGAAGAATATAATTAGCTAAAATATATCATTATATCTATGATATTGCAAAGAGAAAGTGCCTGTATCTATACTTCCAAAAAATACCATGCTTCCTCCTAACATAGTGCAACTAGCACAAATAAGGGTATGCTAGCCCTCTTCCCAAAAAGGGATGACCCAAAACCCATAAGTTACTAAATCCATATTTGGATGATATTTATTCATATCATTTAGTCACAATTCCCTTTTGCTCTCCTGGGTAACCTAAACTATATTACAAGACTAACTCCAAATAACACATATAACACCAACTAGTATGGAGAGAAGAGAGGGAAAATTGATCAGTAGATAAAAATATACACATATAAACATAAAGATGAATATTATGGACACTGCAATCCTCATTTCTACAACTTGGTATGAGGCCATATTTAGTGATTAAAATTTTCTGTTTCCACTATCCACCCTTCACTTTTAGCCAGTCTTTTAGCTCATTGTAGCTCTTTTCCCAGGTATTTCCCAGCCCATCCTAACTCTGTCTAGCAGTACTCAGCAAGCACTTGGAGAATGCTTGCTGGAAAAGAAGTCGTCAGCCTGTAGGGCAAGTATGAGGCTGAATAGGTAAGACGTGGGAGATCAGCTCTGCCTGCTGCTGACACCTGCTCACTGCATACTCAGTCCTTCTCAGGGCTCAGTCCCTTCTGTCCAAGGCCTACAAATGCCTGGAAGGACCCACTGGCATAGGATGAGGTCTGGTGACAACATGTGACGGCACATAAGCTCTATGAAGCAGAAAACAGGTGTGCTTGGTCTGTTCCTAGAACCCAGTTCAATGTTTGATTCATGGTGAGAAGGCCAGATGAGGTTTGGGTCCAGAGCATAGATCTAGGACCAGACAGAGCTAGATGTGATAACAATCTCTGACTCTTGTTAGCTTTGTAAATTTGTGCAAACTTCTTCATATCTATGAGCCTCAGTTCTTTGTAAAATGGAAATAAAAACCACAACTCCTTTAAAGAGTTATTGCCATGACTAAGGGAGACAATGCACGCAAATACTTAGCATGGTTCTGGGACATAGTGAATGCGCAATATATTCAGGTAATATTTCTTTTTGCCATAGATGCATGCAACAGTTTTTTTCCCCTCAATAAACGAGCCCACATTCAGGGAGCCTGGGTCCCTAGCTCAGTCTGGTGTGCCAGCGCTGTCCCCAGGTCCCTGCCAATTCTGTTTTGCTTCTAATAGGCACTCTGGGACTGAAGAGGGTCCTTCCCCAGAGCCCTGCCTATTTTCTTGGGCTCAGGTCACCTCCTCTAAGTTTTTACATGTCCCAGTCTTGGCAGTATCTGGGTCTGGCATCCCTCTAAGCATGCCCCCAGGAACAGAGAACTCCTATTGACTTAATCATCAGTCAGGCTGTTGAGCCCTGATGCCACTCTCAGGATTCCCTGCCCAACCTTAGCTGAGACCGAAAGCCTCCTACCTGTCATTCTCTGTGGACAGACGGCCAGCCTCTCCTAGTTGTCCTTTCTCACTTCATTCTCAGCATACCTGAGGGCTAAGCTGTACTGGGGAAGAAAATGGACTAATTCACTGAAAATCAGTTTGCCAAAGTCAATTCATAAATGATTGAGCCACCAACTTATTGAGAATTAATTTTCGCTTTAGTTTCATCATAGGTTTCTTGTAGCTATTTAACTATAGAGCAGAGTGCTCAGGTCAACTGAATTTGAAATCCTTCTGTGTTTCACAGTTCAAAGGCAGAGCACTGCTTAACATGAACAGCATCTAACTATGCACAGCTGGACTTTCTTTTAAATTCAGTTCCTATCTTCTTTATTTTTAAGTATCTTTCCCTAGCCCTTACTTTGCTTTGGAGTCTTCTTTCCGTGTGCCTCCTGCTCTGATGGCAGTGTCCATAGCCAGTCATCTAAAATACGGTTGAGGGTTGGACACTATTCAGTGAATTGGTCAGTAAGTTATTTAATGATTCAGCAAATTTATTTTCAGCAAATTAACTTTTGGTGAATTGGCTTTGGCAATTAGCCATTCAATAAATTAGCTTTCATCGAACTGACCTAGTTCCATTGGCAATCTAAGTTCCCAAGTGATATTTCAGAACAAAATGCCAACTGGTAGCAAAGAAAGAGTCACATTTTTCTTATACTCTAAGACAACTAGGACTCACTAACTCTTTTTTTAAAAAAGATCTTATTTATTTATTTGACAGAGAGAGACACAGTGAGAGAGGGAACACAAGCAGGGGGAGTGAGAGAGGGAGAAGCAGGCTTCCCACAGAGCAGGGAGCCCGATGTGGGGCTCGATCCCAGGACCCTGGGATCATGACCTGAGCTGAAGGCAGATGCTAACGACTGAGCCACCCAGGCACCCCAGGACTCACTAACTCTTAATCAGTCTGTGTGCCAGTATGTGAGTGTACACACACACACACACACACACACACTTTTAACAAAGGATGCAGTTGCCACATTGCAGCAGTCAGAGTCTATCTGAACAGATCTGGCAGTCCTCAAGAGAAAGGTGGTAAAGAGGATGGGATGAGGCCACATAGCATGTTGCCACCCAGAAACAAGGGACTGTGGAAGCCTGGATATATTCAAGAGTTGGTTGCTAAAAAATAAACAAATTACCTGGTTGAGAATCAAGTTCAGTGGCTTCACGTTGATGACCAGGTCTGATGATTATCATAACCAACATATATTGAGTACTTTATAAATACAGGCATCATCCTAGTCTTTCCATCAACTCTGGAAGGTGAGCATTCTTATCCCCACAACAACCAAAGAATACAGAAGTGAAGTAACTGGCTCAGTGTCACACAGCTAACAAGTGGTGGAACCTGCATTTATTTTTTTTTATTTTTTAAAGATTTATTTATTTGACAGAGAGAGACACAGCGAGAGAGGGAACACAAGCAGGGGGAGTGGGAGAGGGAGAAGCAGGCTTCCCGCCAAGCAGGGAGCCCGATGCGGGGCTCGATCCCAGGACCCTGGGATCATGACCTGAGCTGAAGGCAGACGCTTAATGACTGAGCCACCCAGGCGCCCCTGGAACCTGCATTTAAATCCAGAGGCCAAGATACTATTTCTCTGGTAGTCGTCAAAGCTTGATCTCAGTTCAGATGGACCCTTGGGAAAGATGGTGCCTGGGCCACAGTCCAACAGTGTGGAACAAAGCCATGGCCCAGGAGTAGGAATAGGAGATCAGAAGGGAGAGAGAGGAGAGAGAAGAAGAGGAATGGTAAGGTACTGAGCTTCTGCTCTGTGCTAGGAATTGTGGCCAGAACTTTCTTCCCCATAGTCCCAACGCTGAAGATATGTCTCAGTTGCACAGAGAAGGAAACTCAAGCCCAGAGAATTGTTCAGAGCCCACAGCCTCAAAGTTGAGCTAGGCTTAGCATTCAAATAGGTCTGACTCTAGAGCCTACAGAAATTGGGCTCAAATTTGGGTCTGAGGCAACATTCAAGGAAGACCCAAGACCAGAAAACAATCACTTGACTCTTGCCAAGTGTTTCGCGAGGAGGGGCAGGAGGTTCTAAGGACAGCCCCTGCCTCCTGGAGGCTGCCAGGCACTTGCAGTCCTTTTATAAACCCCCTCCCAGCGGCCAAATGCAGCCCACCAAACCATTTAATTTGGCAGAGCAAACATTGGTTATCAGTTAGAATGCTTACCAAATGTCAATTAGTACTTTGCGGTAATTGATGTCTAATTAACATACCGTCGCCTGTTGTTGGATGCCAATTAAATGTCTAAACAGTCCTTTCTATTTTATTGCATCAACAAGACAGTAATTGTACATTTCTCAGTTCAGTAACTTTGGAGTTAATTTTACTGTGAGCCTTTTGGAATATGGAAACCCAGGGAGAACTCTTAGGCAGATATTTAATTGATATGCGGCTTTGATATCGCTAAAGTCTACCTTATGTTCTCTACCTTCCTGAGAAATCAAATTATTCCTTTCTGTAAAGGTCAGACTCCACTGGAGGTGTCGGTGCCACGCTTGGGCGAACACATGTGACGGAAAGGGGCTGGACAGGCTGAGGAGGGAAGGGCGAAAAGCACTGCCTCGGCTTCCCTCCCTCCCCGCCCAGACCGACCGTCTCTGGGAAGGGGCTCACTCACTGCAGGGACTCACAGCCGAACTCGGGCTCCGGGCCACCCAGGAGTCTCAGCCCCTGCATGAGGACATATCACGCACACTCCTCAGTTCGGTTTGGAGAGAGGCCTTGGCTCTGGCTACCGGCATCCCATGGAAATGTAACAACGGCTGTGTGGAAACTGAGGCATTGCAGGGCTCACTGCAGGGCACTGCAGCCAAGCAGAGTCCACCTGGGTCTGGGGCATGTCCCGAGATATGAGACACAAGGGATGATGGGCCAGTTAGTAAGTAATTGTCCTTCAGCTCCAAACCCACCATCCTGTCTCAGCTCTACCATGCTGAAGCGGGTACCCAGCCCGCCACACGCAGGCGTGGACGGCGGCTCCCATCAGACTCTGCCAGTAGGGGACGCTGCGGAGACCGTGAGGCTGGAAGAGGGAGCCAGGCGTGCTCCTTCCCATTTGCCTCCTGCTCCTGGGAGGGTCTCCCCAGCATCGTGTCTTCACCCTGGCAGAGGCAGTTCCTTCCTGGAGCAGGAGCTGAGTTTGTCTGCGGGTTTTTCGTCCCATTCTACCTGCCCTGCCAGCTGGGCAGAGACCCCGCTGCAGCGCGTGCCCCTTCCCAGCAAGCCAAGTTCCAGCTCCAAGATTGGAGTCTTACTAATTCCATTGCTCCAGCCCTAGGAGTGGTGTGGCGTCTGGCTTCTTCCAGTCACTTCCTCTGGGACACCCTAGAGTCCTCTGACCCTTTCAGTCATGCAACAAACAACTTTGTATCTAGTGAGAATCCTTCGTATTCAGTGCTCTCTGCTCGAATGACTCCTGCGGCTCCAGACCCCTACAGAAGGATTGGACCAGAACCAGGAGGCGGCCTTGCAGAGGGCGGCGTGAGAAACACCTGTACCAAAAGGAGAACAAATGAGGGGTGAGGGTGAGGAAGCCCACCTGCTCAGGTGTGGTGGGGTGGGTTAGCCTGTGGGGTTGAACCCAGCTCCGCCTCTTGTTCTCTGTGTGGCCTTGGGCAAGTGGATTCGCCTCCCTATGCCTCAGTTTACTCATCTGTAAAACAGAGGCGATAGCAGTCCCTGCCACCTAAATTTGCTCCGTCTATGTAATGATATGTTAAGTGAAGGCATTTGGCAGAGTGCCTGGCATGGCAATGTGCAGTGCATGCTGCCTATTATCGTGATGATGGTCGTCATGATCCTCATCAGAGGGCGCTTGGAAGGAGTAAGGAAAGTGATGTGCAGAAAGTACAACAGCTTGCCCAGGACCACACGGCCAGCAATGGCCAGCTATTGCATTGAGAAGAAGTGATGCACTCAGCTCACCTGACCCTGAAGCCTGCGAGCGGGGGAGCTCTCCGGGCCATGTCAGTGCATAGCCCTGGCAAGGGCTCCCAACCCCTCCTGGAACCTGGGAGGTACCCTCCCGCTGCCCAGCGGAGCTCTCTGTCCCTGGGGTTGAGGGCTGAGTCTGTGGCCCTTCCCACATCCTCAGGCTCCCCCAGTGGCACTTTGCACTTGGAACAGAGCCGTTGGGCAGAGACACCTCCCAACCACCACCCTAAGAAGCTGAGCGAGGTGACCACTCCTCTGACCAACCTGGAGGTATATCCCGGCAAAGGACAAGGTCCTTCAAACGCCTTGGAAAGAGCCACCAAACAGTGGTAGCAGGGGCTCTGCAGACATGACCACTGCAGAGGACCCCAGCTCTGGGCCGTGTGGCTGCCAGTCACGGGGAACCCTTGGCAAAGCCTAAGTGATATGGAGAAGGGAGAGGAGAAGGTGTGGATGCTGTCGTGTATGAAATGATGTGAGCTCCCGTGAGCAGCACGACGCCCAGCACGTGTAACGTGCAGGTAGTCAGTAACTGGCAGCTCTTGGTCCCTGGACTTCTGGGCATCGCGACCCTCCTGATAAAAGCTTGTCCTCCCTCCAGGCCCTGCATGGCGGCTCTCAGCCATGCCTGCACCTTACGCTGCCCCCTCCCCACAGTCAAAACACCACCAATGCCCTGCCTGATCTCAAAATGAAATTAGAACTTCTGGGAGCAGCGTCCGGGTTTTAATAGGTCCAGAAAGTTGTCACTGTCACCTCATGCCTCTGCCCCAAATAGCTGGATATTCAGCAAGGTCGGGGACCACAGACATAGGGCTGTGATTTTCAATACCGGCTGAAACATTAGAATCAAAAATCCTAGCTTGTGGGCCCTACTCACAGGGTCTGCTCGTACACAGCTCCTCTGGCAAGGGAGGAGGTGGCCCCGCCAGCCACAGCCACCGAAAGTCCTGAGGGGCGCTTGTTCTAGAAATCAGCCAAAGATGGGCTCCATGTATTGGCCTCTAGGTTGTGTCTTTCTTCACTGCAGGCTGAGACCCCTTAGCTCAAAAGGGGTCTGCTCAAAAGCCTGCAGGTGCCAAATGCAAATATGTACATAACCAATTATTTTAAAAATAGTCGAACAAGCAAGTTTTTAGCCATTTGGAGCCTGCCTGCTTTGCATACCCCACCTCACCCAACAGCTGTTACCTACTGATAAGATTGGGCTTTGCAGCTAGAAGGTGCCAAGCTGCTAAGGCTCTTCAGAGTTCAGACTCCCCACCATGCCATGCTGCTCAGCACCTCACCAGACACATAAGCTCCCTTCCAGACTACTTGCTCTCCTAGGGAATTCCCTTGCCCCCTCCCCTCTGAGTAGTGACCCTGAACTGCCACAGCCGCTAGACAGATTCTTTCTTTTTTTTTAAAGATTTTATTTATTTATTTGACAGAGAGAGAGACAGCGAGAGGGAACACAAGCAGGGGGAGTAGAGGAGGGAGAAGCAGGCTTCCCGCCAAGCAGGGAGCCCGACGCAGGGCTCGATCCCAGGACCCCGGGATCATGACCTGAGCCGAAGGCAGACGCTTAACGACTGAGCCACCCAGGCGCCCCCGCTAGACAGATTCTTGCTGCAATGAGCTTCCTTCCCTGAAATGCAACCATATCCAAGCTTCATCCAACAGAACTCACTGTGTGTTACTGCATCTTGAAGTCATACCTTTTTCCTTGATTGCCCCCTCCAATCCCTCACACCCTTACAAGACTGCAGCCTCCTGAACAGAAAGGACAGGTGTAGATTGAGGGACCCACATCCATCCTTTCATGACAGGCCAAGGAAGGGGGGATAGGCCCAAGACCCCTCTACTGGGAAGGCTGGAGGCAAGGAACAATGTAGCCTGGCCTGATGGGAATTGGAAATGCACTCTAGGAAACACTCCCCCTGGGACCTGTAAGTTATTTTTGTGCATGGGATGAAGCCAAGACTTAAATGTTCTTGTTTTCCAAATATTTTGCCAGGGATTACAACACTATCAGTTAGTTAATTTTTCTACTGTTTTGAAATGCCATTTTTATTATGAACTGAATTCTGATATTACTTGAGTCTATTTCTGCATTTTAATATTGCCCACTAATGTAACCATTTCTCTACCAGTACCATATTCTTTCAATTATTGTCCCTTTATAATAGGTTTAATATCTGGAAGAAGCTTAATATCTGAAAATTTTTCAGCTCAGGATTTTCTTGGCTGGTCCGCGTTCATTATTTTCGATGAACATCATTAAAAGTTAAAAAATAAAATAAGGCCCCAGTAATATCTTAATTGAACTGGAATTCTATTTATCGACAGCTCTGGGAGGATTGCCACCTTTAGAGTGTTGAGTGTTCTGGTCCCTTCATTCACTGGCTGAATAAATCATTCCTGGGGCTCCGCTGTGCCAGGTGTAATGCAGGTGCTGGGATGCTGGGCAATGTCAGCAACGATTCCTGTCCTCTCAAAGCTTATTCTGAATGTTATATTTATTTAAAGAATTATTCTACACATAGGTAAGAGTTGAATTCTGGCTGTGAGTGCAAGTGGGTCTTGGCTAATAAAGGACATGATCAGGACTCACGACTCCATTCCCCACTTCTCCTATGGTGACTACAGGAAGAGACGGCTGCTAGCTCACCGTCCCTGAAGAGCATACGGGAGCTGCCCTCCCTTGAGTGTGTGTGATCAAATGGAGAGTGCATAGGAGCCTGTTTAATGACCCAGAACAGTAGCAAGATAGGAAGAAACTGGAAATAAAATGTCTATATCTGAGTCCTGAGGATCATGGCAAATGGGTTCACCTTAGGAAGTGGACTGAGATCCTAGCTTGTCTGGGCACCTTTCTTACTGTCTCCCAAAGAAGTTAGGGAATAACTTGCAGACAAAGTCAGCAAGACCCAGACTCTTCATGGAGGGTAAAACTGTGAAGGGCCCCTAGACTCCGCAGCCTCCCCATCTCCTGGCCTGGCCTCCTGGAGCTATGGCCTCATTTCTCCTGGGAGCTGTTCCTGCTTGACCCCTCAGGCTTCTCCTTCCCAACCTGCTCCTCAACAGAGGCTTTCTTTAAAGCACACCCTTTTACCCTTGGCTCAAATCCCTTCTCAGGGCCTCCACTTCCATCTTCCTGCCCCCACTGGCTATTATCTCCTTCCTATTCACTCAGATTCCAGTCCCTAGCATGTGGCTTCCAGGCAGACCCATCTCCTAAGCAGGCCCTGTGCTCATGCAGGTTACCCCACATGCACAGTGAGGCTACTAACTTCTCTGGGCCCCCGGGCTCACTTCCTTCATTCTCCCCGAGAAAATTAATAAGAGGAAACCTCACTAAAATGGAATCCAGAGGCTGGAAGGGGGAGCCAATGTCAATTACAGGAAAAAAACTGTCAATTACAGACTCTAATAGAAGAATCCTAGACTGGAAAGGACAATCACTTTCAGGTCCCAACAAGGAAAGATGTACATTGCATCTCCTGCAAGAAATCGACCACCCTTGCAATGAGAAACCATCATCATCCTGATTCATTCAAAGCAACCCCTCCCAGTTTCCTCCTTCTTCATAAAATAACATTCTTCTCCTTTGTTCCTTGGACTTGTTTATGGTTTTGCCACAGCTTGCATGTCCTAAATTCCAATTCCCTGCTATTCCCAAACAAATGCATTTTTTTTTTACGGTAAAATACCTATTTTATTTTTAAGGTTAATATCCCTTTCCAGCAGACATTCACCAAGGGCTGACCCTCTGTCCATCACTGAGGGAGATGCAGGGACGCAATGATGGGTCAGACAGGGTTGTGTATAACAGACAAAGAAGTCGGCTTCAAAACACTCCCAGAACAACAAACAAGCCATTAGGAAAACCAGCAACTCACAGGAGAAAACTCCCATGACCAACAAACATAAGACAGAGGCTCAGCCTCAACAGTCATGAGGAAATGCAAATGAAACAAAACATCATTGCCTTCTAGTCAGAGTGACGAAAACTTAGAAGTCTCATAATGGTAAGTGTTGGTGAGATTTGAGGGCTACATGGAAATGAAATCCTTTAGGGGGGTTGTGTAAACAGGTAGAACACCCCAGCGAGAACTCAGGCAATGATTATTAAAGTTGAGGGTGCAGAGACCCCACTTACGTATGTGCCAACAATTCCACCACTACCGGTATATCTGCTGATGGCTTCCTGCCTGTGAGCCCAGGAGACACATGCAAGAACATTCACTGTAGCAAATTTGTAATATTGAAATACCAAAGACAAATCCATTCATGGGGAGGAAAAAGGGTAAGTAAGGTTTATTGTTAAAATCAAAAGCACTCCGTTGTTAAATGGTGTTGGGAAAATTGGACAGCCACAGGCAGAAGAATGAAACCTACACCAGACAAAAAAATAGACTCAAAATGGATGAAAGACCTCAATGTGAGACAGGAGTCCATCAAAATCCTAGAGGAGAACACAGGCAGCAACCTCTTCGACCTCAGCCGCAGCAACTTCTTCCTAGAAACATCGCCAAAGGCAAGGGAAGCAAGGGCAAAAATGAACTATTGGGACTTCACCAAGATAAAAAGCTTTTGCACAGCAAAGGAAACAGTCAACAAAACCAAAAGACAACCAACAGAATGGGAGAAGATATTTGCAAATGACATATCAGATAAAGGGCTAGTATCCAAAATCTATAAAGAACTTATCAAACTCAACACCCAAAGAACAAATGATCCAATCAAGAAATGGGCAGAAGACATGAACAGACATTTTTCCAAAGAAGACATCCAAATGGCCAACAGACACATGAAAAAGTGCTCAACATCGCTCAGCATCAGGGAAATCCAAATCAAAACCTCAATGAGATACCACCTCACACCAGTCAGAATGGCTAAAATTAACAAGTCAGGAAACGACAGATGTTGGCGGGGATGCGGAGAAAGGGGAACCCTCCTACACTGTTGGTGGGAATGCAAGCTGGTGCAGCCACTCTGGAAAACAGTATGGAGGGTTCCTCAAAAAGTTGAAAATAGAGCTACTCTACGACCCAGCAATTGCACTACTGGGTATTTACCCCAAAGATACAAATGTAGGGATCTGAAGGGGTACGTGCACCCCAATGTTTATAGCAGCAATGTCCACAATAGCCAAACTATGGAAAGAGCCAAGATGTCTATCAACAGATGAATGGATAAAGAAGGTGTGGTATATATATACAATGGAATATTATGCAGCCATCAAAAAATGAAATCTTGCCATTTGCAATGATGTAGATGGAACTAGAGGGTATTATGCTAAGCGAAATAAGTCAATCAGAGAAAGACAAGTATCATATGATCTCACTAATATGAGGAATTCTTAATCTCAGGAAACAAACTGAGGGTTGCTAGAGTGGTGGGGGTGGGAGGGATGGGGTGGCTGGGTGATGGACATTGGGGAGGGTATGTGCTATGGTGAGCGGTGTGAATTGTGTAAGACTGATGAATCACAGACCTGTACCTCTGAAACAAATAATATATTATATGTTAAAAAAAAAAAAAAAAAGAAGACAGTAGGAAGGGAAAAATGAAGGGGGGGAAATCGGAGGGAGAGACGAACCATGAGAGACTATTGACTCTGGAAAACAAACTGAGGGTTTCAGAGGGGAGGGGGGTGGGGGGATGGGTTAGCCCGGTGTTGGGTATTAAGGAGGGCACGTATTGCATGGAGCACTGGGTGTTATACGCAAACAATGAATCATGGAACACTACATCAAAAACTAATGATGTAATGTATGGTGACTAACATAAAATAATAAAATAAAATTTTTTAAAAAATAAAATTTAAAAAAGAAGCACTCCGTTGTTGCTCAAAGGAACAAAACATTTACACAAATCAATACAGATAATTCTCAAGAGTGTGATGTTGAATAGAGACTCCATCCAGTTTCAGGAGCCTGGGAGCAGACGGAAAGAGAGTGGGGGATTGGGGTTTTAGTTGTATTTTCTAATTTTTATTTCTTCAAAGAGAAAGATAAAACAAATGTGGCAAGCTGTTGTTATCTATTAAATCTGGGTTGTGAATACATATTTGTTATTTTCTGCGGTCTCCTAATGTTTGAAATGTTTCATAATAAAACATTTAAAAGAGTATTTTATAGCACAGTCCTTAAGAAGTTTCCAGACTCCTGGGGACATGAGACAAGGAGACAACCATTAAAACTGATACATAAAGGACCAGCACAGAGAGCCAGAGCATAGACAAGGTAACTGCCTGGGAGAACTTGTGGGAGGCATCACAGAAGGAGTGACACCATTTGGGTCCTGAGGGATATAGAGGAGTTTTCTAGCTGGCAGGGGTCAGGGGGATGGCTGGGCACCTCAGGTAGGTGCAGGTGCAAAGCCCAAGCATGGGAAAAGCATGATGTTTAGGGGACCTAGATTGGTCCAAGAAGTCTGGAGATGGGGACACACGAAGGTGCTGGGGCCTCATCTTATGGGAGTGGGAGCCACCAGTGTATCCAAAGGGGAGTGGATCCTTTGCGTTCCTCAAAGTTTTCTCAGACAAGAGTAACTCAAGAGGGAAAAATATAAATAAATAAATAAATAGGCCTGTAGCAATGCAGGCATAAAAAAGGACAAACCTAAGAGCTGTATGGAAGGGAACCCCACATCTGTGGGATCCATGCTGATCCGCCTTCCTAAAACACTCCAGCAGGCTCTGGGCCTGACCCTGCTTCACCCAGCCTGCCTCCCTGTCATCAAGCGTTGCTGGCAAGTACGAGTCGCCAGACTTCTGACAGTGACTCATGGAGAACCACCATTTGGGGACCATGTGGTTCAGGGGGAGTCCATGGCCCTGGTGTGGTTGAGCACAGCAAGTATTTTGCTAGGCACAGGGGTTGTGTCAGGGGTGAGCACATGGCCTGATCAGTGTCAAAGGTCTGGCAATGACACTTTTAGTGGGTGCTTAGAAAGGGACACTGTGTTTCCCCAGAGCCTGACAGGATGAGTACACTCATCCTGGAGCCTGACCATGACGGGGAGTCCGAGACAAGACCCAAGGTGGAAGGGAATGGAGTACAAGAAGGAAAAATGAGAACTAGCCCCCTCTTGGCTTCCTGTAGGCTCAAATCAAGCCACACCTGAACTCCTTCTGCTTAAGCCAGCTTGGCTCTAGTTTCCTGCCATCTACTTGAGTCTATCCCATGGCTTCATCCCTGGCTCAGCTTGGAGTCAGTTTCTCTGTATTCAATGTCAGGGCCCTTGCGTGGCCCCTAAGACCATGGTCTGTCTCCTCCTTGGCCTGCTGGTGCCCAGGCTGATGACCTGCAGTGTGCATCTCTCTCAAGGACCTGCTTGGGTCATTGCCAGGAAGCCCTGGCCCTAAATGGCCAAATGCCCATTGAGAGACCAGAGCGACTGCTTGAAAGACTCCAGGGGAAGGGGCACGAAGAGGCAAAAACACCCTCTTCCCCAAGAAACATGCAAGTTACACACCACCTACTCACCCTCTTTATGGATATGGGGCCTTCCACCATGGCTGTGTGGCAACTGGCATATTTTACATCACTCCTTTCCAGTGGTGACAGACACTTCTCTTCTCATTGCCATTAACGTAGAAATAGCTCTAGAATGACACCAAGCCTTACCGAGCATCGCTATCCATTTATCTCATTATAAATGAAACTATCTTGTTATCTGGGTAAACTGGAAACAGGAACGTTCTGTGTCAGATGTCACGGGGCAGTTGTCTTATTATTTCATCATACCTAGAGGAACTGGAGTGGCTGCTAAAATCTGCTCCTGCTTTTTGAGTTTTAGAAGCCACATATCAAAATAGAAGCTTGGACATCACATGCAGTGAGTGAATCCTATGGGGCTCCTGCACAAGGGTACGTTTTCTGATGACAACTCCCAGGTATGCATTGTCTCTGCACAAAGCAATGCCCAGGGAAGACACAGGAGAAGGACAGGGGGAGATGGGCGGGGGGGGGGGGGGGGGGGGGGGGGTCCAGAGATGGCCAGAAAGTCCCCCAGGTCACTCACTGTGTCCAGGTTGGCCCTGAGGTTGGAAGGGGAGCCCGCAGTGATGACCAAAGGCCAGATGTTAACAGCCCACATGAAGCCTGGGGAGGTCCACCCACCTGTCAAACCAGAGAGAGAATCTTGTGACTCGGCCTTGCCTCCTACTTCTCTGAGTTCTCGCAGCAAATACGCACGGGACATGGCCTGTCCACCACACCTTGGCCCACTGCTCCCGTGATGGCTTTTCCTGGCCGGTGACGAATTGCTTTGGGACACCTGCCTGCACTGAGCCCTCAGGCCCCCGGCCACAGTGCTTTACGGCTGTCGGAAAGGAAACCACTTATCCGGCGTGTGTGAACTCAAGGCAAGTTGGAATCTTTAGAACATGTTCGGCTTAAGTTACAGGAGGACCAGAGTTCATAATACCTGGAAACACTGATCTCACGGGGAGCAGTAGCTTCTGTGACTTCAGAATGGAGACAGGACAACGCCCCCCCCTCCACCCACCAGGGGAGAGAAGACAGAATCTGAATCTGTCGATGCGGGTCAATCGTTCCCTGAGCAGAAGGCTACAGGACTGCGAGATGGCTAATAACGTTGTTGTAGCACCAAGCACTGAGCAGATCTCATCTAGAAAGTCCACAAGGAATTCCCTGCCCACCGATGTTGGGCAGGAAGCGTGCTCCTCACCTTGGACTGGTGTGTAGGCCATTTGCCTGAGCCCTGACTCCCCATCACACACACACACACACACACCCCCCCCCAGAAATCAGACATCATGCACTCACACCATACACACCTTCCTTATACCCTACACACACCTCACATACCCTACCCACACATACCATATGTATATGTATATACCATGTATACCACACATGCACACACCACACACACACACACACCACGCATACACACAATGTCACATGAACATACCACAGATACACACACACCAAAACTCCTTTCCTAGGTAGGACAACAGCAATCTGCCTTGCACAATCTTCAAAATATTATCGTCCCAATGACGTCCTTTATGTCAAGGAATTGGGCTGTAACTCATTCAGGCCTGGGGGGTAAAGGACACTAGTCGGTCAGCTTGCTGCACACCAACACTATCTCAGTGGCGTACGGCCATCCTCACACTTAGAATGTGGGCCTCTGGGTATCGCTGGCCAGGCTGGGCTCAGCTGGGCAGCTCCATGGCAGGTGTGCTCTCCCCACGACAGGACCAAGCCTGTGCTGCTACACGTGCTCATTCTGCGGCCCAGCATCTACCTGGGGAAGCGGGTCTGATGTTGGACCCCCAGAGTGCAAGAGGGCAAAGCCAATCCGTCAAGCACGTTACAAAGCCTTGGCTAACCTCATGCCACTGGCCGCAGTCATATGGCCAAGGCCAAAGTCTGGGGCCAGGAAGAACACTCTGCACAGCATGAGGCATGGTTAAGGGCAGGTATAGGATCCTATTACAGGCTGGTGAAGGATCAGGACCACCACTTCAATCTACCTAGGGTAACTTCTCAGGGATTTTATGGATGAGATCCTCAGATTTCTAAGCAGTTAGCTGACAACTTTCACAAGAACACAGGAGTTTAAAGCTAGGGATAATGCAGAAAATCAGCTCTTTAATTGGGTACCTGTTGGGGGGCTTGGGCTCAAGAACTCAGACCCAGGAAACTTTTTATCACAATGGGTCATGGCAGGGCTATGGAGAGCATGGACGGCCCAGGTTGTAAATGAAGGTGTGGGGAACTATAGCCCTGGCACCCTGCACACATACACCCACTCACTCAAAAGAGACCCCAGAAAGTGCCCTCACCCCTCTGGCCAAGTGAGGTTATAGTGAGCAGACCGCATTCAGTGAGGAATTCAGCTGTGTTGGCCTGGCGCCCTAATCTCAGACTTCTCGCCTCCAGACCGTGAGAAATAAACTTCTGTTGTTTACAACCACCCAGCCTGGGACATTCTGTGATAGTTGCCCAAAGAGACCGTCACCCTGTGCAAACCCCCCACCCCCCAAAAGAAAACATGGCTGGACCTCCCTACAAGGGCAGAAGGACGGTCATCCTTGGGCTTTTTTACTTCTTCCCCACTTTTTGCTCATTATCCAGTGTTCCTTCTTTCACACTGTCCCGTTCTTCTCCAGAGGCAGGGATGGGCCGGGACCCACCGGGGGCACCCACTGAGGCATGACTGCATGCCAGAGGAGTCTTCCCTAGCCTGGTTTTGTTCGCGGAGAGGTAACTGCTAGCAGTTTGGGTTCTTACTGGTTGAAACATCAAGCAGTGGAGAAGGCCTTTCTTTGCTTAGGGCCCGGCACGACAGCCTGCAGGGGGCGCTCCTTTGTGGGTGTCTGTCCTCAGGAGCAGGGTGGGTGGAAGAGGCCGTGGGGCGGGATGAAGAGGGGGCAGAGCAGAGGTGATGGTGGATCAGGGTCACCTGACCCCAGCTGGGCCAGTGACCCCCCAGCGGAGGCCAGAGGACAGAAAGTGCCCCGAGACTGGACCCCACTAGGGCCCAGCTCCCCCAAGGCAACTCTGTCTCCCTTCCGAGCCGGTACTCTGGCTGTCCAAACGGGCTCTGCCCTTGTCCCGAGGCCATGGGAAAAGAAGACAAAGGCTATGCCCTGACTGGGGGCTGAGGGCCCGAGAAGGGCCAGAGAAGAAGGCCAGACGTTGCTGTGTGGGACTGAGATGTCCTCGTGCTAGGCTTAAGGGCCAGACCAGATTCTTGCCCCTTTGTCCTACTCGGCCCAGGGAGGGAGGGCTGGCTTGGGCTTAGGACTCTTTCTTCTCCTTTTGCTTCCAGCGGTGAACACGTGGGTGCCGGGGCCACGTGAAGGGGCACAGGGGTGGGCCAGCTCAGCCTAAGTGCTGGCTCTGTGTCCCACCCCTGGCCCCCAACCTTCACACTGCGGGGCTGGGAAGGAGAAAGCAGCATCAGCACCAGGGCTGGGTCCCCTCCACCCTGCTGAGTCCTCAGGCACAGAGAGGCAGAGGGGGACACAGGCTGAGAAGCTCCTGACCTCAGGCAAAATGAGGAACAGGACCTGCCACACGGCACCCCTGCTGAGGGCCTGGGCTCATTCATGCATGTAGATCACGTACACACAGAACACACATGCATACACACTAACACACAGAACCTAGAGAAACACACACATGCACACTCTCACACTCACACAAAAACACATGCATACACAGTCACACATAAAAACACACACACACAGAATGACATACACATGCATACACACCCGTACACAGAAACACATAATGCACACTAACAAAGAACACACACATAAATACGCATACAGAAACACATGGAAACACACATACAGAGAAACATGCACACACAACACACTCCCACATACACCCCTAGGCTCCATCTACTAATGTCCACAATCCAGAAGCCTTGGTCTGCTCACATCGAACAGCATGCCTGGACCCTGCAGCACACGTGAGCCCCCAGGTGGGTGAACCGGGCAGTCAGGATGGAGGAAGGGCCTTCTGGGCAGCACGGAGGCCACCAGGGCTGGTGTTACCTGGAGAAGATGGCTCCTCCCTATAAAAACCAGGCTCAAGGGCTGCAGGCAGTGAGGTGGGTGCCTTTGATATCTGCCAGGGAGAGGAAAACCCAGGAAGTTTCCAGAGCTTACAGGATTGGAGGAAAACACCACAGAAACTTCACAATATGGGTGCTGGAGAGTCCACCATGACAGGCAAGACTACAGCCCAACAGCGCGTCTGCCATGTGGGAGAGTGAGGCCAAGGGGAAGGCCAGGGGCAGGCACAGGCGATGGGCGCCCTTCAGAGAGGGGGGCGCAAGGTACGCTTTCCCAAGCAGACCCCGGGAATGAGAACTCAGAGGAGGAGGTCCTGGAGGACTCCAGGCATAGAGTGCCAGAGAGATAGTGGTACCAGGCCCGGGACGCATTCTCAGATAGTAGGGGAAAGGGAGGCCGATGGGGCCCAGGACATTTCCTGAGCCCTCCTTTCTGTTCACCTTATTCTTGTTACTATCACAGGAATATTGAGGCTCAGAGAGGGTAAGGAACTTGCTCGAGGTCACACAATAGGTTTGCACTGACATCTGTCAGACCACAAAACTCAAAATCACGTCCCTATGGCTCTAGTCTAGAATGAGGCTTGGGGGACCCTCAGAGCCCGGGGCCTGGGTTAGGCTGTCAGCTGAGTCCACAGCCCTTGCAGGAATGCAACTGCGTTCCGCAGGCCCTCAGAGGTTGTCCAGAGGCCACAGATGGGGAGGCAGGCAGGGGCCCAGGAGGATGGCTGGTCTCCCAAGGTTCCTGGGCAGCAGGGTGACCAACCTTCCACGTTTTCCTGGGACTGAGGGGACCTCCCTGGTGGTCATACTGTCAGGCCCAGAGCTGGGCCAAATCAGGACAAGATGACCAACCTCTGGGGGGTCAACAGAGGACTGGACTCCTGGACTGTAGTTACACATAGGGCTGGAGCATCCACCTTTCAAGGAGATGGTGAGAATCATGCTGGCAGGGAGCCCTGACTTCTAGGGCAACCTCGAAGAGGGTGACCTCTTGCAGGCCCATCCACAGGAGGCCTAACGAGTTCTTGAAGTAGGACCCTGGGGGCACATACACCAGGCTGAGGGCCTTGCAAATGCCTCCTCAGCACATTAGCTGACAAAACTTCTAATGCTTTTAAATAAAACAGTTTTTGAAGGTCAGATTCAAGCATTTCTGCCTGCTATCCAAATTTTTAAATTCTGAGTATCAAATGGTCAAATATAACAACTGTAACCAGCGACGGGTCTCAGAGACGTTCACTCTTTTGTAGAGTTTCTTGTCTCCGCGTCCCTGGCCTTGTTTTTGCAAGAACTGTTGTCTGCGGAGCCTTGGAGGTCATGACCCACTGTTTTTCTACAGATGCAGTGCTGAGGAGTCCAGGGGGCCTCGTTAAGCACCCATCTGTACCAGGGCTTAGAAACTGTGCTTCTCCAGCCCTTGCGGCCTCAGGTCAGAGGATGGGGTCACCTGGCTCACCTCTGCACATCCCTCAGGGATCTAATGAAACAGTACCATCTCAGGGAAGCCGGCCCTGGCCTCCCAATCAAAACAGGAACCCCACACTCACACATTCATACACATGCTCCTCTCCTGTCCTGCTTTTCTTCCTTAGCGCACAGCACCATTTAAAGGTCTATTTATCTTACACATTTTCTCTCTTTCCCACCAGGATGCAAGTTTCATGAAGGTAGGGATTTGTGCCTTTTTTTCTCCCCACATTGGTGCATCCCTAACACTCAGAACTGGATCTAACATAGAACAAACACCTTATAAATATTTATTGAATAAATGAACTTCAGACTTCCATTTATAAGACACAGAAAAACCCTCTGGGAGTTAAGAGACACCTCCCCGACCCTTTGCAATTAGACCTCTGTGCCCTGAGTCCATGAGCTCTCGGCAGCTGCCTGCTGGCTCACTAGAAAAACTATTTCCTAAACCCCCACTCTGGGCCTGGACCTGCCCTCACGGGCTTTCAAGAAACTCATGTCGCCCCAACAGTGAGGGAAGGTCTAGGCGATGTTAGACAAGGATGCTGAGCTCAGGTAGGAAAGCTGAGAAGCACCTGACTATGGGGAGAGCGGGGATTCAACCCTGGGGTGAGTCTGGGTCCTGGAGATTCTCGGTCCTGCAGTGGTATCCCCTACATTTGGGCGGCTGTGGGCAAGCCACTGTCCTTCTACTTCCTCAACTATAAACCGGGGATCAGGAGCACCTACGTCCCGGGGCAGTGGTGGGATTAAGTGAGGACTCAGGCATCGAGGGCTGGCCTATGGGAAGTGCTGGGTGCTGGAGCTGTCATTGTGTGGGCCCCAGCCTCTCCTGTGGCTCCCAGTACCACTCAGGGCAGGACTGAGGCTCAGAAACCTCTGCTTCGGTTGTCAACTTGCAGCTAATGCCTTTGTCTAACCGTGGAAGCTCCCCAGCTCACGGCACAGGTTTGGGCCCTGCTGACTTCAGACAGACAGACCGCCGCCCCGGGGGATGTGGCCAGTACAGCCAAGACTGCAGAGGGTCCCTGATGGAGCCCCCTGCTTGGCTGAGGTTCCCAGTCCTCATCGGCACCCTGCCCACCCTGCCATCTGCAGGACGGCCCCTCCTCCCTGCCGGCAACTTCTGTTCTCAACAGACCCCTTGCATCTTCCCTGCACTTGAGAAGGACGAAGCATGCCCTGTTAACTAGTGAAATCTTTCATCTCTCCACAACCCTGCAAGGAGGGCGTTGTCATCATAGCTCCTGGATAACCAGATAGAAGCCAGGCTGCACTGCAGGTCAGGTGGCTATAGAGGCCAAGGGTAGGCCACCCAAAACGTACCCCAATGGCATACTGATTATTTTGAATTGAAGCTACTTGGGAAACGGCAGGTGCAAGGACACTCAGACCCTCCTCTGCCCCCTGAAAACAGCAAACAAATCTCCTACATGTAGGGTGCCCTCCAGGTGCTAAGAAGTAAAAAGACATCCTTATCACCAGATAGGAACTTAAAAATATATTTTTAAGATCTTATTATTTTTAAATTTTTAATTTATTTTTTGAGAGACAGAGAGAGAGAGTGAGCACGTGCATGAGTGGGGGGAGAAGCAGATAGAGAGGGAGAGGGAGACTCTTAAGCAGGCTTCATGCTCAGTGCAGAGCTTGACACTGGGCTCAATCTCACAACCCCGAAATCATGACCTGAGCTGAAATCAAGAGTCGGGCCCTTAACCAACTGAGCCACCGAGGCACCCCAATTTATTTTATTTTACTTTTTAGCAATCTCTACATCAACGTGGGACTCGAACTCCCAACCCCGAGATCAAGAGTCCATGTTCCATCGACTGAGCCAGACAGCTACCCCCAGATAGGAACTTTAAATCCAAGAAAGCTGTAGAAACAAACCTTGTCACTTTTTTAATAATCTACTTAGAAGCTCTCAAACATCTATCTTCGTTATCCTGTCAATTCTTCCCAAATTTATTGTCTCTGCCTAAAAAATATAAAAATTGCCTGCCTTGGTCATTACTTTAGGTCTCAATTTCATTATTGGGCCTCTGTGAGCACATAATAAAACTTTTTTTTTCCTTCAGTTAATCTGTTTCATGTAAATTTAATTCTTAATCCTGCTGGAAGACCTTGAAGGGTAAAGAATTATCCTCCCTCCAACAGCGAGCAGTCCCCTCCGGGTTGTCCTTGGCATCCTTGGAAACAAAGTCAGAAGAGAACTCAGGCACAGTGGCCTGGCCCCTCAGATGCTCAAGGAAGATCCCGCCCTCAGACAGGGTTCCTGCGACCCTAAGAGAAGTCCTCCTCTACACCGCTGACCACCGCCCTCCCCAAATCCCGCCTGGCCTTTCTCCCTCCCCTCCCCCTCCAGACGGACGACGAAGCTGCTCAGGAGAGGGAGCCGCGAGCCCCCTTGTGGCCGTGCCTGGGAACGCAGGTCCCAGAAACCGGCCACCCCAGGCTCAGGCCCCCTGGAGCCCCTCTCAAACTGGAAGGCACTTGCCAAAACTGGATCTCCTAGGACAGCCACCCCTGAGGAGCATTCCCCTGAGGAGAGGGCTGCCAGGTGGCACAGCTCCCACTCCTGTATCCCAAGGTTCTTGTTCTCCAAGGACTTCGCCCTCCCATGACAGCTTTACCCTGGTCTGGGTACAAGGCCCCGCCAGGGTTTCCCTGGAGATTTAAGGGCAGCTCAAAAACAATGGCCCAGAGTATCGGGCAACAAGACAGAGCACAGCTCACTCGGCTTCCTTCATCCATCCAGCAGTACTTACTGAGCACCTACCTACCTACTCAGCACGCTACCTACTTATGGAGCATCCTGCCACAGACTATGACAGGCTGTCAAATCTACCCACTGAATTTCAGACTTAGCAAAGGACCAAAGCCCCACTGTGAATCCTGTGTACCTCAGCACGGGGCTTCTCATCGCTCCCTTCCCAGGTTTGTGCCCCAGGAGAAGGCCCCATGCTCCTCTGATACGGTGACTCATATTTAAGAAAGAGGCATCATGTGGGAGGCACACACAGCCCTGCAGTGATCTGGGCAGTGCCAGTCCTACCCGTGTCTTACCTCAGAGTTGGTGTGTGACCTCAGATGCACTAGGAGTAAACCAGAAAGTCTGAGGAAGCTCATGCGGACAAGTTGCCTTCACGTGCTGGCCACCGTGCCAGGGTACACAGTAGAGCCTGGTGCCATTTTTGAGATTTTTGTGCAAGATTCCCAAACCTGTGCTCTGTCGTGTTCCAACAAGTCTCTAAAGGAGTTTTGTTGCTTTTAGTAATTATGCAAACATGGTGCCCTGGGATCTGTTGACATTCACTTGATGTGACTGTGAGAGTTTCTCTGTGATACAGAGAAAAGCTGTTAAAACTTTTGGGAAACTGATTCTTAATATTGTAATATGTGATGCAGAAGAAATAGAATCAGAGCAACGATGAGCTCGTGATTGGAGACTTGTGGTTCCTGCATGGTTGAAAATGTATGCACTTGGGACTTGGATAGCTTATGAAAGTTGTGTGCTAGAATCTCCCCACCTCTAGCCTTTTCAAAACCCAAAGGAAATTTGCAGAGATTTGCTTCTGAAAGTTGTAACTATATAACATAATAAAATAAAATTTTTAAAAAAGTAATGAGATAAATAAAAACAAAACAAAACAAAAAAAGAACACATATCCTCTTGCAGTCACTGTTCCTGCAAGACAAACCACTCCTAATAGCATAATTTACTTTTACCCATATTTGTCCTTATATAAATGAAAGCACATAGTTTGTACTCTTTTGTGTCTGCTTCTTTCAGTTAGCATTATATATGTGAAGTTTATTCATATTGCTGTATGTGGTTGTAGACCGTTCATTGCTGTATAATGTTCTGTTGTATGACTATGCCATTAAGAGAAATACATTCTACCTTGATGAGTAAAAAAAAAAGTTGTAACTGATGTAGTAGCAAATCAGAGCCTGCCTTAGCTGTATAGTGCAAACCCTAGCCCCCAGGCCTACACCCTGCAGAGGACTGAGCAATATATACCTGGAGACTGGGGAACCCTTTACAAAAGAGAGACCCCCTTCAGGTATACAAGGTTGTTCATTCCGGACTCCAGAAAAACAAACCTGCTTTCCCCTTCCTCCTCTCCCACGGCTGGCAACACTCCCCTTCCCCAGCACTGTGCGTACACTATACAACGAACCAGATGTCCCAACTGGCAAAGCAAAGCTGTTTGGGAGTACTGAACATTTTAGCCGAGTTCTCCAAATCTAACCCAGCTTTGGTGTGGCTCCTATCAAGGTCTTGAAAATCCTTTCTGGAACCAGCTTGTGTTTAGAGGACAAGGACAAAGTTCCTCCCCTTGATGGCACAGAATATTTTCCGGGGTCCTGGGCATTGCACATGACCACCACAGTGCCTTGTCCATCTGGCCTCTGGTAGGAGCCAGGGAGGGGAGGGGAGATGGTCTGGACCTGCTCTGTTTCACAGAAATACAATGCCAGCCACGCAGATAATTTAAAACTTTTTAGAGGACACATTTAAAAATTTAAAAAGAAGTGAAATTAAGTTTCATAACATATTTTAAAAACCTAATATGAAATAATTTATTTCAAAATGTAATGGGTATAAAAATTATTAATGAAATATTTTACCTCTTTAAATGTGAAATCTGGTGTGGATTTTATACTTACAGGACATTTCAGTTCAGTCTAGCCACATTTCAAATGCTCAGCCTTTCTATGTGACTCATGGCTACCCCACTGGACTGTGCAGGTCGGGAGTCCAACTCTGGGAGCCCAGGGCACAACTGAGCAACATTACTGCTGTTCTCCAAAGTCCTACCCCGGGGGTCAAGTCCTCAGTGCTGCTTTCAAAACATAACTGAGCCTAAAGTATTGAAATGTGGGAGACTGGGGCTGAAAGACCGAGTGGATAGAGTTTGCCAAAGCCTCCACAGGGCATGTCCATCCTGGGAGCGATGGCTCAGGGAGAGGAGGAGATGGGCAGGGCTGCTATACAAACAGGCACACCTGTTACCCTGAAACTCTAGGTTGGCTTTTCCAAGTTAACGAATGTCTACATGGACAGCGTTTCTCAGTACTGTTGTTGTTGAATGACTGATAAGGTCCAAGATCAGGCAAACTCTTGCGACTGATCTATTATTTTTGGGCGGTGAGTGCAATGGAACACTTAAATTTCCTTCTTTGCCTTGGCTACTAGGAAACTCAGAGTTGGGTCTGTTCTCAGTGCAAAGATACCGCCTCAGTAATACCTCCATTATTAACTAGTTATGCTTTCACTCTTATTTTAATACTTTGGAGATTTTGCAGGGTTTCTGTCTTCTGAAATTTTAAGAAACCTTGAAGTCTTTTGGAAATGGGCAGGGTGTGAAATGTGTAAGGAAGTTTCCAAATTTACCACTAGATGGCAGCATTGTGTAATAGACTATATTGGTTTCAGCCCCGTCAGGACTATTCTGCTATTTACTAACTGTGTGACTTTGGGCGAGTGACCTTTATTACCTCGTCTCAGTTTATCATGTGAGGAAGGAAGGGCTATTGTGAAAATGAACTGAGATGAAATACAGCTTGAGAAGTGGGGATAGCCTTGGGATTAGTTGCAAGGACTCTGAACCAGATGGCCTGCTTTTAAATTCTATTCTGTCATTTAATAACTGTGAGGTCTCAGGTAGGTTATTTAACTTCTCTGAGCCTCAGCTTCCTCTCTGAAAAACAGAGATAGTAGCGCCTACCTCAGGATTGTTCTGAGAATTACATGGCAGTATATAAGGTGCTTAGAACAATGGCACACACAGAATTCAGGGTATTGCCTTTTATCATTATAATTAACACATAAAGCACCCATCAAAGTGCTTGGCACGGTGCCTACTTAGACACCAAGGTTATACTACTGTGCCTGTGAATATCTAAGATGTTTGAAATGGGGCCTCCATTTGCCCTGTAGGCTCTTCTGTGTGTGAGGCTGTGGGACTGGCTCCTGGCCCTGTTGCCCTGGGGTAAGGACGGATGTGGAGGGACGCAGTGTCGGTGAACAGGGCAGAAAGATAGCTCAGAGTGGCTCAAATGTGGGGAAGGCTTGCAGGAAGTGGGCTGGACAGGTGGAGAGACCTCTTTAGTAATGTTGCTGTGTGAAGACCTTGTATTTGGATTCCATCGTAGTTTTTCCCAAGGCAAGTAAAGAATTTACACTACTGTGAAATTATTTTTGGTAGCCAGACTGTGTTTTGTATTTTCCATTTCACCTAGCATCAACACTGAACAAAACGGGTCCTTCATTTATAACAGTTGCATTTATAAAGCATTTAACTCTATTCTTGCAAATAGAAAGCCCTCAACAAACATTAAGTCTTACTATGTGCTGAGATTCCTCATTGGGCACCAGACTGGGGGCCACAGTAATGGTATTTCCCCAGTGTAGTCTCTACCAGGACTACAGCAACCCCTACAATTCCATGTTTCCTTTGAGACTCACTGTATCTACTGCAATTTTCAGTAACAAAGATGACTTTGTTGAATTTAATTTTTTTGTTTATATCGCAGCAAAAGGAGTTGATTTGGAAAACAAAATTCAAATTATAGAATTGAATATTCCTTCTTTAAAGTGTACCCATCAGACATTGTAATCTACCCCACTGAAGGCAGCTTAACCTTCCTTGAAGCTTCTTGGTTCCCATGAAAAGTAATCTCCTCCTCTCACCCCCTACTCCTCATCTCTATACCTCTTACTGTATTAAAAAAAATATATGTATCAGGCATGAGGCTCTATATTCTGTTTGGGGAGCATGTATCTAAAACCATAGGCCCTACAGTCTGGCACGCTCAGCTTCCCAAATGCCTCTATACTTTATTTCTAAGATCCCGGATATTTCAATAAGGGAAAATACAAGATGAATTTTATTACAATGTAGGGCCACCATTTGGGGCCTAAGCAGTCAGCACCTGCGGCAATGTGTGTTTGGAGGAATGAAGTAGGAATAAAATACTTAAAGCCTTCAGTCGGGCTCTCAGAACCAGGAGATGCCAAACTAAGAGGTCCGTCCAGAGGCCCCGCACACTTTATGTGCTTCCTGGCTCCATGGGCCGGTGTGACAGGCCTCTGACAAAGAGAGCACGGGCTTTACCCTCCTTGCCCCCCAAAGGTTGAAGGCTGTCTTGACTCATTGCTGCTGTCCTCGAGGCCACTAAAGACCACAGCAGGAGTTCGTGGCCACAGGGAGTCTCTCAAGTGTGTCCCACAACAGCAGCAGCAGCCTCAAGAGGGCCATGCAATCAGTCAAGGAGAAGGAAAAAGGCATCCACATTGGAAAGGAATAAGTAAAACTGTTTCTTTTTTTTTTTTTTTTGCAGATGACATGACCCTATATGTAGAAAATCCCATAGAACCCACAAAAGTGCTATTAGAACTAATACATAAGTACAGTAAGTTGTAGGATACCAGATCAAGATACAAAAATCAATTATATTTCTATATATGAACAATGAATAATCTGAAAAGAAATTGAGAATGCAATTCCTTTCACAATAGTATTAAAAAGAATAAAAAACAGGAATCAATTTAACAAAAGAAGTATAAGACTTAGACACCGGAAATTATAAAACACTGCTAAGGGAAATTTTAAAAAATCTAAGGAGCGCCTGGGTGGCTCAGTCGGTTAAGTGTCTGCTTTTGGCTCAGGTCATGATCTCGGGGTCCTGGGATCTAGCCCTGCATCGAGCTCCCTGCTTAGCAGGGAGTCTGCTTCTCCCTCTTCCCCTGCCCCTCCCCCTACTCATGCTCTCTCTCTCTCTCTTAAATAAATACAATCTTAAAAAAAAAAGATCTAAACAACTGAAGAGATATCTCATGTTCATGGATTAGAAGACTCGATGGTGTTAAGAATACTATTCTCCCCAAATTGAATAGATTGCATGCAATTCCTATCAAAATTCCAGCATGCTGTTTTGCAGAACTTGACGAAATGATCCTAAAATATATATGGAATTAGAAGAGGACATGAAAGGTCAAAATAATCCTTTAAAAAAGAACAAATTTGGAGAACTTTAACTTCCTAATTTCAAAACTTATTATCAAGTTATAGTTAGGGTAAAAGCAAGGCTTGTAAAAAATAGACATACGAATCCATAGACTATAGAAGAGAGTTGACTGTCCAAAAAAAATTACTTGTATTTATGGTTAATTTATTTTCAACAAAGGTGCCAAGACAATCCACTGAGTAAAGGATAGCCTTTTTAACAAATGGAGCTGGGACAATTGGGTATCCACACATGAAAAGATAAACTTTAAAATCTTAACTCACACCCTACACAAAAATTAACGCAAAATGAATCACAGACTTAAATGTAAGAGCTAAAATAATAAAACTTTTTAAAAGATGACATAGGGGAAAATCTTCAAGTCCTTAGATTAAGCCAAGATTTCTTAGATATGATACCCAAAGAACAATATATTTTTAAAAATTGACAAAGTTGATCTCTTTAAAATTGCAAGCTTTTGGACTTCAAAAAACATTATTCCCCTGAAATGAAGACAAGCAGCAGATTGGGAGAAAATATCTGCAAAACACATATCTGGTAAATGATTTGTACCTGGAATATGAATAGAATCCTCATACCTCAATAATAAGATAAGCAAGCCTACAAAAAAAAAAAAAAAAAAAAGGACAAGAGATTTAAATAGACATTTTACCAAGGAAGATCTATGAATGGTGAAAAAGCCCACGAAAAGATGCTCAGCACGGCAGTCATTAGGAAACCACAAAGCAAAACCACAGTGAGATACCATTTCACACCTGGTTGGGTGGTTATAATAAAAGACAAACAATAACAAATGTTGTCAAGGATGTGGAGAAATAAGAACCTCGTACGTTGCTGGTAGGGACATAAAATAGTACAGCAACTTCGGAAAACAGTTTGGTAGTTTAAACAAAAATTTGTCCTATGGCCCAGCAATTCCACTGTTTAAGGTATGTATCTACCAAAGAGAGATGAAAACATATGTCCACGCAAAGACTTACACATGAGTGTTGTTAACAACACAATTCACAGTAACCCCAAATTGGAAACGATGTCAGTATCTGTCAACTGCTGAATGTGGTGTTTCCATGAAATGGAAAGTTATTTAGCAATAAAAAGGAATGAACTGATTCATGTTATGACTTGGATGAACCTTGACACATTATGCTAAGTAGAAGAAACTATACCCAAGAGACTATATCTTATTTGATTTCATTTATATAAAAAGTCCAGAAAAGGCAAATTTATGGAGATAGAAAGTAGAATAGTGATGCTTAAGACAGGGGGCAGGGAGTAATATTAAATGAGCATATGGGATCTCACCAGGGTGAGGAAAATGTTCTAAAACTGATGTATGCTGAGGGTTGCACGATCTGGTAAATTTTAAAAAAAGCATTGACTTGTATGCTTGGAATGGGTGAATTATATGATATGCAAAGTATGCCTTGATCAAGTAGCATTTAAATAAAGTAAAGTGAGGCCACACAGCTTGGGAAAAAACAACCTACTTTATCTCCCTACCAGTGAGTATCAACTCTGGGAGGGGGAGGTGTGACAGGCAGGGGAAAGATACCTTATTTAAAGATGCTTAATCAATATAAAATACAAAGAACTCAGGGAAGCTGGGGCAAAATCCTCTTGCATATTGGGAACACTCAGAAGCTGGAGCGAGAAAGTATAGGCAGCAGGAATTAAAAGGGGCTAGAAAGAGCATTGTGTCTTCTTGCCCACATCATGCAGAAGAGGAGGAACAGCTCCTTGCCCCAGTCCCCACAAAGCCACCCACACCCTGATCTGCACAGCTCACTACTCTGAACACTCGTCTATTCCCTCTTCTCAGGCTCTGCAGAGAATCAGACATTGGATGCGCATGGCACAAAGGCACCTGTCTTTGAAGTGCTGAACTTGTCACATATGATTTACAAGTGCTGAGTGGCGTAAGGACAAAATAGTTAAGCGTGGGGGGCTTATTCAGATAAAAGGAAAAATTACCATTTCCTAAGGCAGAAAAACACAATCCTTGGTCTAGTAACTTCACTTGTAGTTAGAAGCTATTGGGGAAGTGGGGGTGAGGTTGGGCCACCAGCTACAGAAAGCCAAGTATTGATAACAAGAGACACAGTTGTCATGGGAAGAATTCTGTTTCTTTGCACACTGAATGAATACATGCTTGGATTTTCACCCGGTTGCTTGTTAGGGATTCCTTTTCCTGTTCTACTTCTCAACAGTGTGCAGCTGTGTGTGGTGTTCCTTAGGGCAAGAAACTGTGAGCTGACCCTGGGCTGTTCAACACTGGGCACCTGGACTCAGGCAGATTTTCCTACTCACCCCAAACTGCAGTAAAAACTTAACGTTAAGGAAACCGTAAATAAATGGTATACGAAAAGGCTGAGGTCTTCCTCCTTGGCTCAGAACAAGCAGAGTTGGGTGGACTGTTCTTGAGCTTGCCCAAGTTTGGCCAAGACGGGAGGCAGCAGAGCCAGAGCTGAACTGATCAGATGAGTCTTTGGGTCTGTAACCAAAGCATGGCCAGGCAAAGCCCTGAGACTTGTGTGTTCTGGTTTCCAGCATCACTGAACCATACTTTAAAAATCTATACAATTGCATGATACCAGCCCTGAAGGTCCGGTTATATAGGAAGAGTTAACATCCCACAGCAAACAGCCCTAATGATGCCGCGGGACCCAGGTAAGGATCAATCAACCTCTACAGATTTTCACTCATGGCACTCACATTTGAGAGGTTGTAAATAAAACTGATGACTAATAAGAAAATACTACATGAAGAAGGGTTGGTGTAGATAGAAGATGAATATCTCCAGGCCCAATTAGTATATGCTAAGTGTGTAAACTATCCAAGTTCAGGAGAAATGTATTTTGTCACTGATAGAGGCCCTATCTCTGATGCCAACCTCAATTACCTGAATGCAAAATGGAGTAAAACAATGATGCAGTTGTACTACACTTGGTGTCAAATAGATCTGCCACTAGCTGTGTCTTTGCATAAGTGACTTAAAATTTGCATAAGTGACACATCATCCTATAACAGGACATTGTGAACAAAGATGGCTCACTCCTCCGTGGCTGTACCCCTGTAACCAGAGACTGCTGGGCCTGGGGACCCTGCAGGGAGATGAAGGAAGCCCAGGACACATCTTTTCCTGCTCCAGGGAAGTGTAAAGGAGCACAGGAGACATAGGACGGGGACAGGTGCAGGTAGACTTAAACAGGTAGGTGAGAAGGAATTGGATCTAATGGATACTGACCAATATACTGATGGGATACTGAGGGTTACGCCAGGGCAATGGGCCCAGAGGCTGGGAAGGGGAGGCTTCCAAAGCTCCCGCCATTTTCTTTTGGCTCTGACTCTCCTACATGGAAGGATCATCACTACCTGCCACATCTTTTTTGAGTGCCTTCCTCTTTAGTGTTTTACACATTTTGTTGAGTGGGGCAACATAGTTAATAAAGGTAACCATTAAAGAAAATGCAACAATTTTGTACACCATGGATTTTAGTAACATTTCCAGTTCCTGTCCAATAGCCCCAAACATGTCCTTGCTCCAGGTAAGTCTGGTGGGGCACAGGAATAAAATTTAGCCGAGGCCAATTTGACCATGTTGTGACATACTAGTGACATTTCACATCCTATTATATCATGTTCCTAGAAAACTAAGTATCTTCCATTTCAAATGTTTTAACTTGCTGTTGCTAGTTAATAAGAGAAATTTTAAAGAATTTGAAATGCCCCATTCCATCCCTCACCCTTTCCCAACTTCAGCTCAATTGGTTGGGGGTTTTCAAATTCATGGTCACTCTTTCTGCAGGTCCTATCCTGACCTTCCATTTGTCTACTCATGTAACAATGTATCAGTAACCAGATAGAGAGGCATGAGTGTCAGTCCCAGAGGAGTGGTGGAGAGGACCAGCTCCCTCCAGGGTGTTGAGGGCTCCCGCTGAGGAGACGGCTTTCAGGTGTGTGCAAACCCAGTGGAAACAGAAAAGGCTGGACAAGAAGATGGAACGCTGAAGGATGAGTAAGAGTTCAAAGGCAGACCAGGCAGCACCAGGAGCTTGGAGGAAGCCTGCCTGCACTGAGGATTCCTGTCCTCCTTAATTTTACTAAGTCATAGCCCAAGTCAGCTGGGCTCAGGGAAGGCTCTAGGTCTATTTCTGGGTTCAAAACTTAAATGAGGACTATAGGATTGTGATGATAGCCATGAGTAAAGTCAGAAATTCCTAAGGACAAGGTGACCCAACTCTCCCTTTCCATAAAACATTTTTTTCTAGGCTCAAAGTAGTGTGTGTGTTTTAGGGGAACTGGGGGTTTGGAGTAAGGAGGATCAATTAGTGATTGCCTTTGCGCCAGGTGCTTTACAAATGCTGCCTAGACAATAGAAATGACCTTGCTAGTTAAAACAAACAAAAAACCCTTTTTCTAAGAGCACAGTCTCTTAATTTAAAAACATAGAAAATATATAAGATGAAGATTAAAAAATAAAACCACCCATAATTCTTTTTTTTTTTTTTTTAAGATTTCATTTATTTGACAGAGAGAGAGAGCGAGAGAGGGAACACAAGCAGGGGGAGTGGGAGAGGGAGAAGCAGTCTTCCCACCGAGCATGAAGCCTGATGTGGGGCTCGATCCCAGGACCCTGGGACCATGACCTGAGCCAAAGGCAGACGCTTAACGACTGAGCCACCCAGGCGCCCCAAACCACCCATAATTCTATCACTATTCTTAACTACTGTTCTTTTGTCTAGGTATTTATAAGAACATACATATTGGGATTGTACTGCATTCACAGCTTTGTTATTTTGCTTTTGTCCCAGTTATGGTGTGAATACTTTGAGTAAATGTTATAATGTGAACACTCGAGTAAATATTCTTTAAGACACAAAGAGACCATATAATTATTTTCATAATGGATTTTTTTTTTACTGTGATGAAGTGGGATTTATTTTTTTTACTTTTTTTATTAATCACCATACATCATTAGTTTTTGATGTAGTGTTCCATGATTGTTTGCATATAACACCCAGTGCTCCATGCAGTACGTGCCCTCTTTAATACCCATCACGAGGCTAACCCATCCTCCCACCCCCTCCCCTCTAGAACCCTTCATATGTGAATAATCTAATCACCCATCAGAAATTTCTTATTTTCCATTCTTTTAAATAGATCTTTGTGTACAAAGGCATATAAATAGCCTGCCATTCTATTTTGCCTCACTCTAGCAAAGGTCAAGTTTTCATGTTTCATTGTAGTTTTGTCTGTGGTTGGTCCATTCTGCAACTTAAGTAATGCTTTTTGCAACATTCACAAATGATTATAAATCCACGGTCTCCTCTGCTTCTCAGATTCTTGGGGAGTTCTGAAAGGCAGGAGTTCATTGTACTTTATTCCCTTGCCCTCAGCCCAAGCTCCCTTTAGAAGAACAGTCAGACCAAGGTCTAGGGTTCTCAGGGAGTCCTGAGATGAGCTGCCCAGGTCAGGCATAAGCTGATTCCCAAACATCTCCTCTAAGCTCTGTCTAACCCTGGCTCTTTGAACTGGACTGAGGTAGCAAGGTGCTTAGAGTACATGTGTTTGCATCTCAGCGTTAGTCTGGGATACAACTTATGAAAAACCATGAACTAATAATTCATCAAAGATCCTATTTTTTTCATTGCAATTCATGAAAACTACTTCTAATTTACATTACATAAATGTAACATTTCATCTAAAATTTGTCATGAAAATTCCTTAGAACTCAAAAGTATTTTGAACTAGTCATGTGCTTAAAAAGGTCTCAAGTTGGTTGAATGTATCATTACCTATGACATATGTGATAATGATCTAATTTTTACTGGTAATTCAGTGAAAAATTCTAACACAAATGCACATTTGTTAAGGGAGAATGGTTCTGGAGGTAGCCCTCCATCGTTTGGGGATCTATTCTGCTGTAATGTGATCTCTTCCATGGCAGGAACGTGTCTCATTCATCCCCTACAAGATCAAATCCAGGGTTTGGCACACAACAAGCATTTTAACAATATTTATTGGGAGGAATCAAAGAAAAGCTGGTATCTTTCACTTTAACAGATGAACATTTGAGATGTACTTTTGCAGAAAACTATAATCACCTAAAATATCACCAAAGAAGCATTATTCATACTCAAAATGTATGCCTGAATAAATGTATGTGTGGATTAGATCAGATAACAGGTCATACTCCCAAATCTGGAAAACAGCAATACCGTTTCTATGGTTGGAAAATCAGAGAAAGGCCTGTGAGGAATTGTTTTTCTTTTGTTTTTTTTTTTTTTAAACATGGATGCTAATTTGAGGATTTTTGGGGAAGAATTCATGAATGAGGAAAAGGCTCTTCCAGATGACCTAAATTTCTCCTCACAGATCACATAGCAAAAAATGGCAGGTAACCAAAAGTATCAACTAGGCCATACTAGATTTTATATGTATACGGGAATGGGACAGAAGGAAAATGAAGCCTGGATGTGAACTGTATGAACTGAATGTTAAAGGCAGACTTCAGAATATGAGATCCTATGGGCCAAGGTCTAAAAGGGAAGGTGGTTTAAGAGAGTTAGAAGCCTCAAAATTAAATCCTGACTGATGACATAAGAAAGAAAGGGCAGAGAATTTAAGAATATTTGATATGGTTAAAGAAGGAGTTCTGGAATCAAATCAGATTATCAAAGGGAAATGAAGGCATGTAACCAATAATTAATACAGAAGCAAAGATGTGAATAGTAAAAGGCAGTTAAAGCCCAGAATAAAATGAAATGAGGGGGAAAGGAGTTTTCTTGTTATGTTCTAAACAAGATGATAAATAGGGCATTCCTGAATAGGATGGCATGATGTTAAAACCACCCGCAGCTCCTCAAGCTCCATGAGGCAGGGACCACGTGGCCTTCAACCTCAGAACACCCAGCAGTTAGCACAGGGACTGACATCCGTAAGACATCCACAGAAATTACTTAAACCTCATTAGTAGAAGCGTAAGTCAGATTCAACTTCTACTTGTCTTTCTGTGGGGAAAAAAAAAATTTTCAGAATGGAAAATGTGGAATGAACATGAGAAACAAATGAAATTACTACACTTGATTAACAGCCTAAAAAAGAAAAATTTAGAGTTAATCTAACTAAGAAAGTACTTGCTAGTAACTCAGAGGGCCTTAAAACTGATAGAGATGTCTTAAGAGGTGGTAAATGCCATTATTAAAGTTATTAGTAATGAAATTTCCTTCATTCTTTTTCCAACATTTATAAAACCATTTTGAATTAATAATTAATATCACTGCATCAACTTTTTATATCCCATTATATAATTATTACCACATATAGTTAAATTGGAAAATTATAAATGCCCTGTTCCTTTTGTTCCTAAAAACTATGTAAAATTTCATTAAGCACTCTTGTTGCTTCAAGCTTTTTTTGTATATGTTATGTCTAAAAAAATAATTAAAATTACAAAGTCTTCCTCTTGTATGCAGTATTCTCACTCAAGGTGCTAATATTATTTTAAGTAAAAATTATCCATTATCCCAATTATTTTTCTGAGATAAAGCAGGCATTTGATTAAAATGGAAACTGATGTATTAGATCACTTACAGAGTCTGTGGAAACACTAAATTATTGTTCACCTCCTACTTAATCAGGGCTTGGAGTGTGACACATGTGTAGAAGGGAGCGTGTAAAATGACAGCTTGAAAATCAACCAAATGAAGAGCATTTTGGATCTTTGTGGAGAAAAATATATCCGAGAAAAAGTACACTATGGAAGGCAGTGCTGAGGACAAGAAAACTTTTATAATTATGAACTTTATTTTTATTTACTATGCCAACATTTTCAGGAGACTTTACATCCAGTTTTTATAACTCATTTTACAAGCAAATTCTAATATACAGTATTTACTCTGGTTTTTAAAATCAGTGGGGAAAACAATACTGCAGGTATTAAAGACTGTGGTGTTTTTGTTTTTAGTTAGTAATGACTTAGAGACTTTAAATTCGTAGGGTCGGTATTATTTTGTTATGGTGACGCTCTAATGAGGAGAAAGTGGGTCGCTTTTCCCCAACACAGTTAAAATATATGATGTATCTTTAATTAATAGCATAGTTGTAGATTGGCACCCACCATTGTAATCATTTATCCAAGTGTATTCTTTCAAATTGCTGCAGCAGAAAAATTGAAGGGAGGTGTGGAAAGAAAATTAGAAAATATAATTCAAGCATCAGAATTAAGAAAAATAGCAAGGCCATCATCCTCAAGGAAAAACATCAGGTATTTGTATTACAGCTATAATTAATTTTCAAATGTGCGCATAGGCATGCAAACATAACCACCTGAACTAATGTATAAACACGAAAACTACTGTGTAAGAGAGGAGTAAACTGAAACTATGCTGCAGTCTTACTGAACTTCATTGTAAGCCTAGTTGGTGACTCCAAATTACATCGTCAGTGCCCCAGAGACCAGGAAACCATCATGACAACTCTGCTCAGAAATGAAAAGTGCACTTCTGTGTCTGTAACAACCACCTACAGGAAGACCAGAAGTGACAGCTATGGGGGGGTGGGGGGCGGATGATCATGTTCTCTTTGACACACTGAGTAAAATACTTAAGGGTACCATGAAACATTCAAAGAACTTAGTGCTTTAATGAGTAAAGTGACATGCTGAGGATATAATTCTGTGAAAGGCTGTACTTCAAACAGCAACAATTATAGAGAAATTCATTTCAACAACAAAGCCACGCCCAAGAGGCATTTCGATATTTCAGGCACAACTCCAAGCAATTAAGCTTATTTAAAGTGCAAATCTGATACTTTCTCTCATTATTCAGATTTTTACTTGTTAAAATACTTACTAAGTTCCCTAACATCTATATAAATACAATGAACAGTAGTTTATATGCCTGAAAATATTGCACAAATTAAAATGAGACTCCAAAAGAAAAATGCTAGAGGGTCTCAGTTATTAGGAACATTCTAAATGATATAACTATATAATCCTTTGTTTAATGCCTTAAAATCATCTGCACCTGTATTGATTAACTCCTTAGGCCAAGCCTTCTCTAAAGAATTTGATATACATCCATTCTATCAACAGCCGAATGTCTAATTCTACATGCTCTATTACTTTTTTCATTCACAAATGTGAAACTTAACCAACCCCCACAAAACTTTTTCTTCAGGATTTACAATTCATATACTGCAGCCATCTTCACCGAAATCACAAGAACTCAGAAAAAAAGTGATCTGAGTTCCCGTAGAGGAGGATTTGGCACAGAGTTGACTTATAGAAGCACTAAACAGAGATCAAGCCAAATCTGAGAGTGATCCCTGATTATTCAGGTGAGTTACATCCTCACCTCATTTCTGACTTAATTACTATGGAGCAGTTTTTAAAGAAATATTCATGCAGTTTTTAAAAGCAAACTGCAGGCAAATCTTGTTTTGTACAAGCATCCTGGATTTTTTCTCTTAAATATATTATCCTTCATAATTATATTGCTGAGCCAAGACTGAGGCTCAACAAAAGCACAGAGAAGTTAATAAACTCATGGGTTAATATTTCTGTAAATTCATCAGGGAGAAAAAATAGAGCAGGAAAAAGACTGGAATAAACAAATTGCAGGAGTCAACATTTTTATATAACAAAGATATTTCCCTCAGACTAGGGGGTCAAAAATAAATAAAAAGCTTTGAATTTTTCCATTAAAGGACTACTTGTAAATAATGTTTCACAAGAGTCTACACCAACTTCTAAATAAACCAAAACCAATTCGTCAATGTTTACTTTAGGAAAATGTAGTGTGGTAACATTCCATTTGCAATATATGAGATCAGTTTTCTTTCTTCTTCAAGATGACACACCACATGACCCACTTACAGCTGCCAGCCATCACTTCTTGTCTCTATGAACAAAGAATAGCTTTGCTGATATATCTGAGTACTTTACACTAACAATATCTGGACTATGTGAAAATCTTTCTGAACTTTAGTGCTTCTCTGTTGAATGAGACTATGGTACTAGATTTGTGTTGCTCACCTGTTACCAAATCCAAGAATGGTTTTTGTATCCAGTGAATGGCAAATTCACTCGAATGGTCTTCTGGTAGGTAAGGGAAGAGTACATCAAAATGACAGTAAACAGCTCTTCCGAAATTTCCACTAAAGCACTTGCTGTTGTTTTTCTTAAAAGGGGCAATTTCACCAGTGTACATTTTTAAAATGAAATCCCTGGAACTTTGGGTGACTAACTTTTTGGTCATAATCCCTTATGATACAGTTTTGGTCAGCTGATCACAACAAAAATTGACTTTGTAAAAGGCTATCTGAAAAACATTAATTCTAATTAAAGCAGCAACAGGTGAACAGCCTAAAGATGACATGATTTGGGAGAACAGAGGGCAAATTTACTGAACCATCTGATGAGTGGCCTGCAGCATGATTGGGTTGGTGTATATGGTCCCTTGGCGGTTCCCCAGCTACCTTCCTAGAACATTAGGATAGCTTTTAATACCTTTTAGTAAAACACAATGTCCCTCTCCAATTCTATTTTTCATCCCAAATCTACTTCTCAAGAAACGGCCAAACACACTAACATAAAAGGGAAACCTGGAAAACTCAGAAAAACAAAACTATTAAGAATTCCAGCTTTCTCAAGATAGTCTTACTTAAGTTTATAATTATTCTCAAAATATTTTAACTGTTTTGCTATAGAAAATAGTTTCAATCCCTATTCTGGGGGGTATTTATAGCTCATCAAAGGTTTGTGCAAACATTTCAAGTCCATTATTCCAGTCTTCAGATATTAGCAGAAAGTCAATAAATATAAATATTATAATAAAGACTTAATTTAAAATATAAGCTGTGGAACCTTAAAACCGCTATCATGGATCCATAAGCCTACAGGGTTCAAAACAATTACCAGCAAAACTCTAGCACCAACAACACATATTACAAAATGAATACATCTTTAGGTACAGGCTTCAAGATGTAACCCAAGCTTTCCAAAATTTATGGAGTAGCAAAAACAAATACAAATGGGGTGGGAGGGTGTGTGTGCGTGTGTGTGCGCACACGCGCGTGTGCGTCTCTGTGTGTACTCACACACATGCAAAACAAGATGCTAAAGCAACATATAATTGGTTTTTATATCACATGAAACATCTTTATGTGGTAAATAAATAAATACTGTGACTAACTGGCTGATCCTAGCAAGGAAAAATAAAACTTACATAGACTTCCCATTAAAAGCCTGATCTCTTTTATTCATCACAAAGCTTTTGCATAGACCTTTTGAATACACAAAGCACTGGCCAGAATTTTACTTACAGTCTACCATCTTCAATTATCACCATATCTTCAGTTAAAACAGTAACCATATTCACAGGAGGGACAAGTGAAAAAGGGTGAGGCTCTAAGAACCACATTTAATACAGACCTTAAAAGGACTAAATGAACAAAGCACTTTTCTTGCCTGCTAAGTGGAATATTATGAACTTTCTGATGTGCAGAGGGATGGATAACATGATTAGAGCCTTCTGTAGGTCTCTGAAATGGGTAAGCAAACTTTTGTGTTTACCTGAGACAAATATGCTCAAATGCTGTGTACTTCAACCAGGATATAAAATGGAAGAGCCAAACTATTAGAAGCTTCCACATTTTAATTTTAAGATTTGCAAGCTTTCAATGAAACCTTCATCATGGTAGCAAACTGCACATAAAGCTATTACAGAACAGATTGTTTTTTTAAAAAACAAATTGGCAGGTGATGGCTGTGCACTTAATGTATCTTTGGTTTAGGAAGACGGGAGTATCGATTAGAAGCCAAACAATCCCCAGAATTCAAATTACCGTTCAGATTCTGCATGATTTCTTTTCTTCTTGTTAGAGGCCTTGGGATGCTTGTCTTGGCCTGGAAGTTTTGAGGCTCTAGTTGGGAGCTGCTTATTTGTTTTTGTCTGAAAGAGCCAGAAGGGGGACGGAGCTTAGATGCTTTTGGATTTGGATTGCTTGCAAGATTTGTTTGACTAGATGTTGGCTGAAGTTTTGATGAATTCCATGGTGTGATTATTGGTGACTTTTTATAAGTGGGAGTCCTACTTGGAGATGATTCAGAAACTGGAGGAGGTACCAAAGAATTTGAGATGGATGGCTTAAAAAGCGGTAAGGACTTGGGCTGGGATGTGTAGCCCTCCAGTGAAGACTGATTTCTTCCAACTCTCTTAGTATGGTCTACTGTACTTGACTGGGGAAGCGTCTGAAGGGAAGTAGGTACAAATTGCATGTCACTAATTTGATTATTTGCCGAATGATAAGGCTCTTGAGCATTCGTGGTCATGTTCAAGTTTGCTTCAGAAGATGTATTCTTAGCCACATCCTCAGCGAATTGTGGGCTTGAAGAAAAAGGCCGGTCTTCCAGACCATAGCTGCTTTCTTGTTGTAAGCCATGTGTAAAGCTTTCATCCAGATGTGCAACACCCTGCTGTATGTCCTGGATTGTGCATTCACTGTGGGCCTCGATATGTTGCGGCTTTATTAGTTTTCCCTGGGCGTGGTCTGTGGGTCTGGGAAGGCTGCTGGAAGGCTGTAGTACTTGAGGCTATTAAAATTAAAAACAACATTAAGCAACAATTCATTTTACAAATGCCACCCAGAAGTTATATAAATTCCAATTAGGCTGTGTTGATACTTATGTTTTAATATGAAAAGTATGTGGGGTTTTTTTAATAAAAAAATAAACTGCAATATTCAAGTGAATTCATGAGACACATACAAGAGTGATAATGCAAACAAAAAATGATACAGGCAGTAAACACTAAACAAGATTCAAAATCAAACAGGGGAAAAGAAAAATCTTAAAGTACTTATTTATTGTAGAAAAAAGATTTCCTGCCTTGATTCATTTTTTAAAACTTTATATGTAAGATAGCTTGATAGAATGATTTCTATAGCACTTTGATTTAATCTTCAAAAAGCACAGATAAAAACTGTGATCATTCAGAATATTACCCATTTTAAATACTTTTTTTTTTTTTAAAGGAAAGATGTATAACATTTTATCACACTTGGCTAGAGAAAGTATTAATTTAAAAGTGTCAAGGTGCTGTACTTCTATCAAGAGTTAAAATTACCAGCAGATAAACAAGGCTTAGATTGATTATATTCTCCCTTGATGTGAAATTCTAATTACTCAAAAATAGGTCAAAACATTTAGCTAATACTAACCTACCTTTAACATTCTTGTTGAAAAGTTTCAGAATAAAATGTTTTCACAGCTTATTTGTTCTGTCTCACTGCCATATGAGGGATCAACTAAGGTTTTGGTAAATGGAAAACAGTTACCCTGCCCAAGAGTGAACATTCATTTAAGATTTAAAATAATCAGCTTTTCTGAATAACAACTGAGAGTAAAACGAATGTGAAATTACCTGTAACTTGAACTAAAGCTGAGAAGCCTACAATAACAAAATTCTTCAGGCCAATGTGCCTCACACACACTTCCCTGGAGCTCACTGTGTGATTATATGCTATATAAATCAGAGGAAACATGCAACTTCTATTACTCTTGGGTAGTCGGTAAAGAAATATGAACCTTAAAGTTATCTTTCAATGGCCCAGATAGTAGAGTATATGGGGCAGAGCCTACTGGTCATGTCCTATTACAGGGGAGGTTGTTATCAATGTATAAACACAAATACACATAATTTTCTATTAAATAATGTGGGCCGAAAATATAAAAATGTTTGCCAAAGGGCTTTGAAACACAGACTTTAAAGGGTCAGCTTTTACTAATAAAATAACTTTTTTTTTGCTACACTAATCCACAAATAAATCTACGCAGTATCTCTAATTTCTCCAACAAAAGGGGCAAATCTATTTATACTGCATCATTCATGTTTTGTCACTTTTTCACCTCCTTGACCAGTACTAATTATGGCTGCTGCGGCCAGGAGTCAGGCCAATTATGGCAGATGACTGAGAGCAAAGTTTAATGACTTGTAGAGGGATGGCTGGCCAGGACGGTATATGGTCAACTGGTTATTCAAAAAAATAGTAAAATTAAGACAATGACTACTCAAAATTCATATAGAATATGTTACATTAACTCTTATTTTAGAATATTTAAAACAAATAAGCCATCTCAGTTTCTGCTTCAAGCTAAATATTCTAAACTTTAAAGTCCAGTGGGCATTTTCACAATAAATCACCACAGAGATGAATAAACTATCCTTCAAGAAGGAAAGTACTAAAATCACTAGGTAATGACAATCAGCTGGGATTCCCTAGAAAAAAATGACAGTGCCAAAGTGATCATACATTTTAGAAAGATTAATAAAAATATAGAGCAGGACCATATTAAGCAAACCAAAAACTACTAAAAGGAAAAAAAGCAACCAAAGGGAAAGGTGCAGCACCAAATGGTTGATTGAAATGGGGATTTACTTTCCCTTTTCCTATCTTTTCAAAACCTTCAAAAATATCAAAAGATACTCTAATCTTGAATAAAAAAAATCATAAAGCAACTTAAGACCTTTGAAAATATAACAATTTAAAATGACTTTACTGTAATATGCCTATTGCTAGTAAGGAAAAAAGGTATCAACATGTGCTATCAGTTCAAAGCATAAAAAGGTATGATTTCCTAATTAAGTAATAAACTTATCATTAAGATAACCAAACCTCCAGAAAAGGGGCACTGTGAACTGTAGATAAATTATCCATTTGCACTGATTATAGTAGTCCCCCCTTATCTGCAGGAATATGTTCCAAAACCTCCAGTGGATGCCTGAAACCGCAGATAGTAATGAACCCTATATTTACTATGTTTTTCCCTATACGTACATACCTATGATAAAGTTTAATTTATAAATTGGGCACAGTAAGAGATTAACAACAATTACTAATAATAAAAGAGAACAATTATAACAATAACTGTAATAAAAGTTATGTGAATGTGGTCTCTCTCAAAATACCTTATTGTACTGTGTTCACCCTTCTTCTTATGATGTGAGATGATGAAAGGCCTACATAATGAGGTGAATGATGTAGGAATTGTGACACAGCATTAAGACTACTATTGATCTTCTGACAATATGTCAGAAGGACAATCATCTGCTTCCAGGTGGCAGTCAACAGCAGGTAACCGAACCACAGAAAGCAAAACCATGGATAAGGCTGGGGGGACTACTGTCCTTTTATTACCCAACTGACTCCTGCTTATCAGAGAACTAAATGGAAGTACAGCAGGAAGATGTGCTGCATGTATTAAATGCAATAAAGCTCCATATCAAGTATTAAAGAATTAGGAAATAATCAGGTTTTAATTTTTTTATTTTTTAAAGATTTTATTTATTTATTTGAGAAAGGGAGAGAGCACACGCAGGGGGAGTGGTAGGCAGAGGCAGAGGGGGAAGCAGACTCCCCGCTGAGCAGAGAGCCTGACGGGGCTTGATCCCAGGACCTTGGGATCATGACCTGAGCCGAAGGCAGACACTCAACCGCCTGAGCCACCCAGGCGCCCCATAATCAGGTTTTTAAAAATAATAAAATTTTGAGTCTTCTGAGAGGAGTTAGGTTGAACAATTATATAAAAGATGCCTATCACTTAACTACAGTGAATAAATTAGTGGTTTCTAAGTGCTTTATAAATAATGCAGATTTTGCATTTTTATTAAAAGTTAATTTTAGTGGTGTGAGCTAATTTCCCTATCCCCAAATAAATGTCCTGTTTTATTATTTATTTGGAAACTAGTTTTGAAATCAATTCTATTACCATAAGAAAAAAGTCTCTCAAAGAAGATGAAGAAATGACTGCAGTAGTGAGGACCAAGAAAATGACTTCTCCTAAAGGTGGATGACTGTGTAGAATTGGATGCCCATGAAGGACTGAACTGTCATTAGTTACCTGCTGGCGAGTTAAACAACAAGCTGCCTCTTAACCTCTAGTAAACAAAGCAAAGATGGGTTTGGATAGCTTGTTGCTTGCAGCACTATTTCCTCCAAATTCTAAGCACTCAACTGTATTAACAAAAGGCAAGTTATTAACAATTCTTCCTGCCCACATTTATTACTGCTTCTATGCCCTCAGACACCTTTAGAATGAATTCCAAAGAAATAAATAAAAAAGACTCCATATTCTCACCAATAATAAGACTAATAGGAAGGAACATCAAAGACCATTCATTTTTTTTAAAGGTCTACAATATATCATGCATTGTACTAGGTATAGAAAAATAGGGAGCTGAATTACAATGCTGTTCCTATGGAACCTAGAGATCTAGCGAGGGAGATAGGTAAACAAATGACGAGACCATGTCTCAAGCATAACAACATATGAGAACAAAAAGAAAAAATATGCCTGATTATAGAGGTCATAGAAGGCATCCAAGAATCACAAACATCTGAACTGAGTTTTAAGATGAGTTAAGAGTTTGCCAAGTAGACAAGAAGGGAAGAACATTCAGGGTAGAGCACCAGTACATGCTAAGCACAAAGGCAAAAAAAGAATACGGTATGTTCTAGTAACTTCAAACTGTTAGACTGAATTTGGAGATCACAGTGTTGGTGGGAAAGCATAGGCAAAGGGCCAGCTCATAAATAAACTCATATCAGGTTAAGTGGTTTGACTTTATGCAACAGATGATGGCAGATAAATTTTAAACAGAGGAATTCTAAGATCCAATGCGTATTTTACAATGTTATTTTGGTGGAATTAGTGAGGAACGTACAGGAAGGGTGATTATAAGCAGAATAGCCAGGCAGTATGCTATTGCTAATAACCCAGATGATAAATTATAAGGGTCTAAAATTAATATACTGAAAGAAAAACTGGAAAGGATTGAAAGAGATTTTTTAAATGGTGGTTAGGTAAGCAGCTGTTTGGAAGGAATTCAAGATGAGTTACAGGTTTCTTGCTTTGGAGATGGATGATGAGGTAATAATCTGTATCCAAAAAAGTTGCCCACCAGCCCACTCATTTCATAGCCTCAGCAGCCCAAAAGACTCAGAGGGCAAAAGGAATCCCACCACCTACTGGGGGGTGGGGCAGACTTCTGGAAATATCCTGTAGTCACAAGTAAGTAGAGCTTTAGTACTCCATCCTTGCAACTTACAGAATGGTTGGTTACTGAAGTTTCAAAATGTGGACACATCCCCAGATTTGAAGAAGTAAGTTCTTCTAACTAGACTCAGTGATTTCATGTCTTACTTTATTTAGTTAGATACAAATACCTCAGCGCACCATTCTGAGAATTCTCAGAAACAATGGTTACAGGTATCAAGGTCAAGGGAGCCAGGGGCACACTAGGTAACTGTGCAGGGGATTGGTAGGATCTTCAAAGATAATCTTAAATGTCTATTTTGGGCTGCTTACAAAGATAACCAGAGACATGGGCTCCTTACAGGAGTGTACCATGCTTTATTTGTTGTTGTAGTTGGTATGCCTAGTATTTGGCACATAGTAGGGATTAAATATATATTTTCTAGATAAATTAATAAATAAATGAAATTAGTAAGTGGTATATTACAAAATTGCTTCTTTGGTAATAAATAATCAAAATGATACTTCCCTATTAGGTCAGTGATACAGCACTAATAACCAAATAAAAACAAGTTTAAAAAATAACACTGATGAAAAAGAAATCTTATAACAGAAAAAAAAGTCTTCTCTAAATAAGTTTGGGGTTAGCATAATGATTAATGTTTAGAAGGGCAGCAGGAAGAATTGTAAGTTAACTAGAACATAGCACCTCCCATGACCTACTAACTAAGCTACAAATATTTTTTACCTGAAGATCGATATTTCTGGATGAAATAAGTTGGAAAACTGTCTTAACAAACATTCAACTATTTTCCATTTCTAATCCTAATAATTAAATATGATTATACATGTAAAACACGTAGCATAGGACCTCCTAGTCACCAAAAGTGCTCAATAAATGTCACCTATGATTATTAAAAGGTGTGAGAATGATGAATTCAACCCATGGTCCTTTTGTAACTGGGTTTTGAAAAAAAGGGGCAAGTTTTATAGCAGTATAATAAACTAGTTGCTATAGAATAAGACTTTCTAGGCTTCGAATAAGTATTTCAGTAATGTCAGTTATATCTTAAGTGTTTTAAATCCATAGCAGGCATGTTTGATATGATACAGAAGTCAAGGTTCCTTAAGTACCTTCCTTAAGATAAAACAGAGCTAGGACATGCAAGGCACTTTAAAGTATAGAAGGAATTTATATACGGCTATATGGAGGAGCTAGTACAATACATACAATACTGAATCACTTAGCTTTTGGAATCAGACTGATCTGGGTTTAGTTTTAACTCCATCACTTATTATTGGTGAGATATTGGGTAAATTATCTTACTACTCTGAGATGGAAGGGTCTGGGATCAAGCCTCACATCCACAGGGAGCCTGCTGGTGCTCCCTCTCGCTCTCTCTCTCTCTCAAATAAGTAATATAAAATCTTAAAAAAAAAAGGAATTTCATAATTTATAAAATGACGATAATAACAGTATTTATACCTCACTGAATTGTTGTAAATAATAAATGATAACATGCACACCAAAGTGCTTAATATAGTGCCTGACACATTATAAATACTTGAGAAATGCTATATTCTGGGCTCTGAGAGAACAGCATTTCCCTTCTCCCACGGTTAAATAGCCAAACACTAAATTTGCATGCATGATCTCTAATTATCACAAGAGCCTCAGTGGAAAGTACTGTCTTATTTTTGTAGATGAGTAAACAGAGGTTGAAAGAAATTAAGTAACATATTGAAATTCACATACTTTAGCAAATGGTAAAGGCAGAATTTGAACTGACAGAATTTAAAATGCAGCACTAAAACTTTATCATTCTGTGTTATTTGGGTAATTCCAATGAGTTCACAGACTTTCAGAATATGCAGTATAGCAGGATGATTATTTTAAAAAGTTAATAGGCAAATTCAATACCAACATTCAGGTACTAACTTTCCTGGATAATATCCTATGTCTTTCTCAGCTGATCTATCCTACACAAGCTAAGTCTCAGACACCAAACTCAAGCCACACTATGCAGCAGTATTTTAGGAGAAAAAAAATGGTTCTAAGTGACCTACTGGAGGAAATACACTGAACACAAGGAAAGGCAAAATAGCACTCATCACTGAGAAAAACTTCACCTTCACTGTTTCCTACAATTTCAGAGATTTCTAGAATTAGCATAAGAAAAAACTCATAGCAGTTTCTGTAAACATTTTGTTCTAGAGTTACCAACGATAAGATGCCAGCTAGAAACATCAAATCGTGACTGAGAAAAATATGTCCAGGTGTGTAAGGTAGAAAGCAGGAAATGTTCTAAAGCATAATAATTCTACTGCATAGCAGGCACAGGAATCACTTAAAATTATTTTCTTGGTACATATAAGTTTATTATTATTAAATACATTTTAAAGGCTAAAAGGAAGATGGAAACGGAGCCATCTGTAACATGCCTGTATTTTCATGCAGGCTCTGACATGCATCATGCAAACTGGAAAAAAAACAAAAACAGAAAGTGACTATGAGGAAGGTGGTAGGAAAAAATCTGAAATTGTACTGTACCACGCTTTGTCAGAGAAGTAATGGACTAACTTCTCAACTCCTTGCCAATGGCATAATGGGAGAGCAGAGACAAGAAAAAGACAGGACAATGGTGTCAGAGACCACACACAACACCAAGGAACTGCCAGGACTGGGTACAGCAGCCAACAGTATTTGCTTAGCTTTTGTTGTGTTTTTCTAGGCGGTATTATTTTATTTAGTATATTTATGTAAAATGAAAACATTTTTAATAAATTTATACTTTCTTGCTAAAGAGGTTTGCAAGTTAATATAAATATTCATAACCACAGAATAGTATATGTAAAACTTCTCACACTTAAAAGGAATCATTTGAAGAATATTACCAAATCAAATATTGAAAGGGTTTTTACACAGTAGTCATACTCCAAAGATCTAAAAACGTTTAGCCACAAGTAATCCCTTATAAAGCAAGTAGAAATTATTTCTCTAATAATTTCAGAAAGCCTTGCACATTATAAACTAAATACAATTCAATATTAGTTCACTTTTATTACTACTGCTGCATTAAAGACCAATTAAAGTATTATCTGATCTTCATGTATGTGTCTGTCTTAAATATGATGTTCTAAATTATAAGCGAGGCTCCACACATCACTATAAAGATAGAAGATATGACTAGATCCCTAGTATAACTGGATTCAAAGAATTTTGCTCTGTAATTCACATGAAACCAATCACAACTTCCAAAGTGTTCTGGGAACCAGGAATGCTCTTATTCCTCTAGATCTCAGAATGATGCCTCTAGATCTCAGAGAATTTAGAGAAGATAACTGATTGATAAACAGAAATTATATATAAACAAATTCTGAGATAAGGAGTTCAATGGCTTTCTAAGTTGATCAGTTAACTTCTTTAAAAACTATCAAACTGATTAATATTGACTTAAATAATAAGCGTTTACGACCCAAGCACAATCGGTGTGAATACTTAATTTTCATAGGTCTTTATCTCTAAGACACAGAACCCATTAGCATTTAACCTCTGGGATTCAGAGTAGTTCAGAAAACAAAACTAAACATCATAATAGTACCATTCCATTGCTGTGACCAATATGCATGGTATATTTATCCAGAGTACGATACTGCAGGCATTATGGTACAACAAACACAGCTAACAAAACAGTTCCATAATATACAGAGCAGGTTGTTATAAAAGTCTTATGCAGAAAACAGCCATTGCTGTGTTTCTCATAATTACAAAGTGCCCAGAGAAACTAGTTTATGGGACAGCCTCCTGGACCATGAGTTTAATGCACATTTCTAGTCAATTAACCAATGACTAAAGTAAACAGCCTTGAAATTAGCTACAAAAATGGACAGAGTGTCATATTCTGTATTATTTGTTCAGTTTTTACTGAGTCACCCTAGTTTCCATTTCACTGAAAATATTTTATTTTTATGAAAAGTCACTCCCAGAGCTAATTTCTCATTAAAGCACTGAAGCTAATGCTACCCTTATATATAAAATTGATTACAGTCACATGGTGGAGCCAATCAGATTGAGCCACATTAACGTATACCTTATGAACATGTTTGGCATTTCAACAATACACATCAAGTGTTTTTAGAAAGTGCACACACCCTTTGATTAAGCAACATCCTTCTAGTAATCTACCTAAGAGAGATGGTGATACTGATCTATACACAAGGATAAACGTCATTGCAAGCGTATCTCTATTTAATAGGGAAAAATGTAAACAACATCAATGCCCAACAATAGGAAAAGATTAATTATAGTACAGCCACATAATAATGTATTATCATGTACCCATTAAAATGATGCTTTCAAGAAATATGTACTATATCAAAAATGTTCATATAATGATACTATGTGAAAAAAAGCAAAACAAAAAATTAAGAAGAAAATATGAGAGTATTATATATTCTAAGAGAAAGTATTATTTCATTCAACTTTTATCTGAATATTAAATACACTCACATGTGTGCTGGGCTGTTAAGTACATAGTTTCGTTTAGTAAATACATACTGGGTTGTGATATAAAGTGAATTTTAAGTGTCATTTGTCAAAAATGTTTGTAAAATATCCTCTGAGGGTTATAAGAGAAGGAGGAGGATATAAGACAATGTAATCATCATTCTTAATGTAATTCTGGGTGGAATGGTTATTATAATATAAATTTAGAAATCAGGCAATACTAATGCTACATCAAGAAACTGCTGAGCTATTAAGACATAGGTAGATGCACTTATGTTATTTTTGTTGTTTAAAAACATTTTTTGTCTCACCGAAGTTAGTGCACATTAAAGGTAAAGGTTGAAAAAAAAAAAGGTAAAGGTTGGTAAGATTTCTAAATTCTTCCAATCAAGGTGTTAAAGAACAAATTTAATAGTCTTTTTAGGCATGACAAGAAATTACTTCAAAATAAAACTATTACTTCAAAACATACTTTTTGAAAAGTCAAGTATTCCTAAAAGTATATGCTCTGGCAAGAAGTGCTACTTCAGATTACCATTAGGGCTTTTTACTTGCCAAAAGCAATTATTTTTATTAAATTTTCCTACTACGAGGTAGGTTATTTATCATTCCTAATTTTATACAGTTGGATATCAAAAAGACTAAACTAATGTTAGTTAAGTCAATTTGGACAAAAGCTGAAGTCAGGACAAGAAGAAGACCTCTTCTACGTCCAAAGGTAGATATTTTCTACTAACCTAGAGAAAAATTTAATTTGAAATTGGAAGACAAGCATTATCAAGTTGAGACTAGTAACATATTCAAGAAAAGAAATGGAAGTCAGAGAAAAATATATAAAGACCAGGATTTTCCTTTTTTCTCCATTTTTCTAGAGTTATTCTTAAATTCAGCAAGAACATCCTTGGCCAATGCAGCTTTCCTGAGTGACCAGAGCTAAACATTCCCTGTAAATGTTAATTATTTCACTCTCTACATAACCAGAACAGGCTCTCATTATGCTGGAAGGTCTACTATTCCTATAAATTAAAAACAAAAACAAAACCAGACTACCCTTACTAAAGCCTGCTTGACTTTTGCATTTAGAAGAAAAGTCAGTTCACTTATGTTGATGTTCAAGAGGGCCTCAAAAAGAACTTATTAATGAAACAGATTATAATAAAGGAGAACTCTCTCAACTATCTACTATCACTTACAGAATTAACTTCTCCAAAACTCAGCCCTAGGAATCACATACTAACTAACTAAACATGGAGACAAATATTATTTCACTAAATATAAGTTTAGTGTAGGTAGAGGGAGATCTATTCCAAAACCCTATGAAAACCATTGGAGACTCCATACCTTTCTTCTCTATATATTTTTAAAAGACTGTATTTATTTATTTGAGAGAGAGAGAAAGCGCACGCACGCGTGCACACGAGCAGGGGGAGGGCCAGAGGGAGAGGAAGAAGCAGACTCCCCACTGAGCAGGGAGCCGGATGTGGGACTCGATCCCAGGACCCTGGCATCATGACCCGAGCCGAAGGCAGATGCTAAACCGACTGAGCCACCCAGGCGCCCCTTTTCTATATTTTAGAAAAATTCAAAATATTCTTTAAAAACATTAAAATTCTGTATTTTAGATAATTTATATATAATACATATAATTCTATATTTTATATTCTATAAAAATTCTGTATTTTGGAGAAATTTAAAATATTCTTTAAAAATTAAAATAATAATAATTTTATTAGTAAACTGCTTTAGCTGTTCTCAGGGTAAATCCAAAATAGTGTAGTTTAGAATATATTTTTCCTCTAAAGGAACTTTCCCCACTCAGTAAGAGGTATCAAAAAGCCATGAACAAGTCATCTAATTATCACTTTCCACAACCAGGGTCCTACAAGTCTCAATGATCAAATTCCAGGGCCAGTTCTCTTAGCTACGTAAGCTGTGAGAACTTACTCAAGAAAAGACTCCAATATGTATTACTTTCTGATAGGTGGCTAACACATCCAAACTCTACAGAACCAAAACTTTCTCCTTACTAATGTGAAGATGAGGATAAGGAAGGTTTGATCTACAAAAGCCAGAAAGACAGATCTTGATAGTGTTGCAGGACAGTGCTTCTTCATAGTTGGGAAATGAAAAAGGCAGCTCTAACCCAAGAGGAAAGAAGGAAGAAACATTTAAAAATGGAGGGCCAATGACTCAAGGGAGAGACAAGAAAATTCTAAAGCTATACAAATAAGAAACCAGTGAAATGAGTGTTTCTGAGAAACATGTTTTAAAAATAAACATAAATCTTTGTTTGCAATATGGAATAATTAACCTTAAACTTCAATTCCACATTATAGCTAGCTGAAGGGAAGGAGAATGAGGGAGAAGAATGGTAGGGAAAGAGGACAGGAACTAAAAGGGAGTTACAGTAAATTCAAGGCAGGGATGTTAATCTGAGAGAAATCTGTCAAACCATGCAATTTACTAGCTATGAGCCTAAAAATATATTATCATGTTATAGCTGCCCTTTGAAAGTCAGATTAGTTCACTAGCATTTTAAGGTAATTTTTTATGTGCTAGGAATACTTAATACAGGAGAAAGGAATGGGAAGTAATTGAAGACAAGAGAAGTAAAAAGGAGGCGTACAGAGGTGGTAGGGGATGGGAAAGGAAGAAGAGGAGGAGGAAGAATCCCTCTTCTCATTGCTTCCACTAAACAAATTAACTTGCTACTAAATAATCTGACATAAAAGCCTATACAAACTTTCTATTAATCTATTTTCTTTGAAACAAAAAACACAAAAGGGAAACAGAGGCATAATAGCCAAAAAATAAACCTCAAACCTTGTCTCAAATTCATACTAATACCCCATAACTTTGCCTAATTCAAAAAATGAATTTTTATTTGAATAAATCACATTTCTTAATTTTAACTGCTTAAAACTTTGGGACCTTTGATACTTCACATGGATAAAGATAATTTATAAAAAAATTGATCTGAATCAAAAATCAGGGTAAATCCATGCAGGAGGCATAAAAGTGACTGATTGACAATATTAATATCTCTTTTCCATTAATATTAGCTTTTTTGGGTGACTTTTCAAAAAAGATAAAATATAACCAACTTACCAGGTGTATTTAAGCACATAATATAAAATAATAAACACTGTTTTGGAAAGCAGATTCAATGTAAACAAAAAATTTTTTAAGTCAAACAATTACTAAATCATTAGAAATGTTAGTAAACCATGCATATTCAAAAGCCATTTTTTTCTGTACTGTAAAGCAGCTGATGAATTACAAAAACATATTAGTTGTTAAACCCTTGAAATGATTAAATTAAAAAGATAAAAAGACTGCTTTTAGATGACAGTGAAATGCAATCGAAGCTTCTTGATTAGGATTTAAAGAAATGTGCAATGGTCTAGTAAGCCTGCTCCCTCAAACAGTATGCATCTGTCCATATCGCTGCAAATGGTGTGTACATTTTTGACGTAACTAGATAAAAAAATTTTGTTATTCATAGATCTCAAGGTCACAAAAAGAGAAAATACATTAAAGGCAGATGCATGTCAGTAGATCTAGGGTCACTGGCAATAGGTTTAAACAGCATTAAAATGAGATTAATTTCAGACAGTTCTCCTAAGGCTCTAAGTAGAAGTCTATTCACATGCAGTCAAAGGAAGGGTTAATTAAGAGAAGAGAGCCCAGGGAGTGCTGGTTTAGCACATGCCTGCAGGTCACTCTGGACAGGAGATGGGGTGCTGGGGGAGGGACAGGTCATGCAGAAGGGAAATACCATGAACGGGAAGCCAGAGCAGGATAGGAGTGAGAGACACAGACTCACTCTGTCTGCGGTGCGGCGGAACAGTCCGTGGGATCCCCTGGAAGGAGCCCTGCCAAGGAGAGAAGGAGGGAGCAGAATACCCACCCTGTGCAGAGAGAGATGGGGTAGGGAGGTATAATAAAAAAGGGAACCGAAAAATAGAGAAACCAAAGTCATACTTTAAAAAAAAAATAACAACAATAGTGTTAATAAGAAGATTTCATTTTTTTAATATAGGTAGCTCAAATGATTAAAAATACATCATAATCCAAACCTAGGTATTACCAAATATTTTAAGAAAAAAATTATTTTCCCCTAATATAGTTAATACATAAGAAATGAAATATATATTTTCTCATATACATTACATTTATCATCATATAGCTCTTTTTTAAATAGCAGATTCCAGTCTTTTAAAAATGTGAAAGCATTTAAAAAGGGAGATAGACTTTTAAGTGTTAAACACAGAAATTGCATCAATTATAAATCAGGCAACAAGAAAACTATCATATAAAAAATTTTTATTTCTTTTTAAATCGTAGGTTTTCAGAGGATTAGCAGGTAAAATAAAGAACATTGGCTGAAGATAGCAGAACCAACACAGCATTAAAAAGACTCAGGATGTTCTGAGAGTGAGTACTGTCAAGAATGTGACATACAGGCCACAGGTTAAACATGCACGCTTTTTAATATGAGTAACTTATGGTTTCTTAGATTTACTTAATAACAGGTTATCAAAATTGGAATACATCTGCAATGGCATTTACTTCAATTTCCTCACTTTCCAGATAAAACTGGGTTATCGAGAAAAAGATTCGTGCAATGTCTCACAAATAGAACCAGACTGGGTCTCAGGTCTGTTCCTAGCACCCTCATCGACTGAAATATAGCCACAAATAAAACTATTAAAACACTAACAAAATCATCAAGGAAAATGAGCTGTAAATAAAATAATCATCATACCCAGTTCAATTTGCAAAAGTATGCATAATTTACAGACAAATTAATCTGACATAGACATAATTAGAAAATTACTAATGTAGTTTTTATTGGTGTTTACAGATTTCACAAACACACTGGTCCAAATAAATTTTTTTTTTCCACTTCTGTATCAATATTTCTTGGCTCAGTTCAGTATAATCAGATACTTAATTTAAATTTAAGAGTAATTGTATCTACACTGCTCACTATAAAACAAAAACAGAATGATCCACTTTCTATGTTAATGAAGGGGAAAAACAGCTCCCAGAAACCATGTGGAATTAATGATTTTTAGAATATCCTAGTAAGTAAAGATCCTATCTTTTGAAATTATTATCTTTTCTCCACTAATTTAGCCACAGGTGTTTGTGAAAGTAGCTTAGAAAATATTTAATAGGGTGATAATCCCAAGTGTTCTCCAAAGAGAGTGCCTGATACAATTCTATTTTGCTGTTTCAGATATGTTTTGGTTCAAAAGCTTTACACAAAACAAATCCTCAACCAAGAAGGGGCTTGCACTTTTCCTATGAGTTTCACCAGGGCCAAGGTTCCATCCACTGTACTGGGTAAAGACACTTTCAGATGGGGATTTTGTATATAAGCTAAACCAGCAGATTCCTTTTCAAAGAAATAAATTCTCTCTGGAGGTTTGTGAAAATAGTACTGACTAGGAGCCAGGAGAATTGTGTTTTTCTTTGGATCTTCCGTAAGTCCTATAACCTTAAAAAAGTCACTGATCTTCTCTGAGCCTCAGTTTCCTCATTTGCAGGATTAGAATGTGCTAGAGAATGAATTATTTGTGTTCCCCCCAAATTTCATATGTTGAGACCTATTCCCCCAGTGTGATGGTATTTGGAGGTGGGGACTTTGGGAGGTGAGTAGGTCATGAGGGTGGAGCCTTCAAGAATGGGATTTGTGCCCTTATAAAAGAAACCCCAGAAAGCTCTCTTGCCCCATCCACCACAAGAGGACACAAGGAGAAGACAGTTGTCTATGGCAGGCCCTTGCCAGACACTGAATCTGCCGGTGTCTTTACTCTTGGACCTCCCAACCTCCAAAACTGTGGGAAAAAGATTTCTATTGTTTATAAGTCTGTGGTGGTCTATTATAGCTGCCCAAACAGACTAAGACAGAATGGTTCACTCTAAGGAGATTCTCCCTTTCAGTTCTTAGAATTCAGTGACTCACATATCTGTCCTTATCCCCACTCCAATCATTGTTATCCTTTAATTTTTTTTTTAAAGATTTTTAATTTATTTTTTGACACAGAGAGAGACAGCAAGAGAGGGAACACAAACAGGGGGAGTGGGAGAGGGAGAAGCAGGCTTCCCACTGAGCAGGGAGCCCGACGCGGGGCTCGATCCCAGGACCCTGGGATCATGACCTGAGCCAAAGGCAGACGCTTAACGACTGAGCCACCCAGGCACCCCTATCCTTTAATTTTATAACTATTTATATGGCATTTAAAACAACCAACTTTGTATTAAATGGTGTCTCATGATAATTCATTAGTTCTCTGAAATAATTTAAGTGAAACTATCTGTCAAAATACCGAGAACCTGGCAGGAGTTTTAAAGGATGTTAAATGTCCTACCTTCTTTGCCTAACAGTCCCTAACACACAGCAGACTCTAAATAACTGTTTATGGATTTACACTGAATTAAATGAAGCTATTAAAAAACAAATGAAGTTAATGTATTTAACTAGAGATAAAGCTATAACATCAGGTCTGGCTACACATTGCAAGCACCTAAGAATTTTAGAAACAAAAACAATGATACCCATCTTCCCTCACCCAAGATCAACAAACCATGATCTCTGGGATGGGCTTGAGCATGAGAGGGAAAGAGAGACAACCTTGTGAAATAAATACATAAATAGCTTTGCCTGCTCCTGCCAAGGGGCACCCATTTATTACCAGTTGAACAGCTGTCATTTCAGTTTATGTCTAGAAAGGCAAAGAATATTACTCATTTTATTTACTTCACTTCAAATGTCTCCTTCCACTTCTCCATCCCCATCTACCTAATTCCTATCCAGCCTCTCAAAGCTTCTCTGGATCCTACCTGAACTGATTATGATCATTCTTGTTTATAAATATCTACATCGTTTGGTGGGCGCTTGTCTCAGGGAATTTTTCTTCTGCTTTTCATTATGTTGATTTGAATGTTGCTCTTATTCTTCTATGAAATATAACCACCCTGAGAATAACAGCTTTCTCACTTTTCTTGGTGTCAACTATAGCTTCAGTAAGTGACTTTCACAGAGCAGAAATATACTTTGATTAAAATTTAATCAAACACTTCCCCTTCTCCTTCTGCAAAGTAGAGGCCAAAACTCTTGACATTATATATAAAACAAACATAAAACTCTGAAAGGTGGAGCTAAGAAGATAGATCAGCTAGGGACCTTGAAATCTGAGGACATAGTAGAAAATTCCTGAGGTATCTTTTTGCCTAACGTATCCTAGACTAGGTGATGGAGAAGCCAGCACACAGAAACGCCACTGGACACAGACAAAAACAAAAACAGAAATAGTGTCAAGAAAATCCTGAACCATGCCAAAGAACCAGGAAAGAGGTAGCCTAGCAGTTCACAAAACCTGTACACAAGGACATGCTAAATGCCACAAGAAAAACTGCAGCCCCAGCCCTATTCCCAACAGAAAAGACCAACGATGGAGCCTAGGCTTCCATCCTTCCCTGGCTCTAATATTGTCTTATGTCATTCTTAATATATGTATAGGAAATATTTAAGACACTTATATTATAAATGGGGGAGAGAAAGGGACTTAAAGGGTATAATACTTACAACAACCATAACAGTCCCATACAAACAGATACACTCAAAACACTTATGTATAAACCAAAATGGAAGTCTAAGAGGTCTAAGTAACATACAGAAAGGCAAGAAAAGGAAACCAGAAACAAATGAGAGGAAACAAAACAAAAAATAAAATGGCAGACTTAACATATCAGTAATTACATGAAATATAAAGGTGTATAGACACCAATTAGACAGACTGGCAGAGTGGATAAAGAATCATGACCCAATCATATGCAGGACACAAGAAATTCACTTTATATATAACAATACAGTTCTAGAGTGGAGGGGGGGTCGGGGGATGGGTTAGCCTGGTGATGGGTATTAAAGAGGGCATGTTCTGCATGGGGCACCGGGTGTTATGCACAAACAATGAACACTTGTTTCATGGAACACTACATCATGGAATCATGGAACACTACATCAAAAACTAATGATGTAATGTATGGTGATTAACATAACATAATAAAAAAAAATAAAAGGTTGCTAAGAAGAAGAAGAGGTGACAGAGACAGTATGTTACCTATAAAGCCTAAAATATTTACTATCTGGTCCTTTACAGAAAATGTTTGCCACCTACATCAGGATACAGTAGTAAGAGTGGATGTTTTATTGTATTAAAAACTATTTCAGAAATCCCCATATTTTAAGATGGGGATTTGATGAACAAGGTGATGAATAAGCAAGTGGCCTAAAGCTCTACAGACCTGATAAAGACAATTCATAAAAAATCCATAAATAATACAAGTGCTTCTAATTGACATAACCAGGGTCAATTAAATTTAACGCCAAAGGATATTAAGGAGAGACATAATTGTTGAATATTAAAGATGTGAAAGAAGAAAAAAAAATAAAGTAAAACAGGAAAAAGTTATACCATGCAAAAAAATCAAAAGATAGTAAGAGTTGCTATATTAATATCAAATAAAGGAGGATTCAGAGCAAATTACCAGGTATAAAAAGTGACCTTATAAAATGATAAAAGGGTCAATCTACCAAAAAGACATAGTGATTTTAAATGTGTATGCACCAAACTATAGGACTGTGCAACACATGAAACAAAAACTGATAGAACTGAAAGGAGAACAGACAAATCCATAATTACAGTTGGAAAGTCTAACACTCCTCTCTTAATTGATAAAACAACTAGACAATAAAATCAGCAGTGATACAGAAGGACTCAAGGATACCATCAACAATCAGGATCTATTCAACATATATAGACTACTCCATCCAGCAAAAGCCAAATAAACATTCTTTTCAAGAGTCCATAGAACACTTACCAAAACAGACCACAGTGTAGGCCACAGCAAACTAAAAGAATAAAAATTGCACAGAATGTGTTTTCTGACCACTACGGAATCAAATTAGAAATCAGTAACCAAGGGGCGCCTGGGTGACTCAGTCAGTAAGCATCTGCCTTCAACTCAGGTCATGATCCCAGGGTCATGGGATCAAGCCCTGCATCGGGTCCTGGCTCGGCAGGAAGCCTGCTTCTCCCTCTCACACTCCCCTTGCTTGTGTTCCCTCTCTCACTGTCTCTCCCTGTCAAATAAATAAAATCTTAAAAAAAAAAAAAAAAGAAATCAGTAACAGAAAAATGATAGAAAAATTTCCAAACCCTTGGATACTAAACAACATAATTTCATGGATCAAAGAAGTTTCAAGGGAAATTAAACACACACACACATGCACACACACACACTGAATACAAAAGAAATACATATTGAAAATTGTAGAACACAGCTATAGCAGTAACAGAAAAGAGAAAAAAACCCTCAAATCAATAAGCTGAACTGCCACCTTAAGAAACCTGGGAAAAAATACCAAAATAAACCAGAAGTAAGTAGAAAAAAGAATACAATAAAGAGCAGAAACTACAGAAACTGAACACAGAAAAACAGAGGTAATCAAGGAAACAAAAAGTTGGTTCTTTGAAAAGTTTGATAAAATTGACAAACCACTACAAATGATAAAGAAGATCAGAGAGATGATTCAAATTACCAAAATCGTGAATGAAACAGGGTCACAATACAGATCCCCCAACCATTAAAAGGGAATACTATAAACAACTTTACAGTCATAAATTTGGCAAATGAGAAGAAATGGACAAATTCCTCAAAACCACAAACTATGAAAACTCATCTGAGATGAAAGAGATCATCTGAATAGGTCTATAACAATTAAAACACTCCCCAAAAAAGAAATCTTCAGACCTAGATGGTCCACTGGAGAATTCTACCAATGTTTAAAGAATTAACACCAATTCTACATAATCTCTTCCAGAAAACATATTTAGAGGAAAGAATACTTCCCCACTCATTTATGAGGCTAGAATTACCCTAATAGAAAACTGACAAAGATAGTACAAAACAAAAAAAAACAGAAAGCAACAGACTATTACTCCTCATGAATATAAACATAAACAAGCTTTATCAAAATATTATTGATTAGAATTCAGAAATACATAAAAGAATTATACACCATGATCAAGGAGGGTTTAGGTCAACAAGACTGATTCCAAAAATGATCAATGCAATCAACAGGCTAAAGTGAAAAAAAATGACATGTTCATATATTAGTATAGAGAAAGGACTGAACAAAATCCAACACACATTCATGATGAAAATTCTCTGCAAACTAGGAATAGAAAGGAAACTTCTCAACTTGATAAAAAGCATCTTTCAAATATCTATAGCTAACATTTATTTAATGGTGAAATACTGAATGCTTTCCCCCATAGATCAGGAACATGGCAAGAATGTTCACTTTCATCATTCTTATTCAACATACTATTGAAAGGTCCTAGCCAGTGGCATAATGTAAGAAAAGGAAATAAAAGATATATAGATCAAAAAATTGAGAAAACTGTTCCTATTTGCAGATGACATGACAATCCACATAGAAAATCTAGATCTACAGGAAAAACCCAGAACCAGAAAGTGAGTTTAATAAATTCATAGGATACAAGATCCATATACAAAAGTCATTTGTATTTCTAGGGGCGCCTGGGTGGCCCAGTCGTTAGGCGTCTGCCTTCAGCTCAGGTCATGATCCCAGGGTCCTGGGAATGAGCCCCGCATCGGGCTCCCTGCTCGGCGGGAAGCCTGCTTCTCCCTCTCCCACTCCCCTTGCTTGTGTTCCTGCTCTCGCTATCTCTCTGTCAAATAAATAAATAAAATCTTAAAAAAAAAAAAAAGTCATTTGTATTTCTAAATACCAGCAATAAACACATGAAACTGAAATTTAAAAGACAATACCATTTATAATCCCACTCAATATGATGAAATACTTAATAAATCTAAGAAAGCATATGTAGAACTCGTATTCAGAAAACGAGAAAATGTTGATTAAAGAAATTTAAAAAATGATTTAAATTAATGGAGAGATATACGTTATTCATGGATTGGAATATTCAACATACTAAAGATGTTAACTCCAAAATGATATTTAGGTATGACACATTTTCTGTCAAAATCCTGGCAAGATTCTTTTTTTAGATAAACACAAGCTAATTCTAAAATTATGCAGAAAAGCAAATAAATTAGAATATATAAACAATTATGAAAAAGAAAAAGTAGGAGGAATCACTCAACTTAAGACTTTTTATAGTTAGAGCAATCAAGACAGTGCAGTATTGGTGGAGGGGTAGACACATAGATCAGTGGAATAGAAAACCCAGAAGTAGATCCATACAAGTATATATAGTCAACTGACTTTTGACAAAAACACAAAAGTAATTCAATAGAGAAAGGATAATATTTTTTTTAAATGGTGCAAAGCAACTGGGTAATTGTAGGAAAATAATGAACCTTGACCCAAACCTCATATCCTACATAAAAATTAACTCAAAATGGATCACAGATTTATTTATGTTAAAAATGTTATTTATGGGGCGCCTGGGTGGCTCAGTCGTTAAGCGTCTGCCTTCGGCTCAGGTCATGATCCCGGGGTCCTGGGATCGAGCCCCACATCGGGCTTCCCCCTCTCTCACTCCCCCTGCTTGTGTTCCTGCTCTCGCTGTGTCTCCCTCTGTCAAATAAATAAATAAAATCTTAAAAAAAAAATTTATTTATTTATTTGACAGAGAGAGAGAGAGGGAACAAGCAGGGGGAGTAGTAGAAGGAGAGGGAGAAGCAGGCTCCCCACTGAGCAGGGAGACCAATGAGGGGCTGGATCCCAGGACCCTGGGATCATGACCTGAGCCGAAGGCAGACGCTTAACTGACTGGGCCACCCAGGCACCCTGTGGATCACAGATTTAAACGTAGAATGTAAAACTATAAACATCTCAGAAGAAAACAAAATTTTCAGTGTCTTGGCCTTGGTAAAGAGTTTAGACATAACGTAAAAAGCACAATCCATAAAAGAAAAAAATATTGATAGATTGGACTTCAAAATTAAAATCTTTTACTCTTGAATGACTCTGTGAAGAAGATGAAAAGACAAACTATCAGGAGAAAATACTCGCAAACCACATACTTTACTCTTATGTAAGGACTCGGGGAGTACATAAAGAACTCTAAATTCAAGAGTAAAAAAATTAAAAATCAAGTTAGAAAATAGGAAGACATGAAGATATATTTCAAGGAAGATGGCAAATAAGCACACAAAAAGACGTTAACACTATTAGCCATTAGGGAAATAGAAATTAAAACTACACTGATATATCAATACACACTTACCAGAATGGCTTAAAATTAAAAAGTAATAACACTACTAAATGCTGATGAAGATGCAGAGAAACTATCACTCATACAATGTTTATGAGAATCTGTTCTGGCAGTTGTGATAAATAGTTTGAGAATTTTTTTGAGTACTAAACAGAGAATTGTCATATGACCCAGAAATCATACTGGGCATTTATCCCAGAGAAATGAAAAATGTACATCTACACAAGATCCTCTACACAAATACTCACAGCAGCTTTATTTGTAATAGCTAAAAACTAGAAGTGATCAAAATGTCTCTCAACAGATGAAGTGGTTAAACTATGGATCACCCATATCAATGGAATACTACTTGGCAATAAAAAGGAACAAATTATTGATAGACACAACTTCTTGGATGAATTTCCAAGGTATTATTCTGAGTGAAAAAATAATCTCAAAAGCTCACACACCATATAATATCACTTACATAACATTCTTTTTTTTTTTTTTTTAAAGATTTTATTTATTTGACAGAGAGTGACACAGCGAGAGAGGGAACACAAGCAGGGGGAGTGTGAAAGGGAGAAGCAGGCTTCCCGCTGAGCAGGGAGCCTGATGCGGGGCTTGATCCCAGGACCTTGGGATCATGACCTGAGCCGAAGGCAGACGCTTAACGACTGAGCCACTCAGGCACCCCACTTACATAACATTCTTGAAATGACTGAATTATAGGTGTGGAAAACCCGATTAGTGGTTGCCATTAGAAATGGTAGAGGAAGAAGGGAATGATTGTGACTATTAAAAGGCAGCACACAGGGGTGCCTGGGTGGCTTAGTTGGTGAAGTTCTGCCTTCGGCTCAGTCAGGGTCCAAGGGTCCTGGGATCGAGTCCCACATTGGGCTCCTTGCGCAGCAGGTAGCCTGCTTCTCCCTCTTCCCCTCCTCCTGCTTGTGCTTGCTCTCTCTCTCTCTGACAAATAAATAAATAAAATCTTAAAAAAAAAAAAAAGGCAGCACACAAGGCAGAACTTTGTAGTGGTGCAATAATTCTGCATCTTAAATACGGTGTTGTTGCCGGAATCTACATAATAATAAAAATGGCATAGAACTACATATATACTACTGTCAATTTCCTGGTTTTGAAATTGTACTATACTTACATAAAATGTAATCATTGTGGGATATTGGGTGAACCATACAAAGGATCTTTCTGTACTATTTTTATAACTTTTTATGAATCTTAAGTATTTAAAATAAAAATAAAAAATAGAGGAATAAAACCATAATGCACATTAGAATAATACAGAGGAAGATTATTTAAAATGCTGATTATATTGGTAGGGTCATATTTTCTTGGGGAGAGATGGAAAACATGTCTAAGGACATGCTCATCTCTATAAACTAAAGGTAATTTCCCTGAGTATGAAAAGAAGAAAGATTATTTACTCCTTTCAACAGTAAACAACTGAAATAGCTGTAAAATACATGACCAAACCCTGAGATCAGGCCAGTTCAGAAATACTAGACATCTGAACAACACTAAGCAGCAGCTCTAAGAGCAGGTATTGCCTCCCCATGATTCCCTATCCATTGGGAGTGTTTCTAAAATAAAAGAGAACTTGTGGAGAAGAACTTAACTTAGAAACTTAGAAGACAGGATTTATAAGATGTAAGGAAAGGGTGGGAGACCTGATCTTCAGCAAAAAGAGAGCAGAAGCAATGCAAATTCCCAGATGCACGGATCTGTTCCATCAGTGAGTGCTGAACACGCTACACTCCTGAACTGAAGTTACCATTAAGTGATGGCAGTTTTAAGATGGATTTGAAAGCCAGAAGGTCTAGTCCCCAAGTCTGGAACACATGCCCACCTTCCTCTGGTCTAGAAACAGAGCCTCACCCTCCTATCATCTCAGATTTACCCTTTGCTGTCTGCTCATGAGGATCATAAACTAAGAATCAGGCAATGTCTTTTTAGTATCCAAAACCCTTAGCACACTGGGATTGAAATATAGAATAAAGTAGTCAAGGTTCACTGAATGAATGAATGAATGAATGAAACTATGGTTTAAAAGCTGAAGGAATGTACCTTTTTTTTTGTGGGGGGGGTCATTAATTCCTGCTACTTAGTTCAGGTTTAAAGCCTAACCCAATGACGACCACACAGCTGAATTATGGATAGTCTGAAATGGAATGCTGTATAAATGTAAAATACCCCCAAATGTCAAAGACTTAGTACAAACAAAAGCCAAAACTCAGAATGTAAAATATCTCATTATCTTCTTTAGACTGATTCCATTTTTGAATGGTACTACTGGGTTAATAAAATATTTTATTAAAATTAATTCTGTGTGTTTCTTTTTTTTATTATTACGTTATGTTAGTCACCATATAGTACTTCATTAGTTTTTGATGTAGTGTTCCATGATTCATTATTTGCGTATAACACCTAGTGCTCATTGCAGTATGTGTTTCTTTTTAATTTGGATACTAGGGCATTTAATTATATATGCAGCTCACGTTATATTTCTACTGGAGCACTAATCTAGAGGGCAGAGAGTGCATAATTCTTTCTTAGTTGATGCCATGAACTCATGAAGTTCTCTAAGCTCTAGCCAAGAAAGTACCTTTTGCTCATCTGAGTCTACTTTAAAGCTTCTGATGACTTTTAAGATGAAGTGGTAGATATGAGATGCTTTCCGCTAGAGAAACCACGGTGGTTTTTCTAAAACACTTTGTTTTACAAACAAAGAGAAGTAGGTATGCATATGAATATATTCCATCCAAGGGGAAAAATAAAATCTAGTTGTAGAAAAACATACCTGGGATATCTGACATATAGTTTAACAATATGCATAATATTTTAATTATACCTGAAATTGGTGGGACATAAAAAAAATAAAGGAAAAAGAAAACATGAAAAACAGAAGTGTCTGAACTCAGGGTTTTAGAGGTAACTTCATTTCTCTCAAGATAAAGCCTACCAAGTCTTCACATAAAACACTGTGTGAGCTCTGTGTGGGATAAGACAAGGAACTGTGAGCCAATTCCTCCAGGACACTTGTAGCTCTTCCCTCAAACAGCTGCTTTTTCTAAACGCAAAAGTGAGAACAGATGAGAGTTTTCACCTGAAGTCAGAGTGTGAGGGATTTTTATCTTAACACCGAAGAGATAAAACTCTTCCTGATTCATGATTAAGTTTGCCTATTTCTCCCTCTTCTGGGAGAGTTTAGGAAGCTTCCTGGAATGGTCTTACTTGCTCTCAAAGGGTCTGTGGCATTTGGCCCTACAACACTGAGGTTTCCTAGTAGATGAAGCTCTATCATTAAAGATTTCTGCCTTCCATACACTCAAGTCCCCTCCACACTCTGAATCTACATCTCCACCTAACTTCTCCTGGAAGACTGATTTGATCAAGTTGCTTCTTTTTTTTTTTTTTTTTAAAGATTTTATTTATTTATTTGACAGAGAGAGACACAGTGAGAGAGGGAACACAAGCAGGGGGAGTGGGAGAAGCAGGCTTCCCGCTGAGCAGGGAGCCTGATGCGGGGCTCGATCCCAGGACCCTGGGATCATGACCTGAGCCGAAGGCAGACGCTTAACGCCTGACCCACCCAGGCACCCCTGATCAAGTTGCTTCTTGAAAACTAACAGGATTATCCATTTCTTAGTGATTGCTATCATTAAATTTCTACGAGTAAAATCTCTCTATGTCCTGCCTATACCCTTGGTGTACAAGTCAGTAAATTAAACTATGTATTACACAAATGAAATGGATCCCAGTAGTAGAAAACTTTGGTGTGATCCTCTGTTTTCTAACTACAGTGTAGATAAACTTTGCTTCTTCAATGGATACTTTAAACAAAGTTCTAAAAATGCTTTCTATAGTTCTGGCATTTGGTATTAGAAGGCGCCGATTTAGATACCCTTAAAATTTATGACCAGATAAGTCAATCAATTGCTAAAATAGTCATATTTAATTTGTTCTTAGCCTTGAAGAACAATTCTATTTTTCAGTTAGTGGTTTCAGATGTATCCACGAAAGTTACAGTACAATTGTTTAAAAATCAGTGTAAAGATACACGTAATAGGATTCTCGTTGTATTGTCATAAATACGTGCGGCTAGCATGATGTCTCAGCCACACAGATGGCTCCTGTCAGCATGTAGCTCATTGAAACATAGGCCATATTCAATAAAAATGACTAGACATCAATAACTTAAAAATAATTACATGCTCACATTATAATTATTTGTTTAAACACCAAAGTATATGTATATTTCACTTAAAAAATACTTCTAGTGGCATATGCTATATATAAACAATAGTGAATATAAACAAAGACCTCCACAAAGAAATAAATCAATTCCCTCTGAAATATATATGAGTAGTAATATAACACCTCTCCAATTGGGATAAAATGAAATACCAAAGTATAAAATCAGGACATAAATCTCACGTAAAAATTAATAATGCTGCCCACTCCCAAATCAGGAAGATGTACAGAATAAAAGAAAAAGGACTTAGGAGAGAGTCCTCTTAAGACAAATCTTTAGGTTGCGATGTTCCTTTCATTTAATATTTTATCTTATCTCCCAGGCAAGCAAAAAAAGGGAGGGAGCAGAGTTCTTTAATAGTACATAATAGCATGCTGCTAGGAAGTAGGCAAACTCCTCCTTTGGAAATTATGAACAGTTGACATGAATTCTGTTATATGTCTGTGATAAAGTTTTCTGATTTTATCTTTTCTATTTTATAAATAGTTATGATAGGAACATACATGACTATGATATTTTGAACTATATGCATAATCCAGTAAATCTCAGACATGAGAACCTAATTCTAAGCACAAAGAATTGCTGATAATGCTGACCATATTCTAATTGTTGAATTTATGTAAGTTATATACATATCTATTAAATAGACCATAAAATGGATTAAATCTTTGATTCACTACTAGAAAGTAATTCTAAGAGAACATTTTAAAATGCATATAAAATCATCTTTTCTCACCTCTTTGCCATATAATAAAGTGAGTTCTTAGAATATGAGAGAAAACTAGTAACAGATCTAATTGTGTATATTCTGAATTTCAACTGGTAGGCAACTTTCCCACTGATACTGATAAAACAGCATTTATTTCTACTCAATTTTAATAGTAATACAGGTGGGCCATTATGTGACAGGCCAGGTAGATCCTTTGGGTCCATCTTACAATCCCTTCTTTGAGATTCAAAGGGATAAATAATAAGAGTGTTGATGGTTTGAGTCTAGAAATGTTTTCTTTTTTGATATTTTGGCTTCTCTAGTTCATTTAAGATATTTAAACAAAGGCTCTGTAAAATGTATATATTGTGAAAATTTAGAATTTACTTAATGTGCAAATCTTCAAACACTGATGTTAAATGCTTTGAAACAATATTGGAAATATGTTAAAAATATTTACTTCAGTCCAAGATAATGCTATTTATAAGAACATGCTTGTACACAAATCAATAATGTCATACTATCTTTAAAAATAAACTTTTATAAGTTTATACATTTTAAATGAATCTTCTCACATAATCACCATCTTTTCTCACATAATCACCATCTTCCTACTATTCCTAGCTTACTTCAACTGTTTTTGCGTGAATGATTAGATACCTTCCCACATTGTTGTTGTTCTTTTCCATGTTACCCATTTCACCACTTTATTGGTATTCTGTCCCTCAGATGAGAATATTTCACCGGAAGCAGACTTATCCACTCTCCTCTGAAAGTAGCATCTTCTCCTATAGCTCATTCTTATCTCTCTTCCCTCTTTCTTTCCCTCCCTAAATTTGAAATCCATCTCCTTTATCTTCCTTCATTTCTTCAAAAAATGTCTATTTTTTTTTTCATGTTTCTTTCCATATCCTAAGTGGCTGCCAACAAGTATTATGGACGGTATCTCTCTCTTCTCCACCATCCTTCTCTGCCTTCTACTACAACCAGATTTCTTTCTCGGATGCCAGGAAATGTTCCGAGGACATGCTTACATATGCCTCACAAACCTCTGAAGTAGATTCTACTTCAGATCCTCAACTAAGAGTGTCAAGAAGGGCATTTAAATTTCCCAAGATATTCAGGGAATGGTAAAGAACAAGGACTCAGACTATAACTTTTAATCTTCCCAAAGTCTTATTAGCCAGATCAAAAAATGTTACCTACACTCAACCTGGGGATTTTGAAACATAACACATTTTGATTCCCCAAATTGCTACCTAACAAACTCACTCTGGCCAAAGAAGGATCCCACTGCACCTCCCCATCATCAACATTTTGTTTAAAGATATTGGGTTCCTGCTAAAAAACGAACATGTAGAGTAAAGTATAACTTTTTAGAAGAGAAAAGAAAATCTTTATTATAGTAAATGGTTTCTAAAATAAAGTAATTTTATTTCAAATGAATGCTAAGTCCAAAAAACATAAAAATCAGAGAATAAACTCAATATTTAATGTTAATAGCTAATAATTATCATTTAACTAAGTAAATAAATATATGTAACTACCTCTTTAACTAAATACAAGTCAGTAAAACTACTTTTCCAATAATTCCTGGATAAAATTTTAAATTCTATTTTCAAATGGACTTTACACCAACTTCAACTATTTCCCTAAACATACAACTGTGTGCAGCCAAAATCATACACTTACTATTGCCTAAATGTATCTTCCTACTTCATCACCTTTACTTGTATTGTTCCTTTTGTAAGGGATATTTCTCCCATTTCAAACTGCCAAACCTCTCTCAATCCTTCAAGGCTCCTCAGTGTGCCTTTGGGGAAAGGAACCTTGAACTAGTGGTCAGTGGCCTGAAGTTAGAGTACTATCTCAGCCACTGATTAATTATGGAAACTTTAATATGCCATTTAATCTCCCTACCTTTTGTTAACTTAGATAACTGTAAAACAAAAGTGCTAAGCCAGGTGATTCCTATAGTAGTAGATGACAAGGAAGCCTAAAGTCTGGGTTTGTTAGCAGTGCTAGGCTAGAAAACTGACCTTCATTTCACCCAAAATTATAGTAAAACTAACTGAGGAATGTCTTGGGGTTGTTTTGTACCATTTACTTTTGTCTGATTAACAGCCAGTTTTCAGAACAGAAAGATCAAGGAACCCAGAGATGGTATAAAAACTCCCATGAGGATGGGAAAATGGAACTTCTCACACTTAAAGAAATCACCAGTCTTCTTAGTGTCTGAAAGCACAAACTTCTGGAGAAACAGGGAAAGCCTAAACCCCCATCTACAAGCAAGAGGCATAGTCTTATTTTGCAATTTCCTTCAAATAGGTAAGTTTCCACAACCTTTAAAGAAATATATCATCTCTGTCTACCGGCATCTTTTACTTTCTAGAATTCAACCACAACCTTCCCCTTTTTCACCAAGCTCCTTGATTCTTCCAACTAGACTTTCCCAATCCTCTGAACCTAACAGAACTCACTACACTTTAATTGTAGTCTCTGTACACACCAGTTCCTTTAATAAACACTTGCTAATGGAGGAAAGAATTCTTACTGGTCTGTATATTTTCTTTCCCAATTCTTACTTCTACTTCAAGAGCCTAATAACTGAGATGGGAGAAGCTCACAAACTTTTGTTGAATAAATTAATTATTAGCATTGTACCTTATGTAGAGCACACAAAAAATAATTACTTACTAGATGAAAATGAAAAAAAGTATTTTATAAACTTTAAAGCCTGTACCTAAGTTTTAAATATTGGATTGTTGATTATATTAACCATTATAGTTCCCTGTTCATTTCTGTTACTAGGATTCCACTGCTAAAATAAGGCAAGAGAAGAGTCAAAGGTGGCTTACTAGGCATTCTCTTAACAAAAAATGTCTATTAGTTGGCACCCAACAACAGGATTATGATGACTGGATGGCCATGTGATGATTCTCTGGCTCAGGCACATCCTGAACTTAGTTTCAGACCTCAGTGTATGTTAGCCTAAATATGTTTTGAAAAACAAGAAACATGGTTACTTTCTACTGTTTAGAAGAAACTATTCCCTAACCATGCCTAAAACATAACCTTTACTATCTATATCTTAATGCATTTATACTTCTTAACAGCCTCAACATTTGAGTAATTATAATAGAATATATTTGAAAAATCTCAACAACAACAAAAGAATAAGCTACATCACATATTTCCAAAGAGTCATGCTGCTAAAGAGGGAAGACTGCTTTTTTGGATTTCTATTTCTTTTAGGGCATGGGGAAAACTACTCTCATAAATACATGCAATGAGAGGAGACTAAACACTCAAATAAAATGGGCTATATAGTGTGCAGAATGGAAAAGCTACTAAATGCACATTCATTTATATAAGACACACAAGAGAAGCTTTAGAAAGTACATGAACACCTATGAGACAAGAAAAATCAACTTACCTAAAAAAAAAAATTACAGCCATGGCAGATTCAAAATTATTAGATTAGAGTAAAAAGAGTGGAACAAACATCAAAAGAGTAAATGACATGAGAAGAGGTTAAGGTCATATGTTACTTACAGGAATTCTTCTCCAGGGTGTTTGAGTATATTTATCAGCATATGTGCATTTTTCCTCTTTAGATTTTTGGTGACAGTTACACCGAGTTGCCTGAATAAAACCACAAATTTTTACACTGGTATAATTCTATAAACACACATATACATACAAAAATAATTAGAGGCTCTCTTGAGGGGTAAAAGACCACCATCACAAAAAAAGGGCAAACATCCAGGTCTATTCAGTAGTCTCCCATCTTATTTAGAGACTGGATTCTAGAGTCAGTCAGTAAAGCTAAAATTTTGAATAGTAAAAATTAACCTTGGGAATCTCTTACGTTGTCCATAAACACACTATCTATGATCTTATGTACATAAATACATATAATACTATTGTATATAAATGTAGAATATATATACAACATACAGATTATAAAGAATACAATTGCAAAATATAATGTATTTGTCTAAACTACCGTGGTACTACAGTCACTACACCAGTTTCTTAAATTCATTTTTGATGGCACTCCATGGATATTAAATACCACAGTCTACAGATAAGGTTGTCTATTCACATGTGTAGTGCTTTTAAGCCTCCTTAATGAGGTGTTAACCTTATTGGACTGAAGAATTTGAAGGACCACTGCCTTTTGACAAGACGTATCTGACCATTTCAGTTCACAGATGAATTCTCTACATATGATTCCACTTAAAGCATACTCATTTAGTCATTTATACAACACAAAGCAATGTACCTATTGTGGAAACTCTGGTCTCTCAAATAAATAATGATCAAATTTAAAAAAAGAATGAAAAGATTGATAATGAGAATTTCTCCTTAGTGTGAAGTTGGAATATACCATATTATTTATTAAACAACCTCACCAGAGGTAAACATACTTTCTTCTAGGAAAACCCACATAACAAATTCTTGACTACTGCATCAAATTAAAATTAGGTGTCTTATTTTTAAAAATTTACCAAAATTCAGCATTTTTCTTAATTTTAATCAGATCATTCCATTTTCCATATATAAAATAAGATCTAATTAAAAACAAAAATCTCTGTAGTATAGACATTTTTCCATTCCTTATAGTACAGGTGAAATATTTCCCATTCCTAAGAAATGGGATAGTGACTGAAACAAAATTCACTATATAAGTAGGCAAATTAAGAGTCTCATGGGGGCACCCGGGTGGCTCAGTTGGTTTAGCGTCCGACTCTTGGTTTCAGCTCAGGTCATGATCTCAGAGTCCTGAGATGGAGCCCCGTGTCTGGCGTGGCACAGAGTCTGCCTGAGATTCTCTCTCTCCCTCTCCCTCCACCCCTCCCCCTGCTCACACTCTCGCTCTCAAAAATAAAATTTAAAAAAAAATCTTAAAAAAAAAAGAGTCATAGAATTCACTATAATAGGATGTAACTTTTAATATATATGGAAGGTATATAAAAAAAGAATATTTATCTTAATGCAAGCACATTATGTATTCTACCCTGACTACTGCAATTCCAGAAGCAATTTCCTTTCCTTTTTGTAATCTATCTGCTAACATATGAAGAACACTATTTGGCAAATGTTTGAATTTTTCATAATTTGAAAAACCTAGTTTTTAGTGACACTTCAGTAGATGTAAAACAACTACCCAAATCATTCTCTGTCCACATGCTTTTCTTTTTGCTAATAGATTGTTTGGATGATCACATTCTATGTAGTCCTGTATTGAGGGAAGTGTATCCTACCTTTTGACCCAATGATACATTTTGATTAGTCTGAACCAATCAGATTAATCCCATTTCACCATGCTTAGAAAGGGACAAAGAATCCAAACCTAGCCAATAAAACATGTGAAAAGTCTGGGTAATTTCTGAGAAAGTGCGCTTGATTTTAACAATAGGCATGCTAGAGGGATGCCTGGGTGGTTCAGTCAGTTAAGCATCCAACTTCTGGTTTTGGCTCAGGTCATGATCTTAGAGTTGTGGGATAGAGCCCCGCATCAGCTCCGTGCTCGGCGTGGAGTCTGCTTGAGAGTCTCTTCCTCTCCCTCTCCCTACCTTTCTCTTTCTCTCTTTCTGAAATAAATACCTTTAAAAAAAAAATAGGCATGCTAGAGAAAACAGGTCCTTTTCCTACATTTGGGGACTAATACAGAAGTATGTGACACATAGAACTATAGAAGACATCTTGTAACCATCACAGGACATACAAAAAGATTCCAGAAAAGCCAACCTAGAACTTCACCATTACCCAAATGACCATTTAAGTAACCATGAGATCTATACAATTTTGCTATTTGAGTTTACAAATGTTCTAATTTTTAAGTCACTGTTGGTTAGGGACTTTTACTTGGAACTTTTAACATCTTAAGATATGCATTGATTTACTAGCTGGGTGATCTGGGGCAAGTCATTAAATAAGAGTTAATATTTATCATGTACCCATGGTCCAGGTATAGCATTAGGTAGTTTGCATACATAGTTTATTAAACTACCATAATCCTATATGGTATTATTTTTATTACCCCCACATACAGAAGAGGCTTAGGAGAAATTAAGTAACTTCCCTAGGACAACATGGTTATTAAGTTTCAGGGCCGGATTTGAACCCAGATACATGCAGCTTTTCATAGCTGGTCACAGTTTTTCAAATATATGACAGTGCTAACTGCTTAAGTGGACTTCTACTTTCTATGGCACTATAAAGAAAATTCTACACTAATAATTTCACTGATTATTCTGAGGGTTCAATGAGTAAATGTATCTAAATTAACTATTACTTAACTAGTATACTGAGAGGAAAATAAAAGGGCATTCTCAGCATCTTAAATGAGGTTTAAATAGCTGAGCTTCTATACGATCCAGTTAAATACTTAGAGCACTGCAATCTGGTTTTATATATGCACATTTCACACAAAATATGAATTCAACACTTTATATTGTCACTTTTCTGAAAGTCTGCATGCAAACCCAGGTTGGGGTGAGTGCATATTTAAAAAAAAAAAAAAAAGATAAAAGGCATAGAAAGCTAGAACTAGAAAGGGACTTTGAAATCACCTAGAAAATCCTTCACATTTGTTCCTTCTTTTTCCTTAAATTCCAGTGTAATTGACATACAGTGATAGATTAGTTTGAGATGTATAACCCAGTGATCCACCAATTACATACATTACTGTGTTCATCAAGACAAGCACAGTCCTAATCCCCTTCACGTATTTCACCCACCTCCCTACCCACTTCCCCTTTAGTAACCATCTGTTAGTTCTCTATAGTTAAGAGTTTGTTTCTCACCTCCCCCACCATTATTTGGTTGTTTTGTTTCTTAAATTCCACACATGAATGACATCCTATGGCATTTGTCTTATTCTAACTGGCTTATTTCATTTAGCATTATACTCTGCCTCTATCCATGTTGTTGCAAATGGCAAGATTTCATTCTTTTTTTTATGGCTGAATAATATTCCAATACATATACATATATATAAGCATGTGCGTAATGGAATACATATATATGTGTGTATATACATATACATATATATTACACATATATGTATTACATACCCATCCACACACACTCTCTCATATATATATATAAACCATATCTTCCTTATCCATTCATCTATTGATGGACACTTGGGTTGCTTCTATAGTCTGGCTATTGTAAATAATGCTAAAATAAACACAGGGGTGTGTATATCCCTTCAAATAGTGGTGTTTTTTTTTTGTTTTTTTAAAGATTTTAGTTATTTATTTGACAGAGAGAGATACAGCGAGAGAGGGAACACAGCAGGGGGAGTGGGAGAGGGAGAAGCAGGCTTCCCGCCAAGCAGGAGCCCGATATGGGGCTCGATCCCAGGACCCTGCCTGCGATCATGACCCAAGCTGAAGGCAGACGCTTAACGACTGAGCCACCCAGGCGCCCCTTAAATAGTGTTTTTGTATTCTTTGGGTAAATACCCAGTAGTGCGATTACTGGATCATAGAGTAATTCTATTTGTAACTTTTTCAGGAACTTCCATATTGTCTTTCACAATGGCTGCACCAGTTTGCATTCCCAACAACAGTGTACAACTCTCATGTGTCTACTTTTATGCCAGAGGCATTCTGTTTTGATTACTACAGCTTTGTAATATAACCTGACATCTAAAATACCTCCAGTTTTGTTTTTCAAGATTGTTTTGACTATTTGGGGTCTTTTGTGGTTCCATACAAATTTTAGGATTCCTTCTTCTAGTTCTGTGAAAAATGCTGTTGGTATTTTGATAGCAACAGTATTAAATCTGTAGATTGCTTTGGGTAGTACAATTTAACAATATTTGTTCTTCCAATCCATGAGTATGGAATTTTTTTTTTTTTTTTTAAGATTTTATTTATTTGGCAGAGAGAGCACAAGCAGAGGAAGAGAGAGGGAGAAGCAGGCTCCCTGCTGAGCAAGGAGCCTGATGTGGGACTTGATCCCAGGACCCTGGGATCATGACCCGGACCAAAGGCAGCCGCTTGCTTAACCAACTGAGCCACCCAGGTGTCCCTGGAATATTTTTCAATTTCTGTCATATTCAATTTCTTTCATCAATATTTTATACTTTTCAGAGTACAGGTCTTTCACCTCTTCGGTTAAGTTTATTCCTAGGTATTTTATTATTTTTGGTGCAATGGCAAATGGGATTGTTTTATTAATTTCTTTCTGCTGCTTCGTTATTAGTATGTAGAAATACAACAGATTTCTGTATGTTGATTCTGTATCCTACAAGTTTACTGAATTCATTTATTAATTCTAGTAAGTTTTTTGATGGAGTCTTTGTGTTTTCTATATGGAGCATCATGTTATCTGCAAATAGTGAACATTTTTCTTCTTCCTTACCAATATGGAGGACTTTTATTTCTTTTTGTTGCCTAACTGCTGTGGCTAGGACTTCCAGTACTATGTTGAATAAAAGTGGTAAGAGTGGACATCCTTTCTTGCTCCTGCCCTTAGAGGAAAAGCTCTCAGTCTTTCCCCATTGAGTATGATGTTAGCCATGGGTTTTTCATATGTGACCCTTATTATGTTGAGATACGTTCTGTCTAACGTACTTTGTTGAGGATTTTTATCTTGAACAATGTTATAATTTATCAAATGCTTTTTCTGCCATCTCTTGAAATGATCGTCTTTTCTTATTGAGGGGATGTATCACATTGACTGACTGGCAAATCTTGAACCATTCTTGCATCCCAGCAATAAATCCCACTTGATCATGGCAAATGATTGTTTAAATGTATTGTTGGATTCAGTTTGCTCATATTTTGTTGAGGAATTTTGCAACTATATTCATCAAAGATACTGCCCTAAAGTTCTTTTTGTGATGTCTTTACCTGATTTTATTTGTTGGTAGTTTTTTGATTACTGATTTAATTCCATTCCGAGTAACTGCTCTTTTCAAATTTTCTATTTCTTCCTGCTTCAGTTTTGCAAGGTGACATTTCTAGGAATTTATCCATTTCCTCTAGGTTGTACTGTTTGTTGGCATATAATTTTTCAAAATATTCTCTTACAATCATTTGTATTTCTGTGCTCTTGGGTGTTATTGCTCCTCTTTCATTTCTGATTTTGAGTCCTCTTTTTTTTTTTTTCTTAATGAGTCTGGATTAGATGTTTATCAATTTTGCTGAACTTTTCAGAGAGCCAGCTCCTGATTCCATTGATCTGTTCTATTGTTTAAGTTTCTATATCATTTATTTCTGCTCTAGTCTTTATTATTTCCTTCATTATGCTGGTTAGGGTTTTGTTTGTTCTTTTTCTAGCTCCTTTGGGTGTAAGGTTAGGTTGTTTATTTGAGATGTTTCTTGCTTAAGGTAGCAATTTTCATTTCTCTCCATATAATTTTTTATTTCTTCTTTGATTTCTTGGTTGACCCATTCATTGTTTAATAGTATGTTAGTTAACCTCTATGAATCTGTGCTCTTTCCAGATTTTTTTCTTGTGGTTTATTTCTAGTTTCATAGTGCTGTAGTCAGAAAAGATGTATGGTATGACTTTGATCTTTTTGAATTTGTTGAGACTGGTTTTGTGGTTTAATATGTGATATATTCTGGAGAATGTACCATGTGCACTTGAAAAGAAAGCGTATTCTGCTGCTTTAGGATGGAATGTTCCGAGTATTTTTCTTATTATTATGTTCAATTAGCCAACATATAGTACATCAATTTTTGATGTAGTGTTCAACGATTCACTAGCTGTATATAACACCCAATGCTCATCACCACACATGCCCTCCTTAATACCCACCACCTGGTTACCCCATTCCCCCCGCCCCCGTAACCCTGTTTGTTTCCCAGAGTCCAGAGTCTTTCATGGTTTATCTCCCTATCTGATTTCTTCCCATTCATTTTCTCTCCCTTTCCCTGTGGTCCTCTGTGCTATTCCTTATGTTCCACATATGAGTGAAACCATATGATAACTGCCTTGCTCTGATTGACTTATTTCACTTAGTATAATCCCCTCCAGTTCCATCCATATTGATGCAAATGGTGGGTATTCAGCCTTTCTGATGGCTGAGTAATATTACATTGTATATATGAACCATATCTTCTTTATCCATTCATCTGTTGAAGGACATCTCAGCTCCTTCCACAGTTTGGCTATTGTGTACATTGCTGCTATGAACACTGGGGTGCATGTGCCCCTTCTTTTCACTACATCTGTGTTTTGGGGTAAATACCTAGTAGTGCAATTGCTGGGTCATAGGGTAGCTCTATTTTTAACATCTTGAGGAACCTCCATACTGTTTTCCAGACTGGCTATACCAGCTTGTGTTCCCAACAACAGTGTAACCCCTTTCTCCACATCCTCACTAACACTTGTTTCCTGTCTTGTTAATCTTTGCCATTCTAACTGGTGTAAGGTGGCATCTCACTGTGGTTTTGATTTGTATTTCCCTGATGGCTAGTGATGTTGAACATTTTTTCATGTGTCTGTTAGCCATTTGTATGTCTTCTTTGGAGAAGTGTCTGTTCATGTCTTCTGTCCATTTTTTGACTGGATTGTTGTTTTTTGGGTGTTGAGTATGAAAAGTTCTTAATAGATCTTGGATACCAGCCCTTTATCTGTAATGTCATTTGCAAATATCTTCTCCCATTCCATAGGTTGCCTCTTAGTTTTGTTGACTGTTTCCTTTGCTGTGCAAAAGCTTTTTATCTTGATGAAGTCCCAATAGTTCATTTTTCCTTTTGTTTCCCTTGCCTTTAGAGATGTGTCTTGAAAGAAGTCGCTTTGGCCAATGCCGAAGAGGTTACTGCCTATGTACTCCTCTAGGATTTTGATGGATTCCTGTCTCACACTGAGGTCTTTCATCCATTTTGAGTTTATCTTTGTATATGGTGTAAGATAATGGTCCAGTTTCATTCTTCTGCATGTGGCTGTCCAATTTTCCCAACAATATTTGTTGAAGAGACTGTCTTTTTTTCCATTGGATATTCTTTCCTGATTTGTTGAAGATTAGTTGACCATAGAGTTGAGGGTCCATATTCTGTTCCACTGATCTATGTGTCTGTTTTTGTGCCAATACCATGCTGTCTTGATGATCACAGCTTTATAATATAGCTTGAAGTCAGGCATTGTGATGACGACAGCTTTGGTTTTCTTTTTCAACAATCCCCTGGCGATCTGGAATCTGATTCCATACAAATTTTAGGATTGTTTGTTCCAGCTCTGAAAAAATGTCGATGGTATTTTTATAGGGACTGCACTGAAAGTGTAGATTGCTCTGGGCAGCACAGACATTTTCACAACGTTTATTCTTCCAATCCATGGGCATGGAATGTTTTTCTATCTCTTTGTGTCTTCCTCAATTTCTTTCACAAGTGTTCTGTGGTTTCTAAAGTATAGATCCTTTATCTCTTTGGTTAGGTTATTCCTAGGTATCTTACGGTTTTTGGTGTTATTGTAAATGGATTCCTTAATTTCTCTTTATTCAGTCACATTGTTCATATATAGAAATGCAACTGATTTCTGTGCATTAATTTTGTGTCCTGCCACATTGCTGAATTGCTGTATGAGTTCTAGTAATTTGGGGGTGGAGTCTTTTGGGTTTTCCACATAAAGTATCATGTCATCTGTGAAGAGAGTTTGACTTCTTCTTTGCCAATTTGGATGCTTTTTGTTTCTTTTTGTTGTCTGACTGCTGAGGCTAAGACTTCTAGTACTATGTTGAACAAAAGTGGTGAAAGCGGGCATCCCTGTCGTGTTCCTGACCTTAAGGGAAAAGCTCTCAGTTATTCCCCACTCAGAATGATATCTGCTGTAGGCTTTTCATAGATGGCTTTTATGATATTGAGGTATGTTCCCTCTATCCCTATATTCTGAAGAGTTTTAATCAGGAAAGGATGCTGTATTTTGTTAAATGCTTTTTCTGCATCAATTGAGAGGATCATATGGTTCTTTTCTCTTCTTTTGTTAATGTGATCTATCACATTGATTGACTTGCAAATGTTGAACCAGTCTTGCATCCCAGGAATAAATCCCACCTGGCTGTGGTGAATAATCCTTTTAATGTACTATTGGAGCCTATTGGCTAGGATCTTGTTGAGTATTTTGGCATGCATGTTCATGAGGGATATTGGTCTGTAATTCTCCTTTTTGATGGGGTCTTTGGGATCAGGGTAACGCTGGCCTCATAGAATGAGTTTGGAAGTTTTCCTTCCTTTTCTATTTTTTGGAACAGCTTCAATAGAATAGGTATGACTTCTTCTTCTTCTTTAAATGTTTGGTAGAATTCACCTGGGAAGCCATCTGGCCCTGAACTCTTGTTTTTTGGGAGGTTTTTGATTACTGTTTCAATTTCCTTGCTGGTTATTGGTCTGTTCAGATTGTCTATTTTCTCCCTGTTTCAGTCTTGGTAGTTTAGAAGTATCCAAGAATGCATCCATTTCTTCCAGATTGCCTAGTTTGTTGGCATACAGCTGCTGGTAATAAGTTCTAATAATTGTCTCTATTTCCTTGGTATTAGTCATGATTTCTCCCCTTTCATTCATGATTTTATTAATTTGGGTCCTTTCTCTCTCTCTTTTTTTTTTTTTTTTGGTAAGTCTGGCCAGAGGTTTATCGATCTTATTCTTTCAAAGAACCAGCTTCTAGTTTTGTTGATCTGTTCTACTGTTCTTCTGGTTTCTATTTCATTGATTTCTGCTCTAATCTTCATTATTTCTCTTGTCCTGCTTGGTTTAGGCTTTATTTGCTGTTCTTTCTCCAGGTCCTTTAAGTGTAAGGTTAGCTTGTGCATTTGGGATTTTTCTAATTTTTTGAGAGAGGCTTGAATGGCTCTGTACTTCCCTCTAAGGACCGTCTTTGCAGTATCCCATAGGTTTTAAACCAATGTTTTCATTTTCATTGGTTTGCATGAATTGTTTAAGTTCCTTTTTAATTTCCTGGTTGACCCATTCATTCTTTAGCAGGATGCTCTTTAACCTCCAAGTGTTTGCATTCCTTCCAAATTTTTGATTGTGGTTGAGTTCCAGTTTCAAAGCATTGTGGTCTGAAAATATGCAGGGAATAATCTCAAATCTTATGGTATCAGTTGAGACCTGATTTGTTACCAGCATGTGATCTATTCTGGAGAAAGTTCCCTGTGCACTCAAGAAGAATGAGTATTCTGTTGTTTTAAGATGGAATGTTCTGTATATATCTACGAAGTCCGTCTGGTCTAATGTGTCATTCAAAGCTCTTGTTTCTTTGTTGATCTTCTGCTTAGAGGATCTGTCCGTTGCTGTGAGTGGAGTATTGAAGTCTCCTGCTATCAATGTATTATTATCAATATGATTTTTTATTTTGGTTACTGGTTGGTTTATGTAATTGGCTGCTCCCATGTTGGGGGCATAGATATTTACAATTGCTAGATTTTCTTGTTAGAAAGACCCTTTAAGTATGATATAGTGTCCCTCTACATATCTTACTTACAGTTTTTGGTTTAAAATCTAATTTGTTATGAGGATTGCTACCCCAGCTTTCTTTTGAGGTCCACTGGTGTGGTAAATGGTTCTCCATCCCCTCACTTTCAGTCTGGAGGGGTTTTTAGGTTCAAAACAAGTCTCTTGTAGACAGCATATGGATGGGTCCTGCTTTTTTTATCCAACCTGAAACCCTGTTTCTTTTGATGGGAACATTCAGCCTGTTCACATTGAGAGTAACTATTGAAAGATATGAATTTAGTGCCATTGTATTGCCTGTAAAGTCCCTGTTTCTATAGATTGTCTCTGTTAATTTCTGTTCTATATTACTTTTGGCATCTTTCTTCTTTTATAGAACCCCCCTTAATATTTCTTGCAGGGCTGGCTTGGTGGTCATATATTCTTTCAGTTTCTGCCTGTCCTGAAAGCTCTTTATATCTCTGTCCATTCTGAATGACAGCATTGCTGGATAAAGTGTTCTTGCCTGCATGAATATGTCTTGCCAGCCCTTTCTGGCTTGCCAGGTCTCTGTGGATAGGTCTGATGTTATTCTGATGTTCCTCCCTCCGTGCGTAAGAAATCTCTTCCCCCTAGCTGCTCTTAGGTTAGCTTCCTTGGCTCTAAGATTTGCAAGCTTCACTATTATATGTTGGGGTGTTGATCTATTTTTATTGATTTTGGGAGGGGTCCTCTCTGCCTCTTGCACAGGAATGCTTGTTTCCTTCTCCAGATTAGGGCAGTTCTCAGCTATGACTTGCTCAAATATACCTCCTAGTCCTCTCTCTCTACCTCCTCGGGGATCCCAATAATTCTGACATTGGAACATTTCATGGCATTACTGATCTCTCTAAGTCTATTTCATGGGCTAGGGATAGCTGCCTATCCCTATTTTCCTCAGCTTCCTTCCTTTCTATCAGCTTATCTTCTAGATCACTGATTCGATCTTCTGCCTCATTTACCCAGAATGTTAGAGTACCAGTTTAGACTGCATCTCATTCATACCATTTTTAAGTTTGGCCTGATTAGATCTCATTTTTGCCCTTAGAGATTCTATACTGTCACTAATATTTTTTTCCAGCCTAGCTATTGACTTCATGATTGCTATCCTGAATTCTATCTCTGACCTCTTGTTTATTTTATTTTTTATTTTTTATTTATTTTTTTTTTTTAAAGATTTTATTTATTTATTTGACAGAGAGAGAGACAGCGAGAGCAGGAACACAAGCAGGGGGAGTGGGAGAGGGAGAAGCAGGCTTCCTGCCGAGCAGGGAGCCCGATGTGGGACTCGATCCCAGGACCCTGGGATCACGACCTGAGCCGAAGGCAGACGCTTAACGACTGAGCCACCCAGGCGCCCATCTGACCTCTTGTTTATATCCATATCCATTAGTTCTCTGGCAGAGGACAATTGTCTCTGGTTCTTTTCTTTGTTGGGAGTTCCTCCTCCTAGTCATTCTGTCGAGGGATGGTTGAGCGAATGAACAGAGTCCAAAATATCTCAAGCAAAATGCACCCCAGAAAAAATCCAAAGTGGTTGAAAGCTACCAGAGATATGCAACCAAAGCCAAGATGATCCAAAACAAAACAAAAAGCGGGGCGGGGGAGGAGAGGAGAGAGATTATAATCTCTCAGGGTGGACAAAGCAGAGTGATCTGCCTGTTCCTGACTGATTTTTGGTCTCTGTGTTAAAAGACACTATATCCCCAAATTGCAAAGAAATCAGAATATTACATATACATATATATATTCTTGATATGTATGTGTATATGTATCAAGATAAAATTGAATAGAGTGAAAAACGGGCTAGTATGGGGCATAAATCTACAAAACACAGATGTGAAAAACATAAAAGTTAAAAAGCAACTTAAAAACTTAAGTTGGGAAGAATCTATTTGAAACGAGAATAGGGTAAAAAAAAAAAAGAAACAAAAGAAACAAAAGAAGAAATGTAAAATTTTAGCCTGAAGTAAACGAGTCGTGAGGGAACACCTGGAGCTCCCTATATTATTTTCCCCTGTTGCTGGAGTTTTACAGTCCTGTGGGAAATTAAGCTTATCATTCACCTGTTCTTCCAGTCTGTCTTCTGGGGGAAGGGTCTGCTGCTCAGCTTCTCGGGCGTCTTTGCCTGGGTGGAGATGCCCCACCCCTTGTCAGGGGGATGGGCTTAATGTGAGCTGGTCAGCTGTGTGGCTTTTGTTCCCTGGTGTCTTTCCACTTCTCTTTAGAGGGTCAGAGCATATATGGCTATGTGGGAATCTGTGGCCCAGAGCAAAAAGTAGTCGTTTTTTTGCTTGTAGAGATCCAGATAAATCTTCTTACATCTCAGGCTGAATTTGCGTGTGTTCAGAGTGGTTTGATAGATATCCAGTTCACACTATTCATGCCCACTGCAGCTCTCCCAGGGGAGTTATGGGGACCTGCGAGTGTCTCTGCACTTTGTGACTTTGCATTGCTAGTGACCGTGTGCTTTCACGTGCACCCTCTTTCACAGCTCCCAGGTCATGCTGGGTGCTGCCCCAGTGTCCCTTCGGGGGTCACACCACCCTGAGAGCTGTTGCGCTGTTGTGGGTGCAAACTGTTTTATATCTCCCCTAGGATGTTAAACACCCCACACCTTCTAGTCCTTTTCAGGGTGGTCAGGCAGAGAGTGGTCTCCCTACCTCAACTCTCGGTTTATGCTGACCAGAGCTGAGAGACCCTTCTGGACTCACTGACCATAACCAGTCTCCCCTGTTCTTTCTGAGTCTCCCGGAATCCTGAGACCACAATCATCCACCTAGAATTCTGCCCTATTCATCCCCTGCCCTTTTCAGAAAGGGGTGTCTTTCACTAGAGCAGATTTCCAAGGGTCCTGATTTTTTGCACCAGTGTTATATCACTTTCCGGTGGCCGGCTTATGGAGGTTCTCTCCCCCCTCCATTTATCTTCTGATATTTTCCCCGAAGATTCAAGGTTCCGTACCTCTTCCCTTGCAAAAAGTAGTCGGTTTTTTGCTTGTAGAGATCCAGATAAATCTTCTTACATCTCAGGTTGAATTTGCATGTGTTTGGAATGGTTTGATAGATATCAAGCTAAATTCAAGGGACCAGATGAAACGAGGTCCCCTACCCTGCGACCAACTTGCCCCCCTCATCCCAAAATGTTCTGATTATATCTGTTAAATCCATCTGTCCCAGTGTGTCACTCAAGCCCCGTGCTATTATTGTATTACTATCAATTAGTTCCTTTATGTTTGTTATTAACTGTTTTATGTATTTGGGTGCTCCCATGTTGGGTGCATAAATATTTACTACTGTTATATCTTCTTGTTGGATTGTCCCCTCAATGAATATAGTGTCCTTCTTTATCTCTTGTTACAGTCTTTGTTTTAAAGTCTATTTTGTCTGATATAAGTACTGCTACCCCGACTTTCTTTTCACATCCATTTGCATGATAAATGTTTCTCCATCCCCTCACTTTCAATCTGCAGGTTTCTTTTGGTCTGAAATGTGTCTCATAGCAGCATATAAATGGGTCTTGTTTTTGTTATCCATTCTGTCACCCTAAGTCTTTTGATTGCCTTTAGTCCATTTACATTCAAAGTAAGTACTGATAGATATGAACTTATTGCCATTTTGTTACTTGTTTTGTGGTTGTTTTATATTCTTCTCTGATCTTTTCTTTTCTTGCTCTCTTTCACAGTTTGCTGGCTTTCTTTAGTGATATACTTAGATTCCTTTCTCTTTATTTTTTGCGTATCTCTTACTGGGTTTCGATGTGTGGCTACCATTATGTTTGTATGTAACATGTGCATATAGCAGTCTATATTAAGTTAATGGTCACTTAAGTTTTAACCCTTTCTTTACTCTTCTCCTTTCCACATTTTAGGTACATGGTGTTATATTTTACATCCTTTAATTTTGTGAATCCCTTGACTGATTTTTACAGATATACTTATTTTTACTACTTTTATGTGTCCTACTTTTCTTACTCTTACTTATAGTCTGTCCTTTCCACTCAAAGAGTCCCCTATAACATTTCTTGTAGGGCTGGTTTAATGGTCAATAACTCTTTTAGCTTTTGCTTTTCTGAAAAATTCATCATCTTACTTTCTATTCTGAACAACAGTCTTGCTGGATAGAGTATTCTTGGCTGCAGATTTTTCCTTTCAGAACTTTGAATATATCATGCCACTCCCTTCTGGCCTGAAGTTTCTGCTGAAAAATCTGCAGATAGCCTTAGGGGGTCTCTTTTTTTCTCTTGCTGCTTTTAAAATCTTCTCTTTATTACTACTTTTTGCCATTTTAATTACTGTGTCTTGATGTGGACCTCCTTGGGTTAATTTTGTTCAGGGATCTCCGTACTTCCTGGATCTGGATGTCTGTTTCCTTCCCCAGATTAGGCAACTTTTCAGCTATTACTTCTTCAAGTAAATTTTCTGCCTCCTTTACTCTCTCTTCTTCTAGGATCCCTATAATATTATGCTTGATGGGAGTCTCTGAGTTCCCTAAGTTCATTCTCATTTTGCATAATTTTTTTTCTCTCACCTGCTCAGCTTGATTACCTTCCATTACTCTGTCTTCCAGGCCACTAATTTATTCTTCTACTTCCTCTAGCCTGCTATTTGTTTTTTTTTTTTTTTTTTTTTAAAGATTTTATTTATTTATTTGACAGAGAGAGAGACAGCGAGAGAGAGAGAGAGTAGGGGGAGTGGGAGAGGGAGAAGCAGGCTTCCTGCCGAGCATGGAGCCCGATGCGGGGCTCGATCCCAGGACCCTGGGATCATGACCTGAGCCGAAGGCAGTCGCTTAACCGACTGAGCCACCCAGGCGCCCTAGCCTGCTATTTGTTCCATCTAGTTGTATTTTTAATTTCATTTGTTGTGTTCTTTATCTCTGATTGGTTCTTTTTCATCTCTTTGTTAAGGATCTCACTGATGTCTTCCACTCTACTCAAATCCGGTGAGTGTCTTTATCATCATTACTTTAAATTCTTTATCAGGCATATTACTTCTGTTTCCCTTAGAAATCTCTTACTGTGGTTCAGTCCTGTTCTTTCATTTGGGACATATTTCTCTGTCTCCTCATTTTGTCTAACTTTCTGAATCTGTTTCTTCATGTCAGGAAAGTCAGCTATGTCTTCTGCTCTTGAAAAGTAGAGCCCGTATGAAGAAGAGGTCCTATAGTACCCTGCACTGCAGTGTCCCCTGCTCCCCAAGCATTTCAAGGGTGAGGGTTCTCCTATGTGTGTTGCGTGTGCCCTGCTATTGTGTCCTGGTCACTTTTTCTTTTAGTCCAGTTGTTTGCAGAAGTTCTCTTTGCCTGCTGTGGGCAGTGTTTGGTCCCTGGCCGGGGTGCACAATTTTAACACCTTGGGCTTCCACAGGGCCTGCTGCCAATGGGTCTGCTGCCAACCCAGCCTTGCAAAATGCCTGGATCAGGTGACAGTGTTGGCAAGGTTTGTACAGGTCTTCTGGGGGAGGGGATCTGCAGTATTGTGGACTGAGGCAAATATGACTCGGAAGGGCAGATCCCCCAAAGCACGAGGGGTTGGGCAGGGCTTGGTGTTACCAAGTTAAGTAGTGAATGTCAGTACTTGGCTAGTTCACACAGGTGGCCATGTGTTTATGCTGGGGGGTGGAGGAGGCAGATGGTGCCTGCCGTCTCCTTTGTTCCTGTAGAAATCCCTCAGCAATCCCTGCCCCTCTGGAACATGCTCCAAAATAAGTAAACTGCTCTCCCTTACATATGTCCCAGGTGTTTTTCAAACTGCTGCTTCTATACTGTATCTCCGTGGGTTGTCATGCTGTCTCTTTAAGGGCAGGGATTCAACTTCCTCTCATCCTTCAGACTCTCTCAGATCCAAGCTCACTGATTTTTAAAATTCTAGGCTTTAAGTCCCCCTGTTTTAAAAACTCATGAAATTCAGCCCCTCTTGCTTTCAAAGCCAAATGTTATGGGGATTCATCTTCCCCACTCAGGTGTCCCAGTATGATAGTCTGTTTCTCTCCATCTCTGTTCCTGGGGCTCCCTCCCCTCCACAGATGGCTGCAGTCTGTTTCATTCCCAGCCACATCTCCACTCTTCCTACCCTCTTCAATGTGGCTTCCTCTCTACCTTTAGTTACGGAGTTTGTTCTGCCTATCTTCAGGTCATTTTCTCGGTTATTTACACTGATGGGAGTGTTTTCTAGTTGTATCTGTAGGATGAGCTGAGTTTAGGGTCCTCTTGCTCCGCCATCTTCCCAGCTTCCAAAACCTTCACATTTTTGATAAGAAAAGCACTGGAGAGTGGTGAACCTGCCAATGTCATTCAGCTAATTAATACTGAAGGCAAACAAAGTCCCCTATCCATATCTTTTTAAGTTATTTTGATTTGAACAAGTGACTTTCCTAGAGTTCCATTACTAAAGATAGGTGATGAGCTCTTCCAAAATAAATATGATTTCTAGGTTTAATATAGCAACATAACATAGGAGCAATGTCCACAACAGCCAAACTGTGGAAGGAGCTGAGATGCCCTTCAACAGATGAATGGATAAAGAAGATGTGGTACATATATACAATGGAATACTATTCAGCCATCAGAAACGATGAATACCCACCATTTGCATAGACATGGATGGAATTGGAGATTATGCTAAGTGAAGTAAGTAAAGCAGAGAAAGACAATTATCATATGGTTTCATTTATATGTGGAACATAAGCAATAGCACCGAGGACCACAGGGGAAGGGAAGGAAATCCAAAAGGGGAGAAATCAGAGAGGGAGATGACCCATGAGAGACTCTGGACTCCAGAAACAAACTGACGGTTTCAGAGGGGAGATGGGTGGGGGCAGGGGTAACAGGGTGATGGGTATTAAGGAGGGCATGTGCTGTGATGAGCACTGGGTGTTACACGTAACTGATGAGTCACTGAACACTACATCAAAAACTAATGATGTACTATATAGTGGCTAACTGAACATAATTTAAAAAAAAACAAAAAAAATGAACATAGCAAATATAGAGAACTTCAAAGCATCTTTTGCTGAAAAGTAATGTTTTCACTTTTCTTCTGTTTTCTTTCTTTAGGATTCTCTTAGATATTTCTAAGATCTTTCTAAAAGTTATTTGCAAGGTAAGATATTGTTCAGGACAATTGGGCCAGTCTCTTCAATAAGTCAGTATAGCAGCAACAAAAAAGAATGGTTCTACATGAAAAGAGACTTAAGAGATGTAACTAGAGGTAATGTACAAAGGCACAGGATATTTTTGAAACTAGGGAAATCAGAAGATGGACTGCATATTAGAAGACATTAAGGATTTACTATTAGTTGGTTAAGATGGTAGTATCTCAGCTATAAGCTGTTCTTATTTTTTAAAGAAACATATTAAGACTAACAGAACACTATTAAAACTTCTCAGCATAAAAAGCTTTACCTTTTCATTCCTTATTAATCATATATCAATATATAGTGACTTCTTTTCATAATTTTTTCTGTCTTAAATTTATTTTTCTATTGCAACCCCAGCTTTTTTGATGAGAATAATTTCATTCTGTCTCCTTTTATGTTCAGCATTATTGTACCATTTTACTTGATCTAAATTTCTCTTATATACAAAGAAAATTAATGGATTTTGCATTAAATCCTCAATGAAACTAAGGGAGATAAGACCATTTTCATTTACTGCTATATTTATTACATTTGATCTAATTTCTGTCACCTTAGTTCTGCTGTTTTTAGATATCCTTGGTATTTTTCAATTTTCTATGTCTTTTTAAAATTTTATCTTTTTGCAAGATACATTATTCTAACCTAATAGTTATCTTAAAGCATTTCATAAACATTTTATAATTTATGTTAAGTATATCAAAATAATTTTAAAAATAATTTTAATATCCATTTGCAGAAGATTAAAACTTCAGTACGACTTCTTCAGGATACTCATTTCCTTCCTCAAACCTGTATTTTACTTAATGTAAACATTTTCAAGAATTTAATAGTAATTTAAAAATTTAAAAACTAAAAACTTTCAATTTCAAGAAAATAAAAATGTATAAATTCAAAAAGTCCAACATTCAAATGATATATAATTACATAAGATGCAATAAATTTTCTCCCATTACTAAGTTTCTCTCATCTAGCCTACCTAAAAATGGTCTTCTTTCCTTTTTTTTTTTTTTAAGATTTTATTTATTTGACAGATAAGAAGAGAGAGAGAGAGCACGCACACAAGCAGGGGGAGCAGCAAGCAGAAGGAGAAGCAGGTTCCTCACCAAGCAGGGTCCTGGGATCGTCATGACCTGAGCCAAAAGCAGACGCTTAACCAACTGAGCCACCCAGGCGCCCCCAAAATGGTTTTCATTTCACTCTTCGTTCATTTTAATCTTTACCTCCTAATTTTTTTTCTAAACATTTTATTTATTTGAGAGAGAGAGTGAGAAAGAGAGAGAAGCATGAGCTAGAGGGAAGGGCAGAGGGAGAGGGAGAAGCAGACTTCCTCCTGAGCAGGCAGCCCGATGCGGGGCTTGATCCCAGGACCCTGAGATCATGATCTGAGCCGAAGGCAGATGCTTAACTGACTGAGTCACCCAGGTGCCCCCTTTACCTCCTAATTCTTGAGTTATTTTTAAATCTCTCCCTCAAGTATTTGGAATGCATTATTTTTAAAAAATGCAATTTTACAAAGGTAACTGGACGGAAGGTCTGAAAATTTACCTGGTATATGAATAAAAATTTGTTTAGATATAAAATATGAGGGCATAACCTTTTTCTGAAGTGCACTACTTGTGCTCTGTAATATATTTTTCCAAAATCTGAAGCTTATTTAATATCCTAATGCTGTTTTTCTTCTCCCTGCAAACTGGCTAGGTTTTTATCTTTAGTTTTGAAATACAAACATTAGGTCTTATTATTTTCCTTTTTAGTTTTATATTTGGTAGGCCCTCAATTTGCAATATTCATTCATTCATTTTTCAGATTTTTAAGTTTTCTTCATACTCTTAAAACATAACATCTAACTGGCCTTATTATTTATTCATGAATTGGATCTCTGTGATCTGACCTCAGTGGCTCAGAGTTCAGTATATTATATCCTTTATATTCTAAGTGATATTAATATTTTATATTACTAAAAGCTTTGCTATACCAAAATATGCTTTTGACTTCCAACAAAGATTTTCCTTGGCCTGTTGTCATTTTTATGCCATTATGTTGTTATCCTGGCCTTCTAGATTTTATGAACTGAATTATAATTACATTCAAGACAGTGTACATATTGTTTTTATATGAGACTAACATTTGAAATTGTAACAATTATAAAATTACAAAGACCCAAACATGACTCTGAGGGATCACTCAATATCATCCATGGGAAGAAACATTTTCTTGACTACTGTTCACTCTGACAGTCTTACTTACAGAAACTTAACCCTAAAATCCAGTTTAATTTCTGCTCTCAGAGAGAAAAAAAATACTGCTCTCAACTCACCAGTTCATTTCTTTAACATATATGAAGAAAGACATTTACCCTTCATCAAATAACATGAACGATAAGTTGGTGAATTTCAGAACCTCCAAATAAAGGCGACTGAAAATGGATTGATGAAGACTTTCTTTACACTTTGAATACTTAATATTTAGACAAAACTTTCTTAATATTTAGATTGAAGTAAATCCCATACTTTCAGAGTGCATATAATCTAAATATAATACAAGAGTGCAACTTTGAGAGCCAAAAATAAAGTCAAATTTCAATTCTAGCCAGGCTTCTATAAAAAACAAGCAAACACATATATTGTGTAGTTTGAAAAGCCTCTACTTTATGTACTATACTATAATACTTACAAGCTGATGTTCTAATAGTTGAATTTTTTCATCTTTTTTCTTTATTTCCTCTTTAAGTTGTTTTATTTCATTTAATAAATCTTCATTCTGAAATATTTAAAAAATTAGCAAGCATTAAATCAATGATGAAGACGGAATAATGAATGGTTTTTGTTAAGGGGAAATTAAAGGGAAAACTCTTCTTAAAAATGCCAGCTATTAACCTATACACAAACAAAACGAACAAAAACCCATTTTGGTCTTCTAAGAATTCATAGTATAGGGGTGCCTGGGTGGCTCAGTCGGTTAAGGGTCTGACTTTAGCTCAGGTCATGCTCTTAGGATCCTGGAATTGAGCCCCACGTGGGGCTCCATGCTCAGTGGGAAGTCTGCTTGTCCCTCTTCCTCTGCCCTTCACCCCATTCATGCTCTCTCTGTTTCTATCTCAAATAAATAAATAAAATCTTTATTATTTTTTAAAGATTTTATTTATTTATTTGACAGAGAAAGACACAGCGAGAGAGGGAACACAAGCAGGGGTAGTGGGAGAGGGAGAAGCAGGGAGCCCGACGCAGGGCTTGATCCCAGGACCCTGGGATCATGACCTGAGCCGAAGGCAGATGCTTAATGACTGAGCCACCCAGGCGCCCCATAAATAAAATCTTTAAAAAAAAAGAATTCATAGTGTAATGGAGACCAACATGTGAAAAATGAACAATAACAGCAACACAGCTAACATTAAATACTTTTTAGGTGCTAAGAACAAAGTACTTTTAGATATCTAAGCATTTGATCCTGAGTATGACCCTGAGACCCTGAGGTAGATACTATTATCCCCCTTTGCAGATAAGGAAACAGGGACATAGGCCAATAGTAAAATAAATTACATATAAAACAGTAACTTCGGGTAGATTTAAAGAGATGTATGAGAGTTGCCTATCAAGAACAATGCAGGGCACAACAAACAGAAGAACAGCATAATTAAAGGCACAGAGTCATTTCACAGCTGGTTCAGAAATCAGCAGAAAGATAAATATTCATGGCAGGGTAACAGGAAGATTCTTTTTTTCATGAACCACTTTCCTGAGAACTGCCTGTCAATTTAGTCTATAAGAAATTCCTAATAGTATTAAATGGAAACCTACTGTCAAGCTTATTAAGCAGGAATCCAGTTACATTTCGAAGTGTAAAGTATCATTACCTTATAGTTAGTCCACTGTGTTTACTACTATTCAATTATCCAGAAATATCTACTGAGGAAACAGTATAAGCAAGGAAATAAAAATATATGTACGTGAATGATATATCTTTCTAGAGAGAAAAATATGTAAGCAAATAATTATAATATGTTGTTACTGAGCAAAGTATGGCATCTCTTGCAGATACATTGGGAACAAACAAAATATTGCAGTCTCTTTAACAAGAGATCAGAAACAGACATTTTACAAAGGCTTTAATACATATAAGCATCACAAAAATGGGGAAGAAAAGATTTTTGTAATGCTGTTATGTATACTGCAATTGAACAAGACTGTTTATTATATATAAAAAATGATTTCCAGTTGAATTTAAAGAGTTTAATTTTTTTAATCATAAATCAAGACCAAAAAAAGAGAGAATCGGATTGCAGATCGTGAAGGATACACTTTTAAGCTATGTGGCAAATGAAACTATTAAGAAATGATAAGTATATTTGACTATATAAAATTTTAAAGTATCTATACAATTATCATTGAAGTTAAAAGCTGGTGAAAACCTATCCAATTATGACAAAGGATTTATACTCAAGTATATTAAAAGCCTGTTCAAACATACAGATCATTTTCTAGGCCCCAAGACAAATAAACCAGTTCTTACAAATATACAGATAACTGGTAAAATGTTCTATATGACTTGCTGAAGAAATACAAATTCAAGTATTAAGGTATTATTTTATAGGTATTAAGTTGGGGGGAGAAATATTCAATGTGATTAACAAAATTGCAGGAAAAAATGGTACATTATCAGGTATCAAAACTGGCCTTTCTGGACAAACATATGGCTGTACATAGAAGAGTCATAAAAATGCTTGCACTCTGCTTCAGTTGTCCCACTCCTGGAAACTATGCCAAAGAAGAGTCATAAAAATGCTTGCACTCTGCTTCAGTCGTCCCACTCCTGGAAACTATGCCAAAGAAACAATGTGAGTTTTAGATATACTATTAGAGGTACCTGTGGGAGGGGCACAGTGGAAATGTCCAGTAGGCAAGTGGATCACCAAGTATGAAAGAGATAAATTTATAATTGTCCAAAAAGGGGGCAACTGAAATAAAATGTAGCAATTTGATGAAATACTATGTAGCCATCATTCAGTCACTGCTAGGTCCTGCCAGTGTTGGAAGAAACAGACCTGAAAATGAAATCCAAATACAATGTGATAACGTATTAATGACCAACATGTACATAGTACTTAACTTTATTTATGACAGGCACTGCTCTAAGGATTTTACACATAAAGATGGGCAAAAACATATCAGGAAATGGGTAACTCCAGTGAAGTTTTAAAGGATGAGTAAAAAGTTCTGAAGACACCAAAGTGTGTCAGGCTTTGGATTTTAGAGTAAGAGAGTCTCAGTATCATACAACAAGACAGAGATGAAGGCAAGCATAGCATATTTGGAGAATTACAAGCAGTGATGTTGTCGCACAAAGGCTATAGTGAACAGTGGGTACCAATGTGGTTAGTAAACTGGGCAAGGGCTAAATCATAGAGGGCCATGAACATCAAGCATGGCCTAATAAGCCAGGGGAGTGACAGTGCATTTGAGATGTCTCTGACAGCTGTTTAGACAACAAACTTGACAATAATAACAAAATTAGACTAGGGAACTTGTTACCAAGATGTTGTAATACTTCAGATGACAGTAGGAGCCTGACCCAAGAGAGTGATAATAGGGAGAAAAAGAAAGAGCAGGAATGAAAATTAGGAGATATTGGTGATTGACTCCATGTGAAAGAGCACAAGGGGCAGTCAAGAGTGATTACCTATATTTCTAGCTTGGGTGATATGGTGATTAGTTGTGCCACCAAAAGATATGGAGATTAAAAGAGGAGAAATACATCCAAAGAGGAATATTTGTGAGTTTCAGATATACTATTAGAGGTACCTGTGGGAGGGACACAGTGGAAATGTCCAGTAGGCAAGTGGATCACCAAGTATGAAAGAGAAATTGTATATGTTATCAACACATATGTCATATATGAAATCACGACAGTAAAAAGTTCAAGGAGAAATGGACAAAATATATAAATCTCTATTCTAAAGAAGAGAAGGAACCTACGAAGGAAATGGGAATATGGAAAAATGTTGAGGAGTGTAAGGAATTTTAGAGAGAAGTGACAGAAAAATAAAGGATAAACCTTTTAAGACAACAGTCACACCAAATGTTTATAGCATTAAAACAAGTAGCTGCTTTCATCTTTCCAGGCTTCCATGTTAACTGGAAAAAGGTTTAAGGAGAGTCAAGGAAAGGTTTATTTGGTTTACTGAATTTATGATACAGGAATTTATAAACTGAGAATGAAGAGAAAGTAGAGAAAGCACAGAGAAGAGAGATGAGAGAGGAGGAGCTAGTTAGGTCCTTAACAGCAGCAGAAGATAGTCAAGAACCTAACAAAGGATGGTCTTCCACAGCATAGTGACCATTTTTGTCCTATAACTGGAACAAAGTGAATGAGAATGATAACAGACATAGGTAAGTCAGAAGGCAGAAAGGAAGGTAGCAGATCTTGCTTGATGAACACAAGGCCACCTACAGAAACTGAGAAGAGTGGCTAAGAATGAGGCTTGAAGAGAGTGGTCAATGTTGAGACTAGCTCATCAGCGGAATGGGAGAGGGAGCTGTCCTGAGATAAAAGACAGATTAGAGATATGGCAGGTCCAGTGGAGATTTTAGACCCTAAATTTGCAATGACACAAGTCGCCATATTTGTATGCTAAACCATCTTGGATAAACAGGGGACATAACTGGGAATTTGATGATCAAAGTGCAAGAGAGTCCAGTGTACTGGAGACAGTATCTCACCTTGGGAAAGAAGGAAGACTAGGAACTACCTGCTTGGAAGGAAATGGAATAGGGACAAGAAATAAATACCATGTAACAATATATTTATCATGTAACATTAAATATATAGACAAACTGGAAAGGAACACAGAAAAAAATAGACACTAGTTGTGTAAAAAAGTTGGAATTAAATTTTTTTCTTTAAAAATTATTTCTTTATTTGTAAAAGTTTTTCACAAAAAAGAATGCAGGAAAAGTCAACTTTACTTTAAAAATGTCAGTCACAAAACTTAAAATTGAGAGATGATCAGAGACCATCTAAGTCAATGGTTCTCAACTGGTATATATGTAAAGGTTTTTTAAAAAAAGAGATGTCCTACTGCAGACCTGCTGATTTAGAATACTATACATACCCACAATAGGATGGAAGCACAGAGATGGGAAGAGATTTGTGCAAAAACAGGTAAGATAGATAACATGTTGAAAAACCAAGACTAGATAACCAGATGTTACCATTAATCCTATATTCTTTTGATTTTGGTTGTTTTATATACAATCTTGTTGCCAATAAGTCACCCTACATCCTACGAGAAAATTATGCTTTTCTGACCTCTAATACCAGCTGTTGGCTACTTGACTTGATTTGGAAGTGAAATACGCAACATGCAAGCAGAATCCACATGTGGTTCTGCCAATGCTCTTTTCCCTCAGATACAAAGACATGTCCCAGGATAGGGGCTGATCCTTCAGCTTGGGTCCCAGAATGAAGAAGAAGCATAGAGTCCCAGCTGATATCTAGCCAATATGTAACATATAGAAAAATAACAAGTGAGAAATACATTCTTGTCATTGTAAGCCACCAGTATTTCAAGATTATTTATTGACTAGCAAACCCTGAAAATAGAATGTAAAAGAAAAAAATAATTTTACTTGGAAACATTAAACCAAGAATGCTTTAGTGTGCTTAAGAAACAGTACTTCAGAAATAACTGCAAAAGAAAAGAGCTTTTTTTCTTTTTTTTAAAAAAGATTTTATTTATTTATTTGAGAGAGAGGGGGAGAGATTGAGAGAAGGAGTGGGGGGAGGGGCAGAGGGAGAAGCAGACTCCCTGCAGAGCAGGAAGCCAAACGCAGGACTCGATCCCAGGACCCTGCGATCATGACCTGAGCTGAAGGCAGATGCTTAACTGACTGAGCCACCCAAGTACCCAGAAAAAAGTTTTTTTCAACTAAAAATGAAAATTATAAAAAATATACTTTCAAAAACTAAAATGCATCCGTTTTCTATAATTATACTTTTAAACATGAAAAAAGATAAATTAATATCATTTTCTGTATATTTCAATGTTGTGATTATATATGAGGAGTACCTGTTAATCATTTTAATTGGTAGTTATATTTTAAAAACTGCTATTCATAATTATCAAAAAGAATTTAAAAATTTAATAATTTCTTGATTTTTTTTTAAGAAAAAGAATCCTGCACCAGTAATAGACAAATAATTATCCAAATGATAAAATAAATTCAAATTAAAGTACCACCGTGATATCATTTTAACTTAGTAAGGTAGCAAAAGTTAAAAACAGACCTGATTAAAACTCAACACAGCAAAGCTTCAGGTTTTAACACATTTATTATTAAATGTTTTAATTGTTACTGCTTTATAATTTTAGTAATAAAAAAGAATTTTGAAAAATTTAGCATGACTCCTAATCATACCTTATATATTTGATCACCATCTTCTGGTTCTGGACTGGACGGCAAAGAGAGTTGAATATCATGCAATGAACCACTTCCATCATGCTGTCAGAAGAGAAGGAAAACATGAGATTAATACAGTATCTGCAGACACTCATTTCAACCTGAATTCACCCCAACCAAATGCTAGCATGGCAAAGAACAAACAGGAAATAAGATTTCAGAAATCTTTTCATCCCTATGCACAGGTAGAATAAAATGTGGAAGAGGGAAAAAGAGAGCTAGGGCAAGAATAATTTGTGGAAATAAATAAGATACTACATGAGTGGATGAAGCAAAAAGCCACTGAAAGTTTTAGAGTGGGAAAAGGAATATGGAAAATTTCCTAGAAAATTTGAAGATTAACTCACCTACAAAAAATACAAAATGAAAGTCAAATTAAATCTGTTTTAGTTTAGATATAGTTTTTTGAGTATTTTTTCTTTTTAGTCAGAAACAATAACCCAACAAGGCGTGGCCACAAAAATCATTTGATTAAAAATACTAGACAGGGGTATACATATTGCATGTATACCCCTTCATATTTATATGAAGCCTGAGAGCAGGAAAAACTAATTTATTGTGCTATAAATCAGAACAGGGGTTGACTCAGGGGAAAGGGGCTACTGACTGGGAAAGAGCATTAGCAAATCTACTAGGATGCTGGAAATGTCTTGACTGTATGATGGTTATGTGGGTAAGTACATATGAAAAGTTCAAGTTGTACACTTACGACTGGTATACCTTAAGCACCTTACTGGGATGTATGCTACACTTCAACAGAAGTTGAAAAAATTAAACTCTCATCCTTAAATGCAATAACGAAAATGACAAGATAAGAATTGAGGCCTACCCCTTGCTGAACTGGTTAGGAACAACCAACTAAGAAATGGCATGTTAAATAACTCACAGACAACTTTGAGAAAGATGAACCAGTAAAGAATATGCCTGGGATGATGGTGAGGGACTGAGCCCCTGACCAAGGCAGCACAAGTGTGGCTGGACACCTGGTTTGTTCAGATGGTACCTAGCTGCCTTGGGACACCCACTCAATCAACAACCTTTAAGAGTGCTACCATCATAATCCTCCTCAGACATATCTGTCCTGAGGAAGTCTAGGCCATAGACATGTCCTGTATTAAAAGAAGAATGTTAAAGTAGAAGACATAGCATGTAGGTCATTTTCTTCTTTATTTACTATACTATACACCCACTGAGTCAGAATCTCTAGGTATGGGGTCTACAAATGTGTATTTAGTAAAGTTCAATAGGTAATATTGATTGACAGCAAAAAATAAGCATTTGTCAAATTTCTACAATAAATAAATTATATTTTTTGGAGATTAAGAATTTGACCTGAGAGTGAAGGCAATGTCCTAATGAATAACTAAGTGTCTTTAGAATGCCACGTTAAATGTTTAAAATAAAAAAGAAAGAAATTTTACAAGATTCATCTCAGTAAAAGTTCATCTCTGCTGTAAATACCTTGACATATAAAAACAGTCCTACATATAACTATATATTTGAGAAAAGAGGAGCTGTAAAATCTGGCTTATTTTCAAACATCTCCGTTATCATCTTCCTGCCCACTACAAAGCAGGAACCCCAAAGAATGGGACACAACACAAGTATACACCACTTTTGTCTTGCACATGGTCATAGCTGTGGAAAGTAAGTAGCAGAACAGGAAAAATAAAACATCAGCTTTCAGGGTGAAGGAACAAAAAGGGGATCCCCAGGTAAAGAGAAAACATCAGGGAGACCATGAAGTACCAGCTCAGGGAAGTGACTCCAGAAAGCTGTATGTAACTTTCTAGGTTCACCCCTCAGCAGCACTTTGGCTTCAATCTGATCCTAAACAGTACATCAAAGACTTTGAGAAATAAACTAAGACCATCGCCCAGACCTAATCTAGCCTCTGAAAGATGTATACTAAGAACAGATCTGACAAGCATGGCAAAGGCTTTGAAATAGAACTGACATTACAACCACAATCCAAAGGTAGCTGGCTAGTTGTAAATTATAGCCTGAATCCAACCAGAGTGTTTACCTGCTTTAGAATTAAAACCAAAACCAAAACCAAAAACCCCAAAAATCCCACAGTATTCTCCGTATCATTTAAACAAAATTAAGTGTCTCATAACAAAACATGCAAAGATCTAAGATACAATCCAAAACTACTCAACCTACAAACAACAAGGAAAATCTCAACTCACACAGGAAAAGACAATCAACAAACACCAATGCCACAACAAGACAGAGGTTGGAATTAATTGAAAGAGATTTTAAAAGGGCTATTATAAAAATTCTGTAAAAGTAAAAGAGAACTCTTGAAGGGGATAGAAAAGAGAAAGTCTCAGCGAAGAAACAGAATATATAAAGTGGAAACACATGCAAACTTTAAAACTGAAAAGATTCAATAGCCAAATTTTAAAATGCACTAGCAGGACTGAATACCAGCACTTGAGATGACAGATTGAACTTGAAGACAGATCAACAGAAATCATGCAATCTGAGCCATGAAAAGAAAAAAGACCAGGGGGAAAAAAACAGAGCCTGCTGAGGGAGCTATGGGACAAAAACGAATTAAACCATTAAAGTCACAGAAGGAAGGGTAGAGGGCAGAAAAAAATGTTTGAAGAAATAATGGATATATACACCTCAAACTTGGTGAAAGACATAAATCTACATATTTGAGAATCGCAATTTAAAAGACTAGAAAACGCAAAGCATGCTCTCTGAACATAAGGGAATTTAACTAGAAATCTTCAAACTCTTGGAAAGTAAACAACAAACTTCTAAATCATCCATAGGTCAAAGAAGAAACCTGAAGGCAAATAAGGAATTATTTTGATTTGAAGGAAAATGAAGATACCACATTATCAAAATTTGTGGAATTCAAATAAGGCAATGCTTAGAGGGAAAATTACTGTATGAGATGCTTATATTAATACAAAGGTGTCAAATCCACAACTGGAGCAAAATAAACCCAGAACAAGCAGAAAGAAAAAAATAATAAAGAGCAGAAATTAATGAAATTGAAAATGAAGAAATAGAAAGAAAGCAATGAAACCAAAAACTGGTTATCTGATAATTGCAAAACTGCCAAAGAACAAAATAGAAGGCACAAATCAGACACATACCAGGACACAGAAAACATACATCAGGAATGAAAGCAGGGATATCACTACAGATGTCTCAGGCATTAAAAGTAAATAAGGCAATAATACTATGAGTGACTCTATGCACACAAATTTGACAACTTACATGTAATGGAGAATTACTCAAAAACCAGACTATCAAAACTCACCCCAAATGAAATGGACAGCCTGAGGAGATCTGTGATTATTAATAAATTTAATTCATAATTTAAACCTTCTGTAAAAGAAATATTGAAAGCCAGATGTTTTCCTAGCAAATTCTTCCAAAGTTTAAAGGAATAATATCAGTTCTATATAATCTCTTACAGAAAACATAAATCAAATTAAATTAGAAAATTAATCAAGTTAATGAGCCTTGGGGTGCCTGTATGGCTCAGTCGATTGAGCATCCAAATCTTGATTTCGGCTGGGGACATGATCTCAGGGTTATGAGATTGAGCCTGCTTAAGATTCTCCCTCTCCCTCTGCCTCTCCCCTATCCTGGTAAAAAAAAAAAAAAAAAAAAAAATGAGGCTAGTACTTTCCTGATACCAAACAAAGATAGTGTAAGAAGACTTCTAGATCGGGGCACCGGGGTGGCTCAGTCAGTTAAGCATCCGACTCCTGATTTCGGCTCAGGTCATAATCACAGGGTTGCGAGATGGAGCCCCGTGTGAGGCTCATGCTGGGCGTGGGGCCTGCTTAAGATTCTCTCTTCCTCTCCCTCTGCCCCTCCCCACTCCTTTCTCCCTCTCTAAAGAAAAGAAAAAAAAAATAAAGAAAAAAGACGACTTATAGATCAATATCCTTCATGAAAAGTCCTAAGGACACAAAAGTCCTTAACAAAACATCTTTAAATCAAATTCAACAATATGTAAAAAGGAAAAAAAGATCGTAAACAAGTGGAGTTGATCCTTGGAATGTAAAGCTTATTCAATAGTTAAAAAGCAATGTGATTCCACATATCAAGAGATATCTATATTATTACGCCAAAAGACACAGAAAACATTTCTGCCAAAATTCAACATCATTCATGACAAAAACTCAGCAAACTAGGAATAGAAGGGAACTTGCTCAACCTGATAAAATCTATCTTAAAAAACCCTGAAATTAATATCATATTAAGTGAAAGACTGAATGTTTTACCCCTAAAACCAGGAACAGGTATTCTATTATCTAGAGTTTCTACCCAGTGCAATAAGGCAAGAAAAATAGAAATAAAAAAGACAAGTAGAAAAATAGAAATAAAAAAGACAAGTAGGAAAAGAAGAAATAAAATCATCTCCATTCAGTAATATAATTTTAGCCATAGCAATTCCCAAGTTATCTATAACACTACTATTAGAACTAATACCTGAATTTAGGAAAGTCACAATATACAAGGTCAATATACAAAAATCTACCATTTCTATGGTAAAGAACTGAAAATTGAAATAAAAAAATTACTTCTATTTACATTAAACCAAAATCCAAGAAATAAAAAACAATCAAAACTAAAAAAAAAAAATCAAAATCAAAACTTCTAAAAAAAAAAAGAAATGTTTGGGTACAAATCTAACAAAACAGATAAACTCTCTATATAAAACAAAAAAAAATCAATGAAAGAAATCAAAGCTGACTTATATAAATTGAGAGGCATATTCTGTTAATGAATTTAAAGACTCAGTATTTTTGAAATGTCAATTCTCTTCCAAATTCAACTACAGATCAGTGCCCTCCCCCAATTCCCAGCAGAATTTTTTGCAGAAATAGAAAAGCTGCTTCTAAAATTTATACCATAAGGTAATAGAACTAAAACAGCCAAACACTTTTAAAAATAAAGCTGGGAGATACCATATTACTTCAAGGCTTAGTATAAAGCTATAGTAATCAAGGGAATGTGGTATTGGCAAAAGGACAAACATTGATCAAAGAAACGAAAGAGTCCAGAAATAGACCCACATATATGTTCAAAGGCATTTTTGACAAACGTACCAAAGCAATTCAACAAAGAAAGGATAGTCTTTTCAACAAATGGTACTAGAACACCCATCCATATACATTAAAATTAACTTCATTCATACCTCACACCATATACAAAAATTCTCAAAACAGTCTGTAGACCTAAATGTTAAACTTAAAACATTCTCCAAATAAACAGAAAATCTTCGTAACCTTGGGTTGGGCAAAGATTTCTTAAATATGATACTGCAGAAATGACCATAAAAAAACTGACAAATTTGACTTCAAGAGAAGAACTTCTGCTCTTTACAAAACGATTAACAAAATAAAAAGAGAAGCTATGAACTGGGAGAAAATATTTGCAATAATTCAGGTAAAATACTGAGCACAGTGTGTATCTCATAGAGAGCATTTATAAATTGTTAGCTACTTTTTAAACAATAGCGACAGTAAAAATAATGATAATGTGAAGATCTAGGGTTTTTTACGGACTTCGTTAACTCAGAATTGTACATAGCTGCCTAAAAAGCAAATTCCATTTTTTTCAATATTCATTTGTTTCATCATTCACATGCCTGCTTAAGTACTTATATACATAAATACATAAAGAACTATCAAAAATCAATAAAACAGACAACATTTTGTTTATGGGCAAAATAATAGACAACAAAGAAGATACACAAATAGTAAATAAGTACATGCAAATATGCTCAAAATCACTAGTCATTAGGCAAATGCAAATTAAAACCACAGTGAGATACCATTACATATCTCTGTGAAGGGCTTCTGAAAAACACCCAGGCACAGGCAAGGATGCAAAACAGCTGTGACTTCCATTAATCACTGGTAGGAATACAAAATCAGACAGCCACTTTGGAAAACAGTTCGGCAATTTCTTAAGTTAAATATATACTTACCATAAAACCCAGAAATCCTACACGAAGGCACTTACCCAAGAGAAATGAAAACATGTACACATGAAAATCTGTGCATAAATGTTTATAGAAAGCTTTATTCATAAATGCCCCAAACTGGAAAGTGACACAAATAACCTTCGACTGGTAAATGGATAAACAAACTATGATACATGCATACAATGGAATACTACTCAGCAATAAGCAGGAATAAATTAGTGATATGAGGACAGCATGAATGAATTTGAAATTAATTATGGTAAGTGAAAAAAGCCAGACTCAAAGGACTATATATGATTCCATTTATATGACAGTCTTGAAAAGGCAAAACTACAGAGACATAAAAAAAGATCAGAGGTTGCCAGGAGCTAGCAGTGGGTGTAAGGATTGACTGTAAAAGTTAAAAAGGGGGGGGGGGTGGAATTTTGGGGATGATTGTAATACCTGTGCAATTGTACAGATTTGTCAAGCTCACAGACCATACAACAAAAAAGGCTGAATTTTAGTGCATGTAAGATATACCTCAAAAGAGCTGTACTAGATTGAATAGTGTCCTCCTAGAAATTCATGCCAATCCAAAACTTGGGAATGTGTCTTCATTTGGAAATAGGGTTTTTGCAAATGTAATCAAGTTGAGGTCATAATGGATTAGCATCAAGCTTAAATCCAATATGACTGGTGTCTTTATAAGAAGAGAAAAATTTGGACACACCCACACACACACACACACACACACACAGGTCATGTGAAGATGGGAGGCAGAGACAGCAGTGATGCACCTATAAGGCAAAGAATGCCCGTGATTGCCAGCAACCACCAGAAGCTAAAGAAGCAAGGAAAATTCCTCTCCTAGATCCTCCAGAGAGCACATGGCCCTGACAACACCTTGACTTCAGATTTCTAGCCTTCAGAACTTTGAGAGAACAAATTTCTGTGTTATATGCCACCTAGCTTGTTGTACTTTATTATGGCAGCCCTATAAAATTAGTAAAAGACCTGACTAAAAAACTTTTTAAAGCAAACAAAAGGAGAGTGTAACACCAGATAAATCTCACAAACACAAGAAAAAGAAAATTGACATATCAATATTACTATAACACAAGAGGCAAGGAAGAATTAAAGATAAAAAGTATTAATGAGGATAAAAAAAGACTTTAGTGATCAAAGAAACACTCCACCAAGATGATATGCCAATCACAAACATTTATATACCTAATGAAATAGCCTGAAGATACTAAAACAAAAACTGACAGCATTAAAAGCTGAAAAATCTATAATTATAGCAGGAAATTAACACTACTCTCAGAAACTCACAGATCAAAGATAAAAATTTAGTAAGGATGAATAAGATATAAATAATACAATTAAAAAGATTAATATAATAGATATACTGCTACCTAAAATATAAAGAATATATGTTCTTTTCAAACAAACATAGAATGGTCACAAGAATTGAACATACTCTAAGCCAGGAATAATTAATTATGGTCCACGGGACAAACCCAGCCAGATGTCTTTTTTTTTTTTTTTTTTAAACAGATGTCTATTTTTATTATAGTCCATGAGCTAAGAATGGCTTTTACATTTTTAAATGATTCCACTTTAAATGATTTTATAAATATCAACATAAGAGCTGCAATTTTGTTTCTTGCCCCAAAAAGCGAGAATATTTACTATGTGGCCTTCTAAGGAAAAGTCTTCCAACCCCTGCTTTAGGACACAAAAGCGAATATTGACACATTCCAAAGAACTTGTATCATATAAATGTTCTTTATTGTTAATGTACTAAGACTAGAAATCAATAAAAAATGAAAGCCCATACTTAAACCAGTATTTTTGAAAATTGAAAAAATATTATTCTAAATAAGTTTATAGTAAAGGCCAAGACAATGGAGAGTCATTAATGTTTAAGTTATTTGCTATGCCTCAAAGAAAAAAAAATTCCACTTTTTATTAACGTCCAGCAGTCTAGACTTAGGCAATCAAGAGGGAAAAATTTATTTCCATCAGAGTACAAGAGCCTAAAGATCATGAATAAAATCTCCCAACTGAATCAATTAATAAAACCATCTCCCCTCCAAATAACTCTGAGACTAACCAATGGTAGTACTCCCTATTAAACCTTGATTCAAATGAAAAGTGCCTAAGGCTAAATTAGGAAAAGCTTCTTTAAGCATTAGAGGGGGAAGAAAAACATAAAATGGACAGAAAATCTTCTCTTTTTAAAAAAAACACTGAATAACAATCATGCATGCAATGTTCATGCTTCATATTACATATACTAAGAAGCTAACATTTATTGGACAATGCTGGCACTGTTCTAAGCATTTTGCATAAACATATTTAACGAATGCACAGATGCAGAAATACATAATAACTACAACACACCAATGCACGAAAAATAAGCAATTCATAGTTAACTGATTGTCCAAGTATGCTGGGCTGCTTTACTAAGTGAAGTGTCTCAGTTTCTATGGGTTCTAGTTAGGATTTTTAAACTCTAAATACAATTAACCTTAATTAACTCTTGTGCCATTTACATTTTATTTAAGATTCAAAAAGATAGATAAACTTTCCTTTATTCTAAGAGCATCAGGAGACTACTGTCAGCAAGTCATCTTTCACTTTTCTCTTTTGACATAGCATCAAGGTAAACTTTCGTTCTAACGTTATAACTCTTCCACATATTAACTTATTGGAAAACCCTGTAACAAACTCCATCTTACCCAAGTGGTTCTTCCATGAGTTTGCAAAAACTGGTATTTTCCTATGAGTTCCAGAGCAGCTGCAATGGACATGGATACTTGAAATGACTAACAAAAAAGTTTTGGCAGCGTTGACCAATCTCTGCTGACAAGCATCATCAGTGATGTCAACAAAGCTGCCTTGTTTTTCAGATATGCTACAACACAATCACAAGAGGCATCCTAGGAAAGGGAGTAGAGGAAGAGGAGAGATTGATTTTTTTCATTTTCTTTTTGAAAAGTCGTTTCTTTAAAAACAAAAGTATATGGATGAACAATCACATATACTCTACAATGTGCACTGAGAATAATTTTTGAGTAATGCTGTAATTCACCTATGGGATTTAACATCTAATCATTGAAGCTATACTTGAGAGGATTTCTAGAACGCAAACTTATAAAGCCTGATTTTCAATAACAGCTTCAGAGATGAGGTGATCCTAACAAATGGTTGGGATAAAGATATTTTTAAAACAGAAAATCTGGCATTTCAATTGACTAGAACATTGTTATATATGGACAGGTCTGTAATATTCTAAGCAAATAGTATTTATAAATTTCCTCTGTTTCAACTTTTATATTGAGCCTAATTATATATATCTGAGACAGGATATCCTTTTCTACAGGTTTCTTCTGTTACTTGAAAATATTAGTTGTAAATTTTTTCTAATTTTTTTAATTAAAAAAAAAAACTCTTCAAACCACCTGTTTACTATAGTATGAACTAAATAATTGCTTCTATACTACTGAGTTTTTCCTCAACATTTCCTTTAAAATCCTTCTGTGTCCAATTGTTTTTTAGTAGATACCTCAGCGCGTATGTCTGCATTTTCTATTCTTTTCCACCGCTTTATGTTTCTATTTGTGTCAGTATTATATCCTGCTCTAAAGAGTTCCCTCCCACCCCCCTTTCTCTTTCAGTCTTTCTCAAAGAACACAAAGAGTAAGCTCTTTGGTGTTAACAGTTTTGGAGTCACTTTCATGAATACCACAAAGGTGTTTTGATTTTGACTGAAATGGTATTACATCTATAAAAATAATACTGGGAAGAACTGTAAGTTCCAATCATACACTCAGTTTGTATCTTATCTTTTTGCCCTTTATAAAGTATCATTTTTTAAAAAGATTTTATTTATTTATTTGATAGAGACACAGCGAGAGAGGGAACACAAGCTGGGGGAGTGGGAGAAGGAGAAGCAGGCTTCCCGCCAAGCAGGGAGCCCGATGTGGGGCTCAATCCCAGGACCCTGGGATCATGACCTGAGCCAAAGGCAGACGCTTAACGACTGAGCCACCCAGGTGCCCCTATCATATCATTTTTATAATTACTTAATGCTTATATGTTCTCCTAGAGTATAAGGTAGTTGTCTTGGTTACAACATTAATATCCATGGAATAAGTTAATTTTCACAACATTTAGCCTTCCTATAGAATGTATTTTCTTCAAATCTTTTATACAAAATTTTGCAGGAGTCTTTATAAAACGTCACAAACATCTTTCAGTGTATTTACTGATGATTTAATGTTTCATTGATGCAGTGATCATTCCTTTATTTTCAATTTAAATCTATGATTTATTATCTTGGAGTTTTGAGTATAGTATTGTTTATGTACTAAAACAGGTTTATTTTGGGGGGAACCATAACCCACAATAAGAAATAATTTATAATCCAACCAAGCATACATACTCATGAATATGTGTGCATGTATGTGTGTGTGGGCATATATCTAAGTAAGGATGGATGGGTAGATAGTGGACATACAGATACAGATATCACATTAAAAACAAGTTCCACAAGGCAATATTTGTCTTTGCTACATGTGATGCCCCCTGATAGTGCCTATCCTATTCTACTTTATTAGGAAAAAATTCTAGTTATGATGGTCAAAGTTTATTTCAAAATCCACTAACCAGTTGTAACGTGTAGTTTTAAGAACAATTCACTATGTATAAGACAAGAATTGTGTCTTTTTTATCTTCATTATTACCCCAATCTTAGTACTCAACAAGTGCTTAAAAAATATACTGAATGATGGAATGACACTAATTAAATGAATACTAAAGTAAATGGAATTAGCTTTCTGAGTAGCTACATAAAATTTTAAGCAATGCAAGCAGTTAAAAACCCCTGACCTTCCCATTTTTACTGTTACTGTTACCATTGTTGTTATAATAACCTAACATTTATTAATTGCTTTCTATGCAGCAGACATTATGCTTACCACGTTATCTGAATTTCCTCATGCATTCTTTAAAACAGTCCTGAGATAGGAGCTATTATAATTTCTGTATTTTTTATAGGGAATTTGCCCAAGACCACACAACAAACAAGTAGAAGAACTGGTCGAAATTCTAATTTTTTGAAATTATATTCATTCTTATTAGTTTTCATCATTAATATCTAGAAATTAAGCATTATCTCAATTACCCCACAACTAAAAACCACTCAAATGTCTATCAGCAGGTATATGAATAAAAATAAAATTGTGGTATATATACACATACATACACACACACACACACACACACACACCCCAAAATGCTATTCAGTAATAAAAAAGAACGAACTACTGATACTCTCAAAATAGATGAATATCAAAACCATTATGGTGAGAGAAAGAACCCAGAAACAAAAAGAGTACACACTGGATGATCTCATTTAGATGAATTTCTAGAGAAGACAAAACTTTAGTAACAGCAAGCAGAGCAATGGCTGCCTGGGACAGGTTTGAGAGAGGACTGACCCCAAAGGGATATGAGAGGATTTCAGCAGCTACAGAAATGTTCTTTTTTTTTTTTTAAAGATTTTATTTATTTATTCATGAGAGACAGAGAGAGAGAGAGAGAGAGGCATAGGGAGAAGCAGGCTCCCAAGGAGCAGGGAGCCCGATGTGGGACTCGATCCCAGGACCCTGGGATCATGACCTGAGCCGAAGGCAGACACTTAACCATCTGAGCCACCCAGGCGCCCCCAGAAATATTCTTTATCTTGATTGTGGTGGTGGTGGTTATACAACTGCAGACATATTCATCAAAACATAAACTGTATACATAAAATGGGTACACTTTATTTGAATGTGAATATTACCTTAATGAAGTCGATAAATTTTTTTTCCTAACTTGTTTCTTCTTCCTCTTCACTATCTTTTCCCTTCCTGAACAAGCCATTAGGTGAGACAGAGCAAGTGAAGTCTCTACCCAAAAAAAGCCCAAGTAGAGAACAGGTCCCTGCAGGGGGGCAGCTTACCAGGCATGTCAGAGTCTACAAGACTGAGAAGGACATCCATAGAGGGAGTAGGGGAACAATGTGATATCAGAGTCAGCCTGAGTAGAATGAGAAGGGTACATGCACTAATGGGCAGCCTGGTATGGACTGTCAGAGTCCAAGCTGACTGAGGTGGGAATCCACACATGAGATGGCCCGGAGAGGGCTACCAGAGCACAAGCAGCATGAGGAGGGCACCTATACAGGAAAAGAACTAGTGCCAGGTGTCAGAAACAATTATGGCAAGAAGTGTGTCCATGTGCAGGCATCAACTGACATGTGGTATCAAGCCCAAGCAGAGTAAGGAGGCATCCATATGGGGAGGGAGACTGGTGTGGGATGTCAGAATCCAGGGGGCTGGTTGACAAGGAGTTGGAGCCCAAGTAGGATGAGGAAGGTATATACAGAGGATGATAAGAAGCTATGCATAACGATCTCACTAAGATACAGAATCTTTTTTTTAAAGATTTTATTTATTTATTTGAGAGAGAGAGAATGAGAGACAGAGCATGAGAGGGAGGAGGGTCAGAGGGAGAAGCAGACTCCCTGCCGAGCAGGGAGCCCGATACGGGACTCGATCCCGGGACTCCAGGATCATGACCTGAGTCGAAGGCAGTCGCTTAACCAACTGAGCCACCCAGGCGCCCTAAGATACAGAATCTTAATGGGGTGAGGAGAGCAACTACACAGGACAGGTGGTAACAGCGGTGGCAGGAAATTGGTTGCACTCTGGATGATTGATTAAATGAATAAATATACTAAGGAAAACAGAGACCAATTTTCTCACTGTTGGAAGAGAGAATTATAAACACAGAAAAAGAAATGCTGTATTTAGACTGGAATTAAACTTATGAGAACAAACCCACAGTTTTCAATACATAGAGGCAGATACAGAAATATAGTCATAAGTATGCATATAAATACCCACAAATACACACATTCACACTCACACACCTTGAGAGGGCTTAAGGGCACTGACAACCCAATAGCAATAAGCACACCTAGCCCCCAGATCTTGGCTTCTAAATACCATTCTCCACTAGAAGTAACCTGGGTTCCTTGAAAAAATGACTGTTTCCAGATAGGATTAGGGCAAATACTAAATAAGAATGGGATTATCTTGCATTGCCAAAAAAGTACTCAAAGAAAGATGAATACAAGAAGTCAAAAGTACATAGAAGCCAACCTGAAGGAGTTCTCAAATGCCAAATCCTGGACAATGTGAGCATCAAAGTAAATTATATTCACAGATTATAAACGATGATATAAAATAAGGAACCATGAGTACATGGCATAATTACATAAATAAATCAGTGAATAAAGTGGAAATCTAACAAGGAATAGGATATTTATATAGTTTCAAAATTCCTCCCTATAAAATACTAATTACAAAGGGGGAAAGAGTAATGTTACAGTAGAGAAGGCTAACAGACCATACCTTTATCAAGTGATCAGAGGTAATATCACTAATGAGACAAACCAAAGTCATGAGCCATCTGACAATGAGAACAATACAGCACTGTTTCTGTGACATTTCTGTTGAGGATATGTAACTTGAATCCAATCATATGGCTACAAAGACAAACCCAAACTAAGAGGCATTCTGCAGAATAACTGGCCTATAATATTAAAAAGTGTCAAGGTCATCAAAGCCAAGAGAAAACTGAGGAAGTATTGCAGTTTGAAGAAAACTAGACACATGACAATTAAAAACAGTATGTGATTCTGAACTGGATCTTTTTGCTATAAAGGACATTACTAGCACAAATGGCAAGCCCGAAACAGGCTCTGAAGATTACAAGGTAATAATGCATCAGTGCTGACTCCCTGAATTTGATGACTGAATTGTTACAGAGGAGAAAATCTTTATTTGTAGGAAATATATACTTAATATTTGGCAGTGATGCACTTCAGCAGGCAACTTACTCTCATATGATTCAGGGGAAAAAAATATGAAACTTGAAGTACTTAAAATGTTTTTGTAAGAATGAGAATGTTTTTAAAAAAACTTTCATATTAAAAAATAAAATAAAAAACAAATTTCCTTTATCTCATAAAGGGTATCCACAAAAAACATATAGTAGATATCATGTTTAACAGTCAAACATTGAAAACACTCCTGTTAAGTTCAGGAGCAAGAAAGGAACAAATCAATATTAACCTGGAATTGCTAGCTAGTCCATAAGGCAAGGAAAAATACAAACACTGAAAAGGAAAAAGAACTGTCATTACTGCAAATTATATAATAATCTAAATTTAAAAATTCCAAATAAATCTATGGATAAATTATTAAATAAGTAATAATTGTATCCAGGTTGCTGGATACAAACTCAATATATCAAGAGTCTATTGCACTTCTGTAAACCAGCAACGATCCGTTAGAAAATGACAGCACTTAAAATAGCAACAAAAACTTTAAGTACTAGAAATAAATCTAAAAAAATGATACAAGTCTTGTAAATAAAAAAGTATAAAACTTTATTGGAAAAAAAAAACCTCTTAAAACTGAATCAGTGACCTATATATATATATCATGGTTTTGGATACTAAGTTGTAAGATGTGGAGCGCCTGGGTGGCTCAGTCGGTTAAGTGTCTGCCTTCGGCATGGTTTTGGATACTAATATTGTAAGATGTGGAGCGCCTGGGTGGCTCAGTCAGTTAAGTGTCTGCCTTCGGCTCAGGTCATGATCCCAGGATCCTGGGATCAAGCCCCATGTCAGGCTCCTTGCTCAGCGGGGAGCCTGCTTCTCCCTCTGCCTGCCACTCCCCCTGCTTGTGCTTGTGCTCGCTCTCTCTTTCTCTCTCTGTCAAATACATAAAATCTTTTTTAAATAAGTAAATAAATATTGTAAAATGTTAATTCTTTCTGAAATTGATCTATTAGTTGTTATTCCCATTAAAATCCCAAAAGAATTTTTCATAGGACTCAACAAAATGATTCTAACATTTTATGAAAAAGCAAAAGACTAAGAATAGTTAAGATATTTTAGCAGAAGAGCAAGATAGGGAACCATGATGATGTATTATCAAGCCTTATTATAAATGTTAGACTGTGTTACTTAACACTGGGATAATGTCACATATATGGACAGGTACTGCATATCCGAGGAAAAAGAGTGGATTCTTAATACTTTTAGAACTGAACCCACTGATTATTCATATAGAAAAAAATGAAAGTGGATCTCTATCTCACACTTACACACAATGAAATCAATTCCAAGGTTTTTGTAATTTAATTGTGAAGGTCAAAACTCTTAATGTTTTAGAAAAGAAAGGGAGATTATGTCTATAACCTCAGGGCAAGGAGAGATTTCTTAAAGATTTCTGAGAGGAAAAAAACCACACACACAAAAAAAGGTCCGATAAATTCAACTACATTAGAATTGAGAATATTTGTTCATGAAAAGATACCACAGAATGAAAAAGGAGGCTACAGAAGGGAAGAAGGTACCTGCAACACATAACTTATATCTAGAATATACAAAAAAACTCTAAAACACACACACAGACAAAAGACATGACCAGGCAACAAACATTCCATAAAGATACAAAGCAGCTCAATTTTATTATGAGTCAAGCAAATGCAGAATAAAGCCACAATTAAGTATCATTATATTCCCATCACATGACAAAAATTAAGAAAGTGTTGCACAGATGTAGAACAATGGAAAACAGCATAAACTACTTAAGGGGAGTGAAACAGATTGAACAATTTTGGAAAATAGTATGATATTTCTAGAGTACAATAATTCTATGTCCCATGATTCAGAAATTCTACTCCTAATGAATCCAGAAGAATTTTCATATATGTGTACCAGGAAAATGTTCATATTATTTGTCATAGCAGGAAAAAAACCCAAACTGGAAAGAAACAAAGTGTACATTAAGAGTAAAATGGGCAAAGAAATTATTGTTTGTTCATAAAATACAGAAATGAAAATTTATGAAACAGAACATAAATGTGAATGAACCTTAAAATGCTCAAAATGCCTTAAGATCACAGAAAAACACAGTATAATTTCATCTATATAAACTTCTAAAAGAGTCAAAACGAGTATCACAGGATTACAAATACAGATGGTTAAAAATTAACAGAAAAACAAGGGAAATGCTAGATTCTGGCAGAGAAGTCACTGCAATCAGGAAGGAGTACAGAGGAGCTTCTTAATGCCTTTCTTAGCCTGGGTGGGGAGTACAAACCTGTTTCACATTATTCATTTAATTGTACCCTTATGTTGTGTATGTGCTTTCCATGTATATTTCATAAACTTTTTCCCCCTAGAATGATGAAAGAAGTCCGGAGATAAAGAAGCATGATGTCCTTCGCTTTTCTGTGGTTCTCTGCCACCAAGAGGCATTATTTCAGCAGCTCCTTAACTCTTAGTACACTCACCCAGGATGCTGCTGCTTTAAATATTCCATCCATTACACACACACACACACACACACACACTCCCTCACTCACACAGAGAGCAAGAGCCAAGGTAGGGGCAGACAGAAGCATTAGAAGAGGGAAAAATTAGGGGCGCCTGGGTGGCTCAGTCGTTATACGTCTGCCTTCGGCTCGGGTCATGATACCAGGGTCCTGGGATCGAGCCCCACTTCGGGCTCCCTGCTCCACAGGATGCCTGCTTCTCCCTCTCCCACTCCCCCTGTTTGTGTTCCCTCTCTCGCTGTGACTTTCTCTGTCAAAATAAAATAAAATCTTTAAAAAAAAAAAAAGAAGAGGGAAAAATTAATGGTTTTATTCTCAACATTGGAGGTGAGAGGAAATAATGAAATAAAACATTTGTATATTATACTTGACAGTTTATAAAACACTATTATACACTTTATTTTTATCCCCTAAACAGGTAGATAGGGTATGAATCATCAGGATCAAATATTTTACAATCCCAAAGAAAATGTCAGAAAGAGGTATCATCATGCTCTTCTCATTATTCCATCTTAGAGTTTTCATTTCCTACCATAGGGTCAAAACAGATGCTGACAATGATAATATGATAAAAGCAAACAGGGAAAATAATGAAAAAAAAAAATGGGAGGCAAGAAAATGGATGGGCATAACCACTTTGGAAAACTGTTTTTGCATTATATACTAAAGCTGAATATCTACATACTTTATGATTCAGCTACTCCACTCATATAGACCCAACAAAAATGTACACATATGTTCACCAAAAAACACATATTAGAATATTATAGCAGCATTATTCATAGTAATCCCAAACTGGAAAACTGCTAAATGCTTATCAACTGTAGAACAAATAAACTGTGTATATTCACATTATGTAATATTCTTACCTACAGCAACGTGAATGAATGCAGAAAATGGATGACTTACAAACAAAATGTTGAGCAAAAGAAGCCAGATACAAAAAGAATACATACAATTTCATTTATATAAAGTTAAAACACAGGCAAACGAATCTATGTTTTCAAAAATTGGTAGTCACCATTAGAAATGAGGGGTAGTGGGGCGCCTGGGTGGCTCAGTCATTAAGCGTCTGCCTTCGGCTCAGGTCATGATCCCAGGATCCTGGGATCGAGCCCTGCGTCGGACTCCCTGCTTGGCAGGAAGCCTGCTTCTCCCTCTCCCACTCCCCCTGCTTGTGTTCCCTCTCTCGCTGTCTCTCTCTGTCAAATAAATAAATAAAATCTTAAAAAAAAAAAAAAGAAATGAGGGGTAGTGATGCTTCTGTATGGTGGTTCTGGTAAAGTTCTGTTTCTTACTGGGTGCTGTCTACATGTGTATTTTCAGTTTGTGAAGACAGAGATAGACATTTATTAACTATAACTTCTCAAGTGTTTGAAATAGGGTATATGGAATTAAAGTAAGGAGACAAGACACCACTGAAAGATTTTTTTTTTTTGGTATGTCCCCATGTTCCAGATCAGGATCAAAATTCTTATTTAAATATCTCTAAATTAGGCAACACAATATGAGAAGTACTAAACTAAAAAATTTCAAAAGCCCTGAGTTTAAAATGCATTCTGCATTAGAATGCAACTGTGTGGCCTTGAGAAAAACAATTAAATCTGGGAATTTCAATTCTCTGCCATTAAAATAAGATTACTGAAATCCTCTCTGTCCCACAGTGTCATTGTAATAAAGAAAACAGGGTACATGAAAGTGCTGTTTAAACTGTGAAATAACCTTGAACTACATATAAAACAAAAAATAGATCAAAAGCCAAATGGTTTACAATTTTAAATTTTATCTGTGTGCAATCAGAACTCTGTTCAAGTGAATGCTTAAATATAGAGGCCTATTTAATAGACTCCATAGCTGTGGGTTTGGCTGAGGGGATGCAAGGTGATGGTGAGGAGTTGGGAGCTGCCTTCACATTCTCCTCTCCCTGTTGTCCCCAGTGAATCTCCTAAGAATGCCACTGTGTGCAACAGGCCTTGGAGTCATGAAGATTGAGGGAGAAAAAAAAGGTATCCTGGTTTTATCCCTAATTAGCTATCTTTTTTCTTTCTTTTCTTTTTAAGATTAGAGAAGCAGACTCCTTGCTGAGCTCAGAGCCCTATTCAGCTCTATCTCATGACCCTGAGATCATGACCTGAGCTGAAATCAAGAGTCCAATACTTAACCAACTGAGCCACCCAGTTGCCCCACTAATTAGCTTTCTGAGCCTCAACTTCTTCAGCTGTGAGTTGAAGCAACTATCACCTACTTTTCAAGGACGAGAGATAATGAACATTAGAAAACCTAGAAAAATGCCCAGTACGCAATATAGACAACTATATAAAAGTTTTACATACACAACTCTGTAGGACATATGCATGAAAGAGAACACAATTTTAACTATTTTCAAAGCAATTAAATTTAACAAATATAAGCTAAAATTTGGATGTCTGCAAAAACCTCTTAAATATTATGATTTAAGTCATTCCCTCTGCTATTCATTTTCCACAAATCCCTTCAAATAATATTTTTAAAATATCAATTTGGCCATGTCACTCATCTGGCTTACTACTGCCTAAAGAGTAATGCTCAAGCTCCTTCTGTGGCACATAGGCCCTTTACAATCTGCCCCAAACCTAACGATCACTACTGCCTCTTCTCCAGCATCCTACCTTTTAACCATATCCCATACGAAAAATACGGACATGTACTTTTTCAATAACGTTTTTTCCCCCCAAAATAGTAAATACATATTATAGAAAATTAGAAATTAGAAGATGTAGATTTAAAAAAAAAGGCATCACATTCTCACCATCCGGGTATCACCACTATTAACATCTTAGTGCATTTCCTTCTGGAGATACACATATACAGATATATGACTATAATGCACATACCATTTTATAACCCATCTTTAGTCAACAATCTTTAGCTTTCCATTTCAGTAAATTTCTACCTCATCTAAACATAAGCCATATTCAAATTTCCCCCAATTGGCCAAAAATGTCTTCTACAGTTGATGTGTCAACCAATATCCAATTCAGAATCTCACATTACATCCAGTTGTCCGTTAAATTTCTTTTAATGTAGCGCTTTCACCTCCCCACATCAACTTTTTAGGACAATAACAAGCTAAAGGGATATTACTGTTTTTCCTACAGAGTTTTCAACCATATGAATTTGTCTGGTTTCTTCCTCTCTTTTTCTTCTACCACCTGTTTAACCTATAAAAAGAAAGTTGTAAGCAATGGCTTGAGGAATTAAAATTAAATGGTTTTGCTAGAATATATTATGCACAATTACATGTATCGTATGAGCAGATACATATTATCTGGATAACTCAACTCATTAGTAATGGGAAAACCATCTCTGGATTAGGGTGATAACAGTTTGATCTCTTGGCGCGCCTGGGTGGCTCAGTTAAGCATCTGCCTTCAGCTCAGGTCATGATTCTGGGGTCCTGGGATCGAGTCCCCACATGGGGCTCCCTGCTCAGCGGGAAGTCTGCTTCTCCCTCCCACTGCTTGTGCGCTCTCATTCACCCGCTCTCTCTCTCTCTCTCTCTCCCTCTCAAATAAATAAAAATCTTTAAAAACAAACCAACCAACCAAACAAACAAAAAACCAGTTTGATCTCTCCAGTGAACAAGAATGTTTTTCTCTTGCAACCATAAATAATTTATATGGAGTTACTTTGGCACAACAAGAACTGACTAGGAACCCACTGCCCATTCACCTAACAGTTATAGCAACAATTAATAATCCTGGCATAAAGCAGAAATTTCTTTAGGCTTTGTAAAATAATGTTTTTCTAATTTTATCAGACTTTCTACATTTATTTGCTGGCATTCTTCAGCAAAAGTCAATCCTATTTCATTAAGGATTTAGTTACTGAAATATAGACACCACTACAAATGCAATATAAATGCTTAATTCTTCTTATTAATAAACATTTTAAAAGTAAGAAGTTGTATTAAAAGTTATCTCAAAATGTATCAAGTGAGCACTGCTTTTCTGGCTTTCTCTTTATTGATTATCTTACGTACTCATGGGTTTTCCCAAAGTCATTATGACAAATGAGAGCTCATGCTCTCAAGAACCTCTAACTATGTTCATGCTGATTCCACTGATCTCCCTCAAATTTTTCACCTGATAAACTCAACTTACAGTTTCACATCTTCTCCATAATGCCATAGAATGAATTTCTTCATCTCCAATCCCAAAGCAATTTCTCTATTTCGTATACTACATAAAGATACCTCTAGTGTAATATTTGGTTGCATATCTTTTTCATTTCCTGGACTTCTCTTTCAGAAGTAAGGATAGTATCTTTCACCAGTGTTACTTACAGTTTGATTTGCAGATCACTTCTGGCACAAACTATTTTCTGTCTGTGACACAATAAAAAGCTTGCACCAGACTATAAATCAACTAGTTACTAAGCACAGTTTAGTTTTGGCTCAGTTTTTTTATTTGATAGCAAGAATTTCTGGAAGAAGGATGAAATGTGTTTATTTTGATTCTGGCAAGAGCTACTTTAACTCTCCCTGGACTAATAACAAATACTTGTACAAGCTACTTTGAATAGCACTGTCCAGTCATCAATTTACCCTTAACTGCCAGGAACACAAAAGGAATATAAACAATTGTTTGTAGAGAAAGAAGGCAGTGTGCAGGAGTAAGGACCATGGGTGTGTCAAAATATCCCTTCTAAGGTAAAGGATAGGTCATTGCACCTGGATCCTGCTATAACCAAAAAAGATGTACAGTACGTAGTGGGCATCTTTGGAGGCAACATACTCCTCATTTGGGTGTGTTATTCTGGTCCACTTACCACGTGACCCAAATAGCTGCTAGTTTTCAGTAGGGCCCAGAAGGTTCTGCAACAGGTCCAGGCTGCTGTGCAAGCTGCTCTGCTCTGTGGGTCATATGACCCAGCAGGTCCCATGGTGTGGAAGTGTCAATGACAGATAGGGATACTGTTTGAGACTAGAGCCCTTTGTAGGTGAATCTCAGTGCAGGCCCTTACGATTTTGGAGCAAAACCCTGCCATTCTTTGTAGATAACTACTGTCCTTTTGAAATACAGCTTTTGGCCTGCTACTGTGTCTTAGTAGTGACTGAATGCTTAATCTTGGGCCACCAAGTTACCATGCTACCTGAGCTGCCCATCGTGAACAGGGTATTATCTGACACACAAAGTCATAAAGTTGGAGGTGCACAGAAACATTCCATCATCAAATGGAAGTGGTATAAATGTGATTGGGCCTAAACAGGCCCTAAGGATACAAATAGGTCACATGAAGAAGTGGCTCAAATGCCCATGGTCCCCACTCCTCCTACACTGCCTTCTCCCTCCCAAACCACACTATGGCCTCATGGGGAGTTCCCTAGAATCAGCTGACAGAGGAAGAGAAGACTCAGATCTGGTTTACAGATGGTTCCATATGATATGCAGACAACATCTGAAAGTAGACAGCTGCAGCACTACAGCTCCTTTCTGGTACATCCTGGAAGGATAGCAGGGAAGGGAAATCCTTCCAGGGGACAGAACTTCAAGCACTGCATGGGTTGTTCACTTTACTTAGAAGGAAAAATGTCCAGACACGTAATTATATAGAAATACATGGGCCAATGGTCAAGGACTTAGAAGAAACATGATTGAAAAACTGGTGACAAGGAAATCTGGGGAAGAGGTATGTGGATAGACCTCTGTGAATGGGCAAAAAATATGAAGATGTGTGTCTCATGTGAATGCTCACCAAAGGGTGACCTCAGCAAAAGAGAATTTAAAAAATTAAGTGGATAGTCTGATCCATTCCTGGATACCAGTCAGTCTCTTTCCCCAGCCACCTCTGTCATCCCCCAACAGGTTCATGAACAAAATGGCAATGATGGCAGAGATGGAGGTTACGCATAGACTTAGCAACATGGCCACCTTGGTTACGGTTACTGCTTTGTGCCTAACTTGCCAGCAGCAGAGATCAACACTGAGCCCCTGATATGGCACCACTCCTTGGATGATCAGCCAGCTACCTGGTGGCAGGCTGATTATACTAGACCACTTCCATCATGGAAAGGACAATGTTTTGTCCTTACTGGAATAGACACTTACTCTGGATATGGGTTTGCTTCTCTGCTCACAATACCTCTACCAAAACAACCTCCATGGGGCAGAAGAAGAGGGAGAAGCAGACTCCCCAATGAGGAAGGAGCCTGACACAGGGCTCAATCCCAGGACCCTGGAATCATGACCTGAGCTGAAGGCAGACGCTTAACCGACTAAGCCACCCAGGTGCCCAATTTAATTCAATCTTATAAGGGAAATAGCCTAACTAAACTGCTAAAAAAAATCAAGGAAAAGATTTCTGTCTATATTTAAGGAACATTGCCTTGAGGTAAACCATCTGGAAAAGAGAGGAGCAAAGTAAAAGAACATAAGAGATAATGCAACTACCTCTTTCTTTGTGGACATTCTTCTTTCTGAGCTAGTACTCAGTCAAAATCTTTCACGGCTTCATATTTTACTGAAATCAGGGTGACTCCTCCCTATAATAATCAATCTTTTATGAGTAGGTCCAAGCAGATACCGGTTACCAGTGCTTATTTAAGTTCTTATGTTTGCAAATCAGTGCAAAACCCCACCTCTCTAATAGCAAATCCAGCAAACAACAAGAATGTGCAAAGAATAATCAAATTTTGAGCTGTGACACACTGAAATTTCAAAGAAGCATTCACACAGCTAAAGTAATTTTAAAAATATTTTCTCTTTATTTTAAAAAGAAGAGAACTTTTTTTTTAAGGGGGGGGCGCAGGGCGGAAGGGGGAGAGGGGGAGGGAGAATCTTAAGCAGGTTCCACACCTAGTGCAGAGCCCGAGGCAGGGATCGATCTCACCACCCTGAGATCATGACTTGAGCCAAAATCAAGAGCGGATGCTTAACCGATTGAGCCACCCAGGTGCCCCAAAAGAAGAGGACTTTTGATTAGAGATACTTTTATCTTTTCTTTTAAACCTATATTAAAATGATAGAGAAGAAATTTTTAAAAAAATATTTATTTATTTGACAGAGAGACAGCTAGAGAGGGAACACAAGCAGGGGGAGTGGGAGAGGGAGAAGCAGGCTTCCTGCTGAGCAGGGAGCCCGATGCGGGGCTTGATCCCAGGACCCTGGGATCATGACCTGAGCCGAAGGCAGACACTTAACGACTGAGCCACCCAGGCTTCCCGACAGAGAAGAAATTTTTAAAAACATATAAACCATAATGATAAAGAGCATTACAAAGGGGACGGAAACTTTAATAAGTGAGTTAGCAGGACCGGAAAAAGACCCGAAGTATGTACAGATGGGGAACATGGACAAAAAGAGAACCAATTTGCTCCCCACAACCCCAAAGAAGGTCAAAATGCTAGATACAGAAAAAAGTAAGAATATGACCCATCAGGGTTAAAGATGATGGGAATTAACTGGAAGTCTGCATAAGGCAAGAACAGACTTCCAGTCTTCTACCTCTATTCCAAGCAAAAAAATCAGAGGTTGCTTCTCAGGAGAAAATAGAACAACCTAAGAAAGAAAAAGCTTCCACTCAATAGATATTGAGGGTCCTCCACTATCCATCTAGTACTATAAAATCAAGCCAGCCAGTTGACCAGCCCAGCCCACGTACAAAGAGTTCTGAATCAACTTTTTAATTCCTCACTCTTAAATATTAATAAACAACAAATAATCATTAGATATTTGAAGAAAGATTCCAAAAGAAAGAAACCAAAATAAACACAAAGAACAAAATGACTATTTGGAAAGAGAGAGATAATACAATGAACCTAAGAAATCTTAACAAAACCTAACAGGAACACTCTACTTAATACAGTTACTGATAAAACAAAAATTGAATGATATGAATAAGGAGTGGTATATAATAAAGAGTTCTTGGAACTGAGGATACAATTGCCAAGATAAGTAATTCAACAGAAATGGAGAGCTGGAATATGATGCTGAGTAAATATACCAGAAAAGATAATCAAATCCAAAGGAAAATATGAAAGAAAAAGATAAAAGATTGAAAATCAATTCAGAAGTTCCAGTTTGTAATTACCAAGAATTCCAGAAAGATGCAGAGAAAGTGAGGTAAAAAAAAAAAAGAAAATTTCACACAATATGAATCTCCAGAGTCTACTAAATTACCCATACATTAAGTGGGAAACATATAAACAACTACAGCAAAACTCAAATCCCAGGACATCTCTGTGAAACTATATAATGCCAGAAATAAAAGATTAAAATGCCAGAAAGAAAATTACAAATCTCTCAGAAAAATAAAAACGGGCAATATAAAATGTAAAATGGATCAGAATGTAGAATCTTCTCAGTGGCTAAACTGAATCCTAGAAAAGCAATGCATTCAGACTTCTAAAGGAAAACTCATTTCTTCCATCCCTGCCAAATCATTAATATCAAATATTAAGAGTAGATAAAAGAAATTTTCAGTAATGCAGTAACTAAAAAAAATTTACCATCCATTTGCCCTCTCTTAGAAAGTAAATTAAATATATACTCTAGCAAAATGAGGGAATAAACTAAAAAAAAAAAAAAAAAAAAAGATACACAAGAAATAGTATACCCAATCCCAGAATATGACAAAAGGAAAGCCCTGAATGATAGCTTTAGAGAAATCTTCAGATGGTAATCTGTTCAGACTAAAAAGGTTAACTGAGGTGGAGAGAAGGACAGAAATACTGCATTTTCATTAAGTCTCTGAATACTATGTGAATTTTTTAAAACTATGTATATGTATCACACTGAACTTCTTTAAATTTAGTAATATTAAACTGGAAAAAATAGAGGTAGTTATATGAAATCTTAGACTCATTCAGCTTTTAACTTCTATTAGCATTTTGGGAAATTTCAAAGATGCCCTAAAAAGATTCTGCAATTTTTCTTCTCATAATTTTGTTTTCACTGCATAAACAAAAAGTAAAGTAAACTTGACCAGTGTTTACTATAACATTTCAGAGGTCATAATGACAGAAAAGAACCATTAAGAGAATCACAGTTTTTCTTAATGTGTCTAAAAAAAGTTTTCTATTTTTATGGTGCTTTATCATTGGTTATCATTTCATGTATTCTCTCCTGGATTATACTATTTCTTCCATTATTAGAGATTAGGCCTGGTCTGGTTAGCTGGTATTTATCATGCTTCATGTTTCAGAGCAATAAACCCAGACAAAAAAGAGGGTATGTGGTATAGGTAGTACAAGGACTGATTCAAAGTATATATCGAACATATTTTAGCTACTCCCCACCACTTCTACCTTCTCTTTCCTTTGACTCTGAAGCTTCTGATAAGAAAATCTCCCCAGACTAGTGAGCAGAAAAATACTATAAACCAGAGTATATCTCCTAGTTACAGTTAAAATTCTAAGCTCTATGTTTGGATATTTCAATCATGAAATCTCTTTCTCCCTCTAGAGAAGTCCCAGGATCTCAGATCTGAAAAAGATCTTCCACTTTCTTGCTCCCAGCCATAGCACAGAGTTTATTTTCAAAAAGTAATCCAACATCCACAAGAATGGAGAAGAGTAGTCCAAAGAATCCACCATCAAGTACTTACATAACAATTTTCATGACTTTAACAGAATATTTATACTAATCGTCATTACTATTACTAACACAGGAGCCATATTTCACTTCAACTAGCCTTTACTGAGCATATATCAAGAGTTTGCTTTTGAGGGACACCAGGAATTCTAAGAATTGGTCCCTGTTCATAAGAAGCTATAACATACAATCCTGAGGAAGGTAATCCAGAAAATAAGTTCAGCAGAGAAGCTAGATTGTTCATTCTCAACCATAATTTTAAGCAAACCGTGGCTAGTCTACAAAAAATAAACATAGCTTTAAAACTAACCAAAAGATATCCATAATTTAAAATTAGTATTTTATTCCTTAGTTTTCTGCTATTTATCTGACCTTGTCTGTAAGTTCAAACAAAAAAAAGTACTATTGAATGAGAAGCCAGGTTCTAACATCAGCTCACCCTGTGTGTTTGGACTTTGGACAAATCACATCACTGCTATGAGTCTAGATTTTCTCAAATAAAAAATGAAAGGACTGAGGAAGACTAAACTTGAAGGTTTCAAACAAAAGTTAAATTATATGACTATGATTATGTAAGTAAAAACTGCTGTTTATTTCCTACTTAGCTGAAATTATAGTAGCAGCCACTGCTGACTAAATGCCTGAATACCATACTTCAGGTATTAGATCTCTAAATTTACAACTACTCTTTCTAATTCTGTCAACAACCTTAAATGTAGGTACTACAAAAATAAGGAAACAGGAGAAAAACTGGCTTACCAAATACCACACAGCTCATAAATGTTGGGGACTGTACTGAAATATCACACAAAATCCCATGTTTTCTTCTCCAGCAAAAGTTTATTATGTATTATTTACAAGCATTATTTCTACAGAAATTTGAATAGACGTTAGAAACCCAATTAACTTAAAAAAAAGTAAAGTTAATCCATTTTGCAATTCAAAATTTCAGAGCTAAAAATGTTCACATATACTCACCTGATGCAACAGACGTTTCAGTTTGAGTAACTGAGTTTTTACAGCAGTACAATCTTGGACCATGTGCCGGAGTATCATCTCATCCAGTATCACTGCATTTTCGGGTACATCTACAAACATCTTCTGAGCCTGGAAAAAGGGGGTCCCTCCATAGCTTTCAAAATGACCCAAAGGAGATTCTCTATAGGGAGAGCCTCTGGAAGGGCAGGGGAAGAAGTTGGAGGAAAAGATATACAATATAATTTCAGAAAGAAATAGGGTAATGAAATTATTGCAGTGATTATTACAAATCAATTATCATTATCACATAGCCTTTGACTTTTGCTTACCTCAGACACTGAATTTGTTTCCACCAAAATTTCCAATCAGTTCTAGTTCTCATTAATATAATTATCTTCTTACTCCTCCCCCTTTTTGTGCATTTTACACATTGGTGAATAAACCTTACTCCTTAGGAAATGGAGAGAAACAAAAAACCCTAGGGAAAGGCCTTGCCTGAAAAAAATTATACTTATTTTCCTTGCCTGAACAGATTGTCTGCGCTTTAGCTTTTGACTTTAATTGGCCTCTTGAACTTCACATCTTTTTTTAGGCCCATAACTATACTACCTATGTTAATTCCCAGTTTGGTCACATACCCCTGGATTCCGGTCTCTTGTAAGTCCCAGAAAACAGTTAAGACAGACGAACTGTTACTTCTTATTTTGTTTTTACATTATTGATAAATCTTCTTTTCCAATAAAGGTTAAACTTGGTTTTATAAAAGTCCTATACACACCACGTATTTCCTAATCTTAAACTATATTTTTAAAAAATCGACTCTAAGGGGTGCCTGGGTGGCTCAGTCGTTAAGTGTCTTCCTTCGGCTCAGGTCATGATCCCAGGGTCCAGGGTCCCTGCTCGGCGGGAAGCCTGCTTCTCCCTCTCTCACTCTCCCTACTTGTGTTCCCTCTATCGCTGTATCTCCCTCTGTCAAGTAAATAAATAAAATCTTTAAAAAAAAATTGACTCTAAGAAAATTTAAACTTCCCTTTAGTTTCATACAACATACATGCTGAAAAAAAAATAAACAACTAGGGCTGATGTGTTTCATGGATGTGAAAAACACAATGTTTTAATCAGAAGTCATTAGCTACAACAATTTTGAAATTACTTCATTCACATAATACATAATTCCAATTGGTTCTTAAGACATGAACTTTTTATATATGTCAATAATATATGCATATATATGTATATTTAAATATAAAAATAAAAAACATATAAAATATATAAAATAACACACTGAAAGAGTATTCTCTCCAATATAATGACTATGTTAACATATCAGGATTAAAGTTAAATTCATGATGCATTAAATTTGCAAAAGCCACAACACATTAATTTTTAACCAGACTGAAAAAGTAGAAACATGGTTTTCACTAAATTCTCTAGTTTTTAAACAAATATTCCCAAATCCCCAAACTCTTAAATATTCAATATAAGCTTGGTTTTTACAAGATTATATTTCTCTGAAACTATTTTTCATATTTGATTTCAGGTCTGATTTTTGTTTTAACCAAGGAAAAAAAATTTAAGAACTTTTAAATTTTGATCTATAGTTAAGACCTAATGTGTTTATATATAATTCTGCTTTATTTTTATTGGTTCAAATTATAGTTGAATTATTAAATTTCAAATACTGATCAATTAATTAATATGATTTAACCATTCATTACTGAATAGATGGACAATCTATACATGAAATAATAAAAAATATATAGTAATAGTAAGTTAGCAAAGCAGTAAAACAAAAATATAGAATCAGCTGGCCTATGAAGAATGAGATAGCGATGTTTTCAGAGAAAAAAGGTGACATACTTTGGAAGATTTTCTTGGGCAGAAAAGAACCTGGGTGAACTATAAAGTATGAAGTTTGAATTTGACTGGAATGAAAAGTGAAGGCTTTCTGGAGAATGAAAATGAAAAGCAATGGCACAAAGTGCAAGGCATGTTTTCAGGGACAGGGACACTCTTAAATATGGCTTATGAGGCCAAAGATAGCCTGAATCCAATTTATTCTTTAACTTCATCCCTTAACACATCTGCCTCCCACAGACTGACTTCTTAATCCACAGTCAATTACCTGAGATCGCCTGAAGCACGCTACAATCTCCCCCATCTCCAAACCTATGTCAATCTCTCTCTACTCCTGGCCAGGCTACCCACCCTGCCCTCCACTGCACACTTGATCTGGAGAGTGATAACTCTTCTTCATCTTAAATTAGTTGGCATTTCCTCAGGGAAAGCTTCCTTAATCCCCCAAAGCAGGGCTTGGTACTTCCACAGGTGTCCTTATAGAGCCCTCTAGTATGCCCCACCATATTATCTGACATAGTACCTTGTGTTCATTTGCAATCTGTGCCAAATTATAAACTCCATGACGACAGACTATATATTCTTTTCCTCTATGTCACAGACCAGTTAGCTTTTTATTTTTGTTGCTGTTGCTCTCACTGAATATTAAGGATCATGGATTTTAACCCCTAGGTTGTTTCTTTTCAAGCTTCCATCACTGAAATTCTAAAGTTCTTTAGCTACTACTTTAAAATTATAATTTGGAAGCAGTTACATTAAAAAATCCCAGTTAATAATCAAATTAAACTTTACCTGCTATGTTACCAAGTGAATAAAACAAAGATTAGAGAGGGAAGAGACTGAAGGAGACTGGTCTGCAATCTACAAGAAACAGGTACAGAGTAAGGCTTCTTTTAGGTTGACTAAATATTAACCACATGCAAGGAACTAATGAATTAAAAACATTCAAAGGAAGAGTCACAAATCTTTATCACTAATAATACAGGGTCAAAGATTTGGTATCTAGAAAACCACAATGGTATAAAAGAGCCACCTCTTGCCTAGGATTAAGGTTTAAATCCTGACTGACAGTAACTAGCTACTGAAAATACTTAATGTCTTCGGGCCATAATTTCCTTAACTCTCAATGTTCTCCAGTGCGAAATAAAGTTCATATACCTTAGGTTGCATTTCAAATACTTCCACTATGAGATCCAAAATGAAACTTAAATATTCTCCTCATACTAAAATGCTACTTCCTCCTAAAGCCCTTCCTGATCCCCTCAACTAGATAAAACTACCACTTTAGGATCCTTAATTTATTTAGTACAAATTAAAGAAATCTATATAGCTATTACCTCTAATTAGATTACATGCCCTTTGAAAGCAGGACCATATCTTATTTTTATATTATCTCCACAGATTACCTGAGTTCAAATCTCAGCTTTGTCAATTATTAGCTAGTAACAGGACAAGTTACTTTAACAATCCTTCATTTTCTTGATCTATAAAATGAGGATAATAAGAGTACTTACCTCATTAGGTTGGTATAAGCTCAAATGAGGTAATATATGTTAAAGTGCTTGGAACACTGCCTGACACATAGTAAATGTTAAATAAAAACTAATTGCTATTGTATTATTGTTGTTACGATAATTTCCAACTTCTTTATATTGAAAAAAATTTCTAACATAAATGTCAAAAGAATACTATAATGCCATATAACCTTCACCTATATTCCCCAATTGGTAAATTTTAACACAATTTGTTTATACTTGTGTATTTGGTGCGAAACCATCTGACAATACATTGGAAATAACATTAACACCTTACTGAACTTTGCTGGAAAAAAATGAAGATAACTGAGAAGGTCAAGAGGCAAAAGAAAACAAAGATGGAAGAGAAAGTAAATATATAACGGGTTATTTTCAGAAAATAAAAGGACACTATTAAAGACAGGAGAGGAAAAAAAATAGGACAGAAAGATAATGAGGATTTTGAGATTCCACATTCTAAGAGAATGATGCAGTTCACACATGGAAATCTGAACCTTTAAAACAGAATGAGAGGCAAAATCACTTTCCAAGAGTACAAGCACAAACCCAGGGTTGAAGACATAAAGAATGTAAAGAAAAATAAATATGAGACAATAGAGGAATTATTGGACACAACACCTCATAAGTTGACAGGCATAAATCTGTATTTGTATACAGATTTTAACAATCGTGGATTTCTGGTAGAGAACTTAGATAGTGAAAGCAACAGAAGACTGCATGCTGTTTGGGGGAATACACTGGACAGTTAGCAGTGTGTTAGCATAGGCAGACTCTATGTAGCTGACCACAGGCCAAGTGGGCTGCTGAATATGAAGAAGTGAACCAATACAGGTATGGGTTAAGGCAAAAATGAGTCCAGTAGTTACAGAAGCATGAGAAAGAATTGTCTACCATCACCAATATTATTTAACATTGTTCTAGAAGTATAGCCAATAAAATCATCCCCCCAAAATGGGATCAGAATAACTGTAAAAAGGAATCTCTAAGAGATAAGCTTTTTTAAAACCCATTTAAACTGAATCCATACAATAGCAGCACCTGATATTCAATCCACACACCTAATAATCACATCACTGCATAATCATTATTGCAGTTTTAAAGGAATCTCTCCAAATTACGTGGCTGTACCCATATACTTATATCCTTCACTTCTACCCAAGCTTCTTGATTACTAAGATGTGTGATTCTGGGCTAATCTGAAGGCTTGTGATTCACACATTAGAACAGCAAGTGGAAATGTGTGTGTGAGAGACAGGGAGAAAGAGAATTTTTCTTCTTCATTTATTTCCTAATCCGAGTCGCACTTCGACTTCACAAAACCTTTAGTGTTTCTTTTTTCATCTTTAATAAAAACTGTATATTAAAAGTTAAATATATGTATTTTATATTCATGGTTATTATATTTTTTCAATGTTAGATTCAACACAATCTCAATCAAAATCCCACCAAATTATTTTGTGAATGTCAACAAAGTGATTCTAAAGTTTATATGAACAGGAAGAAGAGCCAGAATAACCAATACAAAGAAAAAGAAAGTCAGAATACTGACACTATCTGATTTCCAGACTTACTACATAAAGTGACAGTAATCGAGACTGTGGTGCAGATGAAAAAATAGACAAACAGATCAGTGGAACAAAAGAGAGAATCCAAAATATATCCACACATATAGTCAAATGATCTTTGACAAAAGAGCAAAGGCAATTCAAAGGAGACAGGATGACAGAAATACCATATGATCTAGTAATTCCACTACTGGGTATTTACCCAAGAAAACAAAACACTAATTTGAAAAGATACATGCACCCTTATGTTTACTGCAGCATTATTTATAATAGCTGAGATATGGAAGCAACCCAAGTGTCCACTGATAGATGAATGGATAAAGAAGATGTGGTGTGTGTAAGTGTGTGTATGCACACAATGGAATATTACTCAGCTATTTAAAAAAAGAAAAGAAAAGATCTTGCCATTTGCAACAACATGAGTGGACCTACAAGGTATTATGCTAGATGAAATAAGTCAGACAAAAAGACAAATGCCATGATTTCACTTATATGTGGAATCTAAAAAACAAATAAAGAAACAAACAAAGAAACAGACTCTTAAATACAGAGAACAAACTGATGGTTGCCAATGGGAATCTAAGTAGGGGGATGAGTGAAATGAGTAAAGGGTATTAGTGGGTACAAATTTCCAGTTATAATATAAAATAAATAAGTCACAGAGATGAAAAGTACAGCACAGAGAATTTAGTCAGTAATATTACAATAATGCTGTTTTGGTGACAGATGGTGACTATATTTATGGTGAGTACTGAGTAATGTACAGAACTGTTGAATCAATATGTTGTACACCTGAAACTAATAACATTGTATGTTAATTATACTTCATAAAAAAAATAAAGAAAACCTACGAAAAGAAAAAAAACCAAAAAAACAAAATATAGGAGACTGGATAGTTTTTTCAACAAATGATACTACAAAAACTAGAATCCATACAGAAAAAAATGATCCTTCACACTGCTCACAAAAATTAACTCAACATGTATCAAAGACCTAAATGTAAAATGTAAAACTACAAGGTAACAAAGAAGAAAATCCAGGTGACACTGGGTTGGGCAATAACTTTTTAGAGGCAACACAGAAGTACAACCCATGAAAAAAAAAATTTGTAAACCTGACTGAATAAAATTTAAAACATCTGCTCTTTGAAAAAACACCATTAGGAGATTTGAAAAGGAAGTCACAGACTGGGAGAAAAATATTTGTAAAATATCTGATAAAGGACTGGTATCTAAAATATATAAAGAACTCTTAAAATTCAACAAGAAAACAAACAACCAAATTTAAAAACGAGCAAAAGTTCTAAGCAGACATCTCACTAAAGAAAATGTACAAATGGCAAATAAGCATATGAAAAAATGCTCAATATTATATATCCTTAGGGAACTACAAATTAAAACAACAATGAGATATCACTACCTACCTATTAGAATGGTTAAAATTCAAAACACACCACCAAATGCTGGTGAGGATGTATAACATTGGGAGCTCTCATTCATTGCTGGAGAAAATGCAAAATGTACAGCCAATTTGGCAGTTTTGTACCAAACTAAACATCTTACTATATGAGCCAGCAACTGTGCTTCTTGATATTTACCAAAATGAGTTCAAAACTTACACACGTAAAGGTTTAGAGTAGCTTTATCCATAACTGCCAAATTTTGGAAGCAATCAAGATGTGTTTCAGGGGGTGAATGGATAAATGAACTATATAGTGCACGTACACAATAGACTATTATTTAGTGATAAAAACAGATGAGCTAGCAAGCCATGAAAAGGCATGGAGGAAACTTAAATGCATATTGCTGAGTGAAAAACGCCAATCTGAAAAGACTACAACTTATATGGCATTCTGGAAAAGGCAACACTATGAAGGCAGTAAAGATCAGTGGTTGCCATTAGTATTGGTGGCGGTTGGGGAAGAAGGAAGGGATAATACAAGGAGGACATGGTAGTCTAAGGGCAGTGAAATTATTCTGTATGATAGGTAATGGTAGATACAGATCATTACGCATTTGTCAAAGGCTACAGAATGTACAAAAGAGTGAACCCTAATGTAAACTATGGATTTTAGTTAATAACAGTGTATCAATATTGACTGATCAACTGGAACAGCTAATGCAAGATGTTTAAATTGGAAAAATTGCATTAAAGAAGGTGAGGGAGTATATGAGAATTCTCTATGCTTTCTGCTCAATATTGCTAAAACTAAAACTGCTCTAAGAAATGAAGTCCATCAATAAAAAAGAAAAAAAAATGACAGAAGGAAGTATTTCTAGAATGGCAGAATAAAGATCTCCAAAAAGTCCACTCCTCCATAAAAGCATTGAGAACAATGGTGAATTTGTCAAAATCAACTTATTCAGTACTATGGAAATCAACCAAACGCCTGCCACAACCAAGGAGCACTTACAAAAAAAATCAAAAACCAAAAAACAAAACGGTTGAATCTTGGTGAGAACAAGCTCTGTGGATTTTAATTTACTCTACTGCCATGCCTATCTCCCCAGCTCTGTGGCAGCTTGAAAAACAAGAGCCTTACAAGCATAATAGCAGTGAAATTCAGCAATCACTAGGGGGAGGGGTGAATGGTAATCTGGGTTTGGAATTCTTGGAAAAGCACCATTTCCAGAAAATAGTTACTATTTGACCTAACTAGCACCTCCCTAGAAAAGGCCCATTCTCAGTTGTTGTTTTATTTGACCCAATTCCGAGGTTTCTCAGTGGGAACAGCCTTATCTCTAGCGCATTTGTTGGAAAAAATCAGTGCAATTGTTTAAAATTTCAAGCTGTCAGAGACGGTGATCAAAAAACTTAAAGAAAAACCTGAGGAAGGAGATGCCTACAGGAGGCTTTGAAATGCCCCAACATATTCTTGGACATAGAGAAGGCCATACACCTATGTAGGGCTGTGCATGCCAAGGAAATACCTGGAAAGGCCTTCACCTCTCACATTTGGCTGACCCTGAGTCTCTGAGCAAGGAGGAAACGAAGGCTAAGGCAGAGCTGCAATACCAGGTTGTTGAAAGTATCCCTAAACACATACACATATAGAGCCCCTTGGCAAAGGCTGGGATACTTACTGGTTCAAGGCATTTAAAAAAAAATTGTTATCTAGTCATTAGCTCAACAAACTCCAAAATATATTAAGAGAAACACATCATAAACTATCAAAAGCTAAAGAAAAAGTGAGAATCCTGAACAATGCAAGAAAAATACGACTCATGAGAAGACACACTGATTTTTCATAAGAAAGCATGGGGGTCAAAATGTTAAAAGGAAGATTGTCAACCAAGAATTCTATATCCAGCAAAATTAGTCTTCAAAATTAAAGAGAAATTAAAACATCACCATATAAACAAAAACTGAGAGAATGTGTTGCTATCAGACCTTCCCTACAAGATAAACTATAGTTGGAGACTTTAATACTTCCTCATTAATGGACAGAACTAGGAAAAAGGTCGGCAAGGAAATAGAAGATTTGAACAATACCACAAACTAACAAAACCCAATAGATATCTATAGAACATTTACAGAGATTAAACTAGTAATCAAAAAAATTTCCACAAAGAAAAGCCTAAGCCCAAATAACTGCACTGGTGAATTCTATAAGATCTTCCAAAAACAGAAATGAAAGAAACACTTCCCTATTCAATCTATATGATCATAATACCAAAACCACACAAAGACATCTCAAAAAAATAAAATTATAGACCAATACTTATTATGAATATATACACAAAAATTCTCAACACAATACTAGCAAATTGAATCTAGCAATACATAAAAAGGATTATATACCATGACCAAGTAGAATTTATCGAAGAAATGCAAGGCTGGTTCAACATCTGTAAATCAGTCAATGTCATATACCACATTAAGAGAATGAACACCAAAAAATGATTATCTCAATAGTCACAGAAATATCATCTGACAAACTCTAACAGTCTTTCATGACAAAAACACTCAACAAAATATGAATAGAAGGGAACTTCCTCAACTGATAAAGACTACCCATGAAAAAGCAGAGCTAACATCATACTTAACAGTGAAAGACTGAATGCTTTACCCGTAATAATAGAAAGGCACAAATGTTTGCTCTCACCACTCCTGTTCAGCACTGTATTGGAGGTTCTAGCCATAGGAATTATGCAGGAGAAAAAAAAGAGAAGTACCCAGATGGGAATGAAAAAAGTAAAACTATCTCCATTCTCTGATGACATGATCTCATATACAGAAAATTCTAAGAAACTAAGGAGCCAGGAGGTTAAAGAATCATGTACATGAACACTGGAGGCATTCAGGATTGCAGCAAAGCTTACAACGGAGAGGGAAAATAAGCCAAGGGTCAAAATTTTTGTGAGCGAGGGGTAGGGACCAATAAGGAGGATTTGATACAGCCAAATGCCCTAAGTCTCAAGGAAAGAGACTGAAGAATACTTTGATTAGAAGCAAATAAGGAGTGAAGACAAAAGATCCCACCTCTAAACAGTAAAGTACTAGAGTGATTGGAAAATAAGAATCCTTCATATAAAAATACTACTAGGGAACCAGTACATTTAGGAAAGAGTGAGATTTCAGTTGCAATCAGGAGAATGTAGGCAAAGGGGTAAAAAATGTGAGTTTGTTAGGATGTGAGAGAATTCCATACAGCATAATGGAAAGTATAGGGAAAGAAGGAGGTTGCAGGAGAAAGAGGAATGAACGCTTAGGCCAGATGAAAAGAGAGCATAGTATTATGATAAAAATATAAAGGAAACTGAACTACCAGTCCCCTAAATTATGGATAAGACAGATTCGTATAATTAAAAAAAAAAAAAAGAAGACAATGATGGGAATTAAAGGACAGAAAGGAAAGGGAACTTACACTCAAGAAGTCATAGAATGGGAAGAGATACTTTTACACATGTCATGTCAAAAAGGCCCTGGGATTAGTGTATCCAAGCTTTTAAAAATCAAGGCATGGAGAGAAGAGAATAGTTTTAAGGTATACTGGAGAGTAAGCCTTGTCTTAAATGGAGTTTCTCTCTGTACCACCCAACTTCATAACTAGTTCTTGGGGATCTAGATATCCCAAACCCAGATGGCCACCCCAAAGCCTGAAGGGATCAATAAAATGGTTAACCTATAACTATTCATGACAAACCAGTGTGCCCACTTGTTGGGAAGTTCTGCATTGAGTCAAATGAGCAACCCCCAAGAATATGGTGCATTTCTCTCTCCTCCCTGAGAATCAACAGTGTGGGTGATCCACAAATTACTAGTCCCTCAAAATATACTGTGTAAAAGGGATCTGCAGTCATATGTTTTACAAAATGGCTACATATTCTATCTTTTACCACATTTTGCAAAATCATAGTACTATATATATCAAAGGCAATGCAAAGTCCACTTTACAAAAAACTCATTTAATATTAATTTGTTTATTCCTATACTTATTTGATCAGATAATTGCTCTTCTACACCTATTAACATCCAGGAATATGGTTTTTGGAAAATGTTCTTTAACTTTTCTGAAAGATGACTAATCAGTCTCAGCTTGATCATTCCCAGGGACAGAGATTACTACCTCCATCCAGGTAACTCATTCCATTTGGGACAGTCTGATTTATAATCCCATTTTAAGCTGAAATTTGCCACTCATTATCTTAAAATAGAGAGTTTTGCTGTTAAGAGTTAGAGAGCACATCTATTCATTCCTCCAAATGACCTTGCAATCCAGCTATGAACTTAGTTCTCTAAAAATAACACAGTACTGATATATGGTTTTGCACATGCTATTTTTTTCCATCTGAATACTCATCCTTCTCCTATAGAAACTCCTCCTCTGCAATCTCTACAGTCACACTTACCCATTCAATAGTAACTTCCTTTACACACCACTACCCTAGACAAAAACCAGATGCTGCATGCTTCTGGAGTCCTATATAAATCACTTTAATTAAGGCACCCATCATCATTGTGCTGCACTAATATTGTAATATACCTACCTCTCCCACAGACTCAACATCCAAGAAATATTTACTACTCAACTTTGTATGGGATGGAAGAGGAACATGAATCTTCTACATAACCAATAACTGTAATGACTCCAACTGAGCTCATGCATTACATAATTGTTTTTAGCATCCTCAGAACAATGCTCTAAGAAGCCATTACCAATCCACAGCTATCACCTCTCACACTATTTCCAAATTCAACCCAGCTTGAGAATTTAGTACAGAGTTCAACATATAGGTTCTCAATGAATATTTGTTAAATGGATGAATAAATATTATCAGAAGTATAAGCAATTCATATTTTAGTTAGGCTTCTAAATTTTCATAAGTTGGCCTCAAATTTACCTTCTTATAAACCAACCATCAAAAATGAGGGAAGCATAATCTTCATTATTTGCAATCACAACTATCTTTACATCATATTCTTGCCTGACAATAACAACTCTGATGTCCATTCCTTATCAAAAGCCTGCTATAAAAAAACAACAGCCAAAATAATGCCTGGAAAAATATATACTCCATGTATTCTTCTAGATCTTCTACATTTTATCATTTCATCAAATTATACCAACAGAGGATCCTTAGTTAAACCTCATTATTTTGTGACCCACTGCAGAACTGCCTTTTCTCACTAGTCTAGAGTTCTTTGTAGCTTGCACTGAAGAACATAAGTAAAAAACTGACTTAAGGAATTTATCATTTCTACTTTGGGAAGCTGAGACCTGTTCACTATATCACAAAGTATTCCCCTTCTCTAAGAACTCATGCAAAGCAACTTCTTTCAGGTTTCTGTCTCATGAAAGCAAATCAGTTCAGGAGAAACATTCTTTCTTATGTATAGTATAAATCTTGTAATGCATCAAGGTTTGTTCTTTGTTTTTGCTGCAAGGATTCTTAGAGCCAATTTTTTTTTCTTACTTCAAGAACTATATGGACCCACACATTTCCCTTCCATTGTTTCTTTATCCAATTTTATTATCTGCTTGGTAACTGTGCCCCAAAATGATCTCAAATCCCTAGTGAAATGAGATGAGGAAGTGAAAAGGAAAAAAATTAATAATAACTACCACCACTGGGTGCCTACTCTAAGCCATATACTGCTCAAGCACTTCTGCCTCTCATCCTTGAACAGTGAAAGGTATTATTAACTGTGTTTTACAGATGATAAACTGAAGCAGAGAGGGTTTAAATAAATTATTTAAGCTCACAAAGCTAATCTGTGTCAGGCCACAGTCTGACCTCAGGTTTGACTGACTACAGAGCCATAATGCACATCTTATCAAATTAAAAACTATGCTATGCTTCAAAAAGGAAAAGAATCCTAGCATTGTACAGTATCTTCATTTCTAACAGTACTTGAGGAACTTTTAGGTTTTAATTTATTATATAAGCAAAAGACAAATCACTTGGCACTAATTTCATATATTATTTTAAAAATAATTAACTTTAACAAATTCAACATATAATCATTCCCAAATGAGAACTAGAAAATCACACCAAAACATGAAGTACAAATAGCAGACATAAATAAAATACTTTTATTTATGATAAAGCTAATGAAAAAAGATTTGGGCCAAAAGGAAAGAATCAGACAAACTATTCCAATTAATACCATATATAATTTGAAATATTTTTTGGTGCCTCTAAAAACCAAATTAAAAAATAGTTTTGAGGGGGCAGGGGAATATTAGGATTCAAAATTAATCAAAAGGGAATATAATCTAAATTAGACTCACCTGCTCAAGTCACTTTTTCCATGGTGATGATAGTGGTCAGGATGGCTGAGGTGGTAATGCTCCTGTCCACTCCACCTCTGGGGTGGCCTTTTCCAAAATCCTTCCTGAGACTGCCGAACATTTCTGTCTGACCGGTCAAAGCGGTTCATATTGTCACACTCCACTAGACAGATTCAAAAGCAAAACACTATAAACATGCACACACTCTATAAAAGTTAACTACTTATAGCTTGATAATTAAACGCTGCTGAGAATATAAAAATGATATGCTAAAAATACCAGCCATTTACATTAGCTAATCACAAAATCAAAATTTCCAGAAGAAAAGTAACTAGTTCTTTTGGTGAAAACTGAACTTTATAGTATCCAAATTGAAGTAAATTATAAAACTTTCATATCATAGGCACTTAAGTAACAACGGTCCCAGTGTTTTAAAACAAGCAAATTATCCTTGTTATAAACATTATACATTTTATACATTTTAAACACCAGTAATTAGTTTTTAGTGGTTTTCATCATTATCACTAGCTGGTTCTGACTTCAGAATGAAAATTATTAGAAAAAGTATAAGATTTTAAGTCTAGTAGAGAACTTGTTCCCAAAAATAAATGCCACAATTAGCTTTCACTGATTTCAAGAAGCACAGATTAAGTTTTCATCACAAACAAATCGTATTTTTTTTAAATTAAACTCACAGTTTAGAAAGTAAGAAGCTTCAATATGCTTACAGTAGAGCTTGTTCAAAAAGTCTAAAATGTCACTGAAAACAAAGCCAGTACTTTGCCGCAACAAATAGTACACTCCCTGAAATCCAAATGCCACAAAAACACGAGAAGAATCTCCTTCAAACACCCCAAGCTTCTCCTTCACTTACCCAAACACTTTTTCCTCACATATCTGAGCACTCACTAAGAGAGTTACTTTGTACAAGGGAGACATTGTGTCGCCGGCTGCCTACTCAGACATAGTTGCATACAAGGCACTGACAAACAGGCCTTCCTTCCTGCTCAACTCCCAGCCCTCCCTGTGGGAAGCAAGCCCAGTTTACCCTGTGACTCCATCTTCGCTCAGTGGTTACATAGCTACTGAGTTAGGACTGTTACTAAAAATACAACTAAACACTAACTCAAGCCAGGAACAAAAAAGGTTTCTCTAGTCTTAGAATTATTACATGAGAAAGTTCAAATCCGGAATGCTTAGAATGCTTAGAATAAAGAAGCTGTAGAAATCAATGTGATCCCCAATTTTAAAAAATTCATTATTTAAGTGATTATTTTCACTTAACCTAAAACTTGAATTTGAAATACGGAAAGTGTTTCATTACAGTACACCAGATAAAAACAAACTTCCCCACTACAAAAAAGTAGTTAAAGTGCAGATGTTCAATTCTCATATACACTAAACTCAGTGTAACGTAATTTCTTCTAAATGCATAATAATTTTGTATAACTTTTTAAAACACTTTGAAATTTTATTTATAACCATTAAAGAAATCAATTTTGGGGGAAAACTATACATTTTATAGTTTAAAAAAATTTAAAGAAAATATTTTCTAAAGAAGCCTTACATTTGAAATTATTTCAATTTCTTGTCATTTTATTGAGATAAATTACAATCTATTTTTTATCTATTTTTTTTAAAGTTCAATTATAGAAAACCTGACTGTTAGATAAATAAAGACATGGTGACCATTATAATGAAAAAAATAAGGAATGGAAGATGAGATCGGAAAAGAAAAATAAATTTAAAAATATCCCAGAAAGACTTAAAACTGATTTTAGTTCATATTTGTATTACACTCAAAGACTCAGTTAAGCTCAAGTATTTCTACATGGCATTAAAATGTTACTTTAGTTTAAGCAATTCTATAAAGCTAGAGATAATCTGTTATCTACTTTTATCTGAATCCATATTTAATTCAGGCAAGTAAAATTCCACTCACTCCCCAAACAAGAAATTCTGTCATAATAAGAATCTGATATGTAATTAGGATATCATCAACAAAGTGCATACAGAGTAGCAAGAAGCAAATGAACCAGGCAAATAGGCCAGGAGATGGGGTTAAATACTGTGGGAAATTAAAGTGCATAAAATTGATGTGCCACTTTTGTTTTTGCTAAAGAGGTTGTTGATACTACACACAGGCTACAGATTAAAGCCCCTTTATTGAAACAAGAACTCAACCACAGACACAATGGCAAATAAACAGTGGAAACAAACATTTGCCATGACCACAAAAGACTACTGGTAGACACTGAGATAGAGGGGCCTAAATTCTCAGATAAATGAGTGCTCCAAGACTTTTTAAGGTTTCTGCTTATATAGTTGACCTTTGAACAATGTGGGTGTTAGAGTATGGGACCCCCTGCACAGTCAAAAATCCGTGTATAATTTTTGACTCCCCCAAAACTTAACTACTAATAGCCTACTGTTGACCGGAAGCCTTACCAATAACATAGTCATTTAACACATATTTTGTACATTATATGTACTATATACTGTATTACAATAAGCCAGAGAAAATAAAATGTAAATAAGAAAATCATAAGAAAAAATACATTTACAGTACTGCACTGTATCAAAAGAAAATGATATTAAGAAAATCATAAGGAAAATAAACACATTTATAGTACTGTCCTTTATTAATTGGAAAAACCCACATATAAATGAACCCACACATTCCAAACCTGTGTTGTTCAAGGGTTAACTATACTCCTATCTGAGGCACCCATCAAACATATATTCATGTACTTTAAAATGTTACTAAGAAAATAATGTGAAATAACATTAGTGGTGGTTTCTTAGATAAGATTAGGGGGTTCTCTGACAGAATGAAAGAAACAACATAGAAAAGAAAATGGAAAGCAAACAAAATTACAAGATGGAGATAAATCAAAACCATTTCCATAGCCAATGATGGAACACGACAAAGAAGACTAAGAAAGGAAATAAATCCCTCTGAACATGAAATACCATAAGGCATGATGAGGCAAACCAAAACATATCCTGGCTTGAAAAATTTTAACCAGGTATGTTGATCACAGCTCTCTACACACCAGATTTTGCCCTAACTATGCATTTAGGACTAGAAAATAAAGGCCCTGTGAAGGAGGTTTCCAGGTCCAAAAGTAAGAGGCAGCAGATTTTAGTTCTTTTACTGTGAGTAGGAGACAGAAATAATATCAGGAGAGGGAAAGAGGATCTAATATAGATAGCTAACTGAAAGGTATGGGACTTGGGATGCCTAGATCTACCACTCATCACACTCATTTCTTCTGATTTGATAAAGGAAAAAATATAACACCAAAAGTAACCTAGATTATTTCTCTGATTATTTAAAGTCATAGGAAGGTAATGGATGACATAGGTATTATTTCCACCTGTGAATAACAATTGGCTATGAAGATGGCAGGAAGAAATTACACATTACAAAGCCTAGAAAGAATGTGCTTTGCAGGAGGTTTTACAATCTGATCAGAAAAGTTCTGAACTAAAATTTGGTTCAAAAGAAGAAAAGCTCATCTAAAAAAAATAATAATAATAATCATGAACCTTGTTATTACTAAACACAATTAGCACTGAAAAAGAAAGATAAATTTCCAGAAGAAAATACAGTAACTGGAAAGTGATCAAGGATAATACTATAGAACTCATATAACTATAACTCAATAAAAGCAAAAATGTGGCCTTAGGAAATATAACAAAGAATAAGTACAATTTAATAGGAACCATAACTTGCTGTGGTGTGGGATTCAGGAAGTAATTAGAAAGATATCTCTCTTCTTTTTTTTTAAGAATTTATTTATTTATTTATTTATTTATTTATTTGCGAGACAGCAAGTAAGCACGAGGCGGGGGTAGAGGCAGAGGGAGAGGGAGAAGCAGACTCCCTGCTGAGCGGGGAGCCTGATGCAGGGCTTGATCCAAGGACCGGGGGATCATGACCTGAGCCAAAGGTAGACACTTAACCAACTGTGCCACCCAGGCGCCCCAGAAGACATCTTTTTCCAGAGAAAAGTTTAAAAACAGAAGGAGTAGATAAAATAGCACATGTAACAAGGTATACACTATAGAAACATCATAAACCTGAGGATTAAACTATAAATATGCCAAATGCTAGGCTTTAATCTGTAGGCAATGAGTGACCATTAGATGTTCCAGAGCAAGAGAATAAAGCAATACAATTGTGTTTTTGATACAACCTGAACAGTTCATTTGAGAACTTTAGAACAAAAAAGGTGAAAATATCAAATACTCAACAGTCTGCCAAAAGAAATTCAGAACCAAAACTGTTTCCTTAAGAGATTCCTTGACAAAGGTAAAAGAAAAAATGTAAAAGAATTAAAACAATTTTGTCTTTCAGATCCTTCCTAATCACAACTGAAACCTAAAGTCCTTTCTCGTTTTATTCTTCTTCCCTCATTCTATGCTCCTCGATTTTGCTCTGCCCCATCTCTCCCTTGACCTCTTTCCCTACCCTGAAGCTGGCCAGAAACCTCAAAGGCTCATTATCTCTTGAAGTTAAACCTCTTTCAGAAGAGGGAAAACCCCATAAGATTGATTTTTAAGACCTGGACTCATTCTAAGCTGAGAGTCATGGCTGCATGTTTTCTAAGATCTAAATAAGACTGGGAGAAATTTGCAGAGGTATTTAGAATAGTTTCAGGAATTGATAATCCAGGATCCCTATTACACATTATTAGTTCATATATTGAGGGAACCCCAGGTGCAAAAAATAAAATGGAAAAGGCACAGTGTGAAGAATCTGAAGGTCATGTAACTTAAGAACCATGATTGATTGTGTAGAAGAGGAAAGAGTTTTTCTTGATCTTGTAGGGTCAGAAAATTAAACTGAAGGAAAGCATACAAACTTATTTAATATTATTTGTAACAGGGGAGCCTTCACAAGGAAATAAAGACCCAAAGAAACAGACCTGTATTTTTTTTTTTTAAGATTTTATTTATTCGAAAGAGAGAGAGAGCGAGAGCAGGAACACAAGCGGGGGGAGTGGGAGAGGGAGAAGCAGGCTTCCTGCTGAGCAGGGAGCCCGATGCAGGGCTCGATCCCAGGACCCTGGGATCCTGACCTGAGCTGAAAGCAGACGCTTAACGACTTAGCCATCCAGGCGCCCCAGACCTGTGTATTTTTATGCTAGGTTTGATAAAAAGTGGTCAGTCATGGAGGAGTATGACAGGTCAAGGAGTATGAGGTAACTGTAGTAAACTGAGGGAAACTTAGCAAGCCCTATTTTTTAGGATTCCTCTTGGGAGTCTCTTTGTCTTGGTATTAAGAATGCGCCTTTCCTCTAGGTATAGGGAGGGTACCTCTCACATGAGGGTTTTATGATCTGTTTCAGGGAAGGAGGGTTGGGGAGGAGGTCAAAGTGACTTTCTTGTTTCTGCCATTTTCTCAAACTCCTTGAGCTTAAGCTATTCAATATGCCAAGGTGCCATATTTTTGGGTAGTACATACTGAACTCCATCAATTGCATAAGAAACTAGAAGAGGTTAGAAAAGGACTTTCAGAGGCTGTTAACAAAGTCTTCTCTATGAATGTAGATTGGGCTCTGATTCAGTTCTGTAAGGAAAGAAAGGATAAATCCACTGCAGACTTCAAGAGTAGACTAACACCTTTAGATAGCATTCAGGGGTAGATTCTGAAAGAGATGTGACCAGTCTCCTCACATTCTGTAAAGGATTTTAAGGCAGAAATAGGATAAATATAGCCTCATTACCAGATTTCTAATACTTGGAAAGAGCCTTAGAAAAAAGTAGAATACAACTCAGAATAAAATGATGTCCTTCACATATCACAACTAGATGCTTCCACCACAGCCAATTAAACACTAGAGGAAGAAGTCTCTTAGTACACTTCTAACAGCAGGGCACTGGAAAAACAAGTGTCCTGCATCACCTGTGAAATAAAAGACAAAATAAAGTAGGTGATTAATCAAAGTGTTCTGGAGGGGAGATCAAGTGCTCAATTTCCAATTTTATCCTTGCACTCAAAAGATAATTTTCTCTAAACATTAAAAGAAAATCTTGCAAATGTTTTATTGCTACAGGCACTATGATATCAACCTTAAACCCTCCTATTGTTATATAATCTTCCCCCCTCAGTGTCACCAAACAACTCAGTTATGGATATTTCTGAAAACTCTCACTTCCCAAATCCTAGCCCATAACAATCCAAGAAACACCTGACCACCAAACATTCTTTCCTCCTCTGTGTTATCACATATGCTACCTAATAGGTCATGATTTACTGTACAAATATAATTGCCAGATGACTATTCTCATGGCCTCTTCCTTGAAATCCCAGAAGATCCCTTATTCATAATGAAGTCATAACAAACTTGTGTCCAAAGTTAAACCCAAACTAAAGATCTCAACAAAGTCTCAGACTTCTTGTTGGTAAAAATTCCACTGATATTGGCAGAATTAGTGATGCTGAACACACCAAGCTTCAGAGTGACCCATTCAAAACTCTACCCAAATTTGCATAATAGCCACCAAAACCAGAAGCTAAAGGGAATGAAAATCAATAGTCAAAAGTATATTAGAAAACTCCTTTAAACCTAGTACCAGTCCTTGTAACATTCCTATCCTCCCAATCAAAAAACTCAGTGGGGGGTATAGTCATCCAGGACCTCAGAGCTATAAAGAGAACAGTCACTCCTTACTCCCCAGTAGTACCAAACCTGAATACTATTTTATGTTTGGTGCCTCGGAAGGCTACGTATTTTAGACTTATGTTCTGCTTTCTTCAGTGTTCGGTTATCTCAAAACAGTCAAAATCTGTTTGCCTTCTCCGAGGAAAATCTACAATATATGTGAGATATTATACCTCAGGGGTTCCCTACTACTTTTCATAAGTCCCCAACCAAGACCTCGAAGATTTTAAATTTCCCTATGATTCTAATTTTATCTATCATGAGGATAACTTTATGTTGTCCTCTAAAGATGAGGCAGGTTCTAATACCAATTCCTATAGCTCAGAAAGGGTATAAAGTTCCCAAAGAGAAGTTAAAATCTGTCAAAGTAAAATGCATTATCTAGGATGTGATTTATTCCAAGGAAGTATATTCCTCACTCCTCACTACCAACCCTTAAAACTTCACATGAAATCTCCTAGTTCATCATCTCATTTCCCCCCCCATAATTGTCAATGGTTTATATTTTCCCCTGTTCTCCAATATTTTTCCACCTGATCTTCCAGGCCACTAATTTGGATTTCAACAGCAGCTATGCTTTCTGTCATCTACTGAACTGTTCTATTAGGAAATCTTTTATAGCTCCAGAAAGCACTGTGCTACAACTGTTATTTCCTTAAGTGCTTTCATTATTATTTCCTTGGGCCACTCTAAACCTGGGAGTTCTGTTGTTTTCCCTATTCTTCTTCCTGGATGTTGGCTGTGATTTTTCTTTCTCAGTTGACTGGAACTCAACTCTGGTTGCCAGAGTATCCCAGGTGACAGCAGAACCATGAGAAGGTGCTAGAGTCTCTACCCCTGTGGTAGAGTAGATATTGTTCTCAGCTCTTCACTCTCTCCTTTAGTAGAATTATATATTCAGTGTCCTCTGCCACAGAGTTTCTAACTGCAAACAGAATCCGCTTCCCAGTCCCACTGGTATTAGGCTTGGCCATATAACTTGCTTTGGCCAACAGATGTGCGCAGAAGTAACAGTGTGTTGGTTCTAAGTCAAGACCCTAAGAGCTATTATATTTTTGTTTCTGTTCAACCTGTTGTCCTTTTGCCATCTGCCATGAGAGCAACCTGCTCCAGGTAATCCTGGTCTCAAAATGAAGAAACAAGGAGCAGACCTGAACTCAATCCCACAGCCTGAGCTGTCCCAGCTAATCTATAGATCCATGAATACAGAAAATAAATGTTTATTTTGAAAGCCACTGAGATTTTGAGATTGTTACAGAGCATCCTGGCAGCATGGGGGCGGGGGGGAGGAGTGACAAACGTGAGCTCCTAGTACCTTCAATAGCACCAGAACAAACACCTGCCCTCTCTGAAATATCCCTACATTTTTCTAGCATCATGTACAAAAAGGACTTCACCACCTTCTTTGGTTCATCTCTTGCCCCTGGGAGGCCTGAGAGACCAGGAAAATGTTGACTGACAGGGAATCCACAGATCTTCTGGAGCCATTCCTCTTTCCAGAGAATTCCCATTTCAACCCTTGCCCCAGGGGCTTTTTTTTTAGGCTGGTATCTGATTCTAGATCAGTCCTTAAGATAGGAAATCCTACAAATATTAAGTTAGTGGGGGCAAGAGTACCTAGGCCCCTCTTGCATATGGATTGTCTAAATCCCTACTCCAGCATGACTGGGATCCAGAGAGGATGAGAGATTGGATTTGGGAGTAAAAAAAAAGTGGAATGATTCATTCAGAAGGTCACCATTTTCCCAGAATTAATCTTTTTAAAATTTTTTCAGAATTGATCTTTTAAAAATACTTATTCTTAGTAAAACTTACTTATCATAAGTAAAATTTAATAAATTGTACTGCTGTATCAAAAGTCAAATGATATCTCTGTTTCTCTAAATGTATTTCTTCTTAGAATCAAAACAAAAGGGAAGAAAAGTTGGATATGTACACAGGGGCAAAAAGGACAAATCCTATCTACTACTTACTTTATAATATAGATATACAATTTTATTGGATCATACAGAATTATATCTAAGACCTACAAAATCGAGGTTTTAAACATTTAAATAAGTTTGCAAATGAATTTATTTAGTATCACTTAAGATTGATTCTCAGTCTGAAAAGACTTCCTTCACTGAGATTAAGAAGTTTGTAAATAATAGTAAATTGGCCCTAGACAAGCAGCTCAACTATATATGCCTCTGGAATTTCAATATTGTCCTCACTTACCATTTTCAAGAGGTGCATCCTCAGGCAGATCCACATCAAGCATAAGGTCATCGTCCTCAAGGTCACATGATTCAAGATTATTCAGGATATCCTGTGAACAAAAGCAGTAAAAAATGCTATAACCTACCTCAAGAAATGTATGTAATCATCAGTTTTGAAAACATCACTCTATGATAGTCTGAATTTACTCAATGTTTGTGTTGTAAAAATAAATTTTTAAGATAAAAATTTTTTAATAGAAAAGATTCAATTGGTTTACTTGTTAAACTATTTGTAACATTCTTCTTCTACTCTTCCTCCCACCAAGAAATTTTTAATTCATTTTTAAAAACTTACACAATGCTCACTGTCCACAAGATACTGTTCTTAGTACTTTACAAATATTAATTCATTTAATCTTCAAAATAACTCTATGATTTAATGACTAGTATAATTACTAGAAATTAATGTACAGAGAGCCAAAATAGGATGCAAACACAAAAGGTCTACCTCCTGAGTCCATACTTTTATCAATCTCCTTGAATAATCAAAGATGGTAAAGAATCTCCCAAAATTTATTCATATTTGGTGAGAGGTTGTGTTTGATTATATATAGGGATTGGACCACTCATGTAAATAACAAAAGCATTTAACTACATGATTATTCCATTTCCTTTCTTGTGCCAAACCCACCTACTCTTAACTTCAGCACCACTATTACCTTGGCTTGGTTTGCCTTAATTTGTTTTTTCTATAAAAGACAAATAGTACTGGACTAGTCAAACTGGTATAAGCAGCCACTCCTGGGCTCTATTTGCAACCTCGCCAGCTCTCACCTATCCTGAGAAAAGTAATGTTTTGCTTTCAAAGACTCTTATTCTGAAGTCAAATTAGCAAAATAAAAACTAAGTTTAAAGTCAGGAACTTAGTTTGACCTGTAGCCCACTAGCGGATCCTTCCAATCCAAGAACTGATTCAATACTGCAAGACCTTTCATTAGTATATATAAATAAAAAGATAAAAAAATCCACAAATTTTTAAACAATTTAGAGATTATGGACTGAAAAACCATTATAGAAGGGGGATGTCTACTTTATTACAGATGATATGAATAAAATTAGAATTTGTTTCCTATGTTGGGTATTCCATCCAAAACTTTCCAGTTTTGTGTTGTTGGCCTTCCTTCCAGGATGCATTGATGACTAAAGCAAATGGAATAATTGTTTCTGAAAAAGCAGAAACAAAAAACACCTCTGGATAATTATTTAATCTTGACACAAAAAGGGATTATTTCACAGAACCTCTTTCCATCATGAAATACCTGCTGTTCCTAATATGTAAGTCTTCCTAAAAGCCAAGAAAAAAAAAAAAAGATGGACATGGAAAAAAACTGGCAAAGGCCATAAGAGACAATTCACAAAATATAAAATAAACAGCCAATAAATATGATGTAGGAAAAAATGCTAACACCCATGGTGACTTAACACAATTGAAAAGAATCTAGTACTCATTAATATTGCAGATAGGATTAGATTCATAAACTTCCTGGAAGCCAATTTGTCAAAATTTAACTAAAACCTTTTTATTTTTTTATTTTTTATTTTTAAGATTTTATTTATTTATTTGAGAGAGAGTGAGCGACAGAGAGCATGAGTTGGGTGGAGGGGCAAAAGGAGAGGGAGAAGCAGGCTCCCTGCCCAGCAGGGAGCCCAATGCAGGACTCAATCCCAGGACTCTGGGATCATGACCTGAGCTGAAGGCAGACGCTTAACTGACTGAGCCACCGAGGCGCCCCTAACTAAAACCTTTTTAAAAAGACAAGTTCTTCCTTTGTCTTTTTAGCCCTCAGAAATAAACAAAATGTATGTGTAAATATGGTTATTGCAGCATTATTTAGAATGGCAAAAAAGTAGAAATGCCCAAGAACAGAAAAATGGCTAAACACAAAGTATGACACAGTCGTACAACAGAATATTGTTTTATTAAAAAATAATAATGAAAATATATTTATAGACATGGAAAGATGTCAACTGGTGAAAAAACACACTAGGTTGTTTCTAATCTTTTGCTCTTATAGATGTTTTGATGAACCCCTATAAGTCAAAAGTAAATTAAAATAAATGAGTCTAACTGTGTATTAAGTTTATGGCATTATACTCAGAAACTATTTCAAGTGAGGAAAAATTTTCAAACTATTTTCAGTAATTATATTATGGATGGTAGTACTGGTGTCATTATTCTAGTTGTGTATACATGGGTATAAATGAAAACAGTTAAATTGGTGTTTGTTGAAAAGTGGATTCTCATATTAGGAAAAAGAAAAAAAGGATGTAAAAAAACAATGAAATTAAATTAAAACCCTATGTTCCTGAATATAAGTGCAAAGTATTGGTATGAACACAAAATGTTTTTAATCTTAAATGAGAAAATACATTTTTTCCACTGAAAAGGCCTAGATATTAACTTAAAAAACTAGGTCTGTAAAACAGTATGTACAGAATTATACATTTTATGGAAAAAAAAAACCAACACTATAATATTCAAAGAAAAAAGTTGAAAGGAAGCCAAAACATGGGTTATGGAGTTTTTCTTTTTCTTTGTTTTCGTTAGAGTACTTGCATTTTCTCATTTTCTGCATTAAGCATTTGACATGTAGTTTTACTAAAAAAAATCGTATCTCCTATAAAAACATTTGGCTGTCTCTGTATATATAAGTATGTGTGAAACAAAATAATGTTGGGTGCCCCAAGCCAGCTCTGATAAATAAGGATGCAGCAAAGAATCAAAGGCAATAGAGAATCTCATTTTCTAAGTCCAGAGGAGGCCTTGCCTTGCTGAGACACACCAGTCAGCAAAAGCAGCACTGCCAAAAAGATGTTCAACTTTTAATAACTAACTAAACCCTACATTTGTTTTGTGTGGTTTTCTGTAGGTTTCATTTTATAACGAAAGGTTTAAAAATTAATCTTAAAGAATGAGAATGAGCCTGTTTCAATGAACGTAAAAGTAATAGAATAATTATGATATCACACTGAGAAGGTACTAAGAAAGCCCAGTGGAAAAGGAAGGGGAACACAGTTATCAGTAGTTACAGGGAGGAAAGGAGAGAGGGAAAACCATCCATATTTATGCCTCAGCTTAACACTCACAATAAATCACTGCATATGATGTTTCATAAATTTAGTCACATGGGAAGATGGTCTGTAACATGGGGGTAGGGGAAAGAAGATTGCATATGTACAATATGACTTCATCTTTAATGCTGAAAAAGTCAAAGGATTATTATAATTTTCCATTATGTGAGATAATATGTACTTATGTTCTTTATACTCTTTTTTTTCTGTAGTAAGCTTTTATAATATGCAAAACTTCATGTTGGAAAAAGTGTACCTTTCTTGGCATCAGCAGAGAAGTTCAAACCACACAAACCTAGCCTGAGTGTGGGAACCCATCAACCTGGCACATCCCTTAACAACAATAAAAAACAGAGCTATTTGCCCCTCCTAACTTAATTCAAACTATTCTGGACGACTTTGGGTACCTGCCCTGCCCTCCCCATAAAGCATCATTATGTGAATAATAAATCGTTTCATACCTTCTTAGTATACAGTCTTGACATCTAAACAAATTTGGGGGGAGGGAAGTAGACCCTGTCCCTCCATGTGGCAACTGAAAGACACGCTCTCAATAACTCAACACATAAAAAAAACCAATATATGGAAGGCACGTCTTTGTCAAGAGTTTAGCTAAACTACTCTATGATATTGCTGCCTTGGCATCCATTTAGTGTGGCCAAAGGACGTGCAGGGGCCTTGAACAGAAACTAGCCCCTCCCATGAGTTCATGCCCTACGTAACAGCCCCAGCATCACAAGAAAATGTAAATTCCTGATATGATTTCTCCAACAGCCCTTGTGAGCAATAATCACCCTGTCTCCTAGGGCCTTCCCCTTGTGTACCCCTTAAATAAACCCACGTGGGGCTTATAAAAACCCTGCTCTTTTTGGTTTGAATTGACCAATCCAGGCTTAGTTCAGGAATCCCAAAGCACTCTAGTCATCAACCCTAATAAAGTCACATATCCCAGATTCTGTGACTCTCCTTATCTGCACTTTTATGGCCCCTCCAGGCATGCCAAATACTTCCTTCAGAACCTGTTAGTAATAAAAACTTCTCTATTTCAATTTCCTTTGTGGTCTTTTATTGAACTGGGGTTCACCATCCAACACTCCAGCGCTCTACTTCACAAATGTTAATTTAACAAAGTTGAACAGCCCTCCAAGTCTACTTGTCTTCCCTCAAACAGTTCCTTTACAGTATGGTAGTGGCTCAATGACCATGAAAGCCCAATGGATGGATATCTAAGTCTTAGCTTGTCAGAAAAAAACCTAAAACAAGGTCAAGTCAGAGAAAATCTAAAGAACAAGCAAATATGGCCTCTAGAACATGGAAGAGGAGAATACCTTCTGCATAAACAGTATGCTAAAGGCAAGGAATCAAAAAGCATAATCTATTCTAAGTGTTAGCAAATTTGTTTTTAAAAGACAAAAAGTAAATACTTAGATTTTACAGGCCCACAGACAAAATCAGTATATTATATAGGTACTTATATAACCATTTAAAGTATAACCACCTAAAATATAAAAAACATTTTTCAAGCTGTAAAAAACAAGGTGGTTGGCCAGATGTGGCTTATATGACACAGTTTGCTGACCTGCTCCATGCAAATAACTGCAAGTAGTTCGTTAATAATTGTTATGGACCGAGTATCTGTATTTTCCCAAAGTTCTTATACTGAAGCCCTAGCCCACAATATGAGTGTATGTGGAGGTAGGGTCTTCAGGAGGTAATTAGTTTTAGACAGGGTCATGATGGTGGGAACCCCATGATGGGATTAGTGTCCTTATAAGAAGAGAAAGAAACCAGAGCACACACTCTCTCTCCCCCAACCATGTGAGTATATCGTAAGAAGGTGGCTGTCTGCAAGCCAAGAAGAGGGTCTTCACCAGGAAATGAATTTGCCAACACCTTGATCTTGGACTTCCAGCCTCCAAAACTGTGAAATAAATGTCTGTTGTTTAAACCACTCTCAGTCTACAGTATTTTGTTATAGTAGCCCTAGATGACTAAGACAACACTCAAACAGAGAAGCAGATCTACATCATGAACAACTATTTAGGCCACATTAAGGAGTTTGGACTTTACATCAATGAAAGGGGTATGACTGATGAGTTTTCACAAGTGGTAAATTGAGATTTACATTAAAGAAATACTATTCTGGCTGCTGTGTACAAAATGAATTTAAGTAGGAAAGAAAAAGCAGTTTTGTGGCTATTGCAGAATGCATGTGACATATGATGGTGGTCTGACATTAATCAGTGTCAGTGAGAATGAAGAATAAGCAGTTATGAAACATACTGAGGAGTTAGGATCTATAGAACCAAAGCTCACTGAGGGGTAAGGAAGGAGCCACGAATAGCTCCTTGGTTCCTGGCTTAAGAAACAAATGGATAATTCCTATTTAGAATTAAAGTATAAAAAAAGGAAAACCAAATCTAGTAAGAGATAAAAGAATTAATATATAATTTTAGAACCTGGTAATTTTGACATGCTTGCTGCATCTTTGAGAAGACATGTTCAGCAGATGACAATATATGAGTGTGGAGTTCGGCAAAGAGATTTGAGGTGTGGGAGTTAGCACCACACTGATGACATATAAAGCTGAGTAAGGAGTTTCACAAGAGAGACAGTACAGAGTTGAAGACTGGATTCTAACATCTGTCTTAGACAATTTCCCCCTATTCATCTTTATAGGAGGTCTATGTTTCTCTGAGTTATATCAGAGATATTGTTGAGACTTTTCAGTAAGGAACCAGGCAAAGAGAGAAAGAAAAAAAAAATTGATCTACTGTAATTTTTCTTCACCAGCTTAGAAATCTGTCGTCTGCACAGGTTAGGAGCTGTATCATTATAGAAAGAAAGAAAACCATGTAGCATGGAGATTGGTTAACGTGGGAAAGAGTTTCTGTTCCCATGTTTGTTATACCAGGCTCCTCTCACTGGCAAGCTTGCACTTATTGAGAGCCAATATCCACTTATACCTGTTTTAGTTGGGAGACCATCTAATAAGACCATTAGCTGGGAGTATGACAAAGAAAACCTAAATCTGTATATTCTGGCTCCCAGAGGCTTCCCACAAGCCTCACTGGAATTAAAACTCTGAATACATATTAGCAGAATCATCACAGAATTTCCTTGACCTCTGAGAAGAGAATACTTTTCCATTCAAATAGAGCAAGCTGGGGCGCCTGGGCTCAGTTGTTAAGCATGTGCCTTCGGCTCAGGTCAAGATCCTAGGGTCCTGGATCAAGCCAGGCATCGGGCTCTCTGCTCAGCGGGAAGTCTGCTTCTCCTTCTCCCACTCCCCCTGCTTGTGTTCCCTCTCTCTTGTTGTGTCTCTCTCTGTCAAATAAATAAATAAAATCTTTAAAAAAAAAAAAAAAAAACAAATAGAGCAAGCTATGAGATGGTGGGGGCCAGTTCTTCCTCCCATGAATCCCTCCTTCACTAATAAATTGGAGAAAGCCTCCAAGTTTGTTTGTTTTTTTTATATTTTATTTATTTGACAGAGAGACACAGCAAGAGAAGGAGCACAAGCAAGGGGAGTGGGAGAGGGAGAAGTAGGCTCCCCGCTGAGCAGAGAGCCCGATGTGGGGCTCGATCCCAGGAGCCTGGGATCATGACCTGAGCTGAAGGCAGAGGCTTAACAACTGAGCCACCCAGGTGCCCCAAAAGCCTCCAAGTTTTTGACAAATGAATAGCACTATCACAATCTGCTGTAATTATCATGCAGTAAAATTAATTTTTTCTTATGGTATACAGTTTATGAATTTTAAAATACATATTAATTTGTGTAAACACCAATGCAGTTAGGACACAGAATAGTCTCTTCACCTGAAAAATCTCCCTTGTACTATCCAGTTATAGTTACACCCGCTGCCCACCCATATCCCCAACAAACAATGATCTGTTCTCCGTCACTACAGTTTTATCTTTCAAGAATGTCATATAAATGGAATCATACAGTTTGTAACCCTTTCAGACTGGCTTCTTACACTCAACAGAATGCCTTTAAGATTCACCTAAGTCGGGGCACCTGGGTGGTTCAGTTGGTTGCAGCATCTGCCTTCAGCTCAGGTCATGATCCCAGAGTCCTGGGATCGAGTTCCGCCCACATCAGGCTCCTTGCTCAGTGGGTAGCCTGCTTCTCCCTCTGCCTCCCGCTCCCCCTGGTTGTGCTTTCTTTCCCTCTCTCTCTCTCTGACAAATAAATAAATAAAATCTTAAAAAAAAAAAAAAGATTCACCTAAGTCACTGAATAGATCAATAATTCATTACTTTTTATTGCTGAGTGGCATTCCATTGCATGGATGTACCAGTTTGTGTATCCATGTATTCACTGAAGGACATTTTGGTTTTTCCAGTTTTTAGCTGTTATAAATAAAACTATTATGAACATTCATGTACAGGTTTTTATGTGATTATAAACTTTCATTTACAGAAGTGGTGGGATTGCTGGGTGACATAGTAAGTATATGTTTAACTTCTTAAGAGACTTCTAAACCATTTCTCAGAGTTGCTCTAAGGGTCTGCATTCCAGTTATCAGTGACACTGGCCTTTCCCATATGCCCCTCTACAGCTAGGCTGCAAATCTGAGGACAGCAGATCTTGTTCCCAGTTTAGGACCTTGGTCCCTGTTTCCAAAGAGCTCAGTGGAGACCTTATACCAAAAAATTGTGTTTCTCTGTTCCAACCTGTTTGGGGTTACCTGAATGACTGACACAAAGTGCATGTCTTTGTTTTGCCTAACTTGGAATTCACACACGGTAGAAAAGTAATGGGCATTGCTCAAAACCACTGTGAAGCAAACAATCCACAATCACCCTGGAGCAAAATACTATAGTTGAGGGGCGCCTGGGTGGCTCAGTCGGTTAAGCGACTGCCTTCGGCTCAGGTCATGATCCCAGGGTCCTGGGATCGAGCCCCGCATCGGGCTCCCTGCTCCGCGGGAAGCCTGCTTCTCCCTCTCCCACTCCCCCTGCTTGTGTTCCCTCTCTCGCTGTCTCTCTCTCTCTCTGTCAATTAAATAAATAAATAAAATCTTTAAAAAAAAAAAAATACTATAGTTGACACATATAATTGAATACTGAAAGACTGAGAAAAAGGCTAGGGAGAGTGTTCCCTTGGGAAATTAGATAATTAGAGGTGCCATGTATAGTGGGGAATTTATCACTTATTTTTTTTTGAGAGAGAGGGAGCGTGCGTGCGCACATGGCAGGGGAGGGGCAGAAGGATTCTCATCTTAAGCAGGCTCCACACCCAGCAACAGGGCTTGATCTCACAACCCCGATATCATGACCTGAGCTCAAATCAAGAGTCAGATACTCAACCAACTGGGCAACCCAGACACCCCTACAGTGAGGAATTTAGAAAGCTACAAAAAAGCCCAGGGCAGGATGCATTCTCAGTAAAGACCTAAGGGGACCTGAAGCCTTCAACTCTAGCTAATCTCTAGGCTCAGAAAAAGTAGTAAGTGAAGGTTAAGGCAGGGTTGTAAATCATCAGGCTAAGCACTGAAGGAGTACACGAACAAAGAGCCAAAGTGCAAAGATGAAAGATAACAAGGTTTTTTTAATTTTGACTTTGAGAATTTTTTATTCTCCTGCTTTGAATTCTTTGTTCTTTCTCTGTCACCCTCCCTTCATCTTTCCCTCCTTCCCTTCTCTCTTACTCTCACTCTCTTTCTCTCCTCCTTTTGTCTCTTTTGTTTGTTTTTGGCATTCAAGGAAATCCCTGCATAAAACACTAAAGAAACACATGCTAAAGTAACACAAACTTCTTAGACCAAACATGACAAGCAAGAAGACTTTACAAAAATAGTTTTAAAAAACTACCTAAAAAGCAAACACCTACAGCCTACAGCAAGTAACAAAACAAACCCTAAGGAGAGTAAAGAATATGATTTCCAGTTTTACCACATTAAAATATTCAAAATGTCCAGTTTTCAACAAAAACTTCAGGTCATGCAAAGAAAGTATCATCCATTCACATAAAAAAATAAAATAAATAACAGAAATGATCCCTGAAGGAGCTCAAGCACTGAATTTTGTCTATTGACAAAGACTTTAAAACAACTGTCTTTGATATGTTCAAAGAACTCAAGAAAACCATAGGCAACGAATATCTAACCAAGTACAGAACATGGGTAAAGAAGGAATATAAAAACAAACAAACAAATTCTGAAGTTAAAGTATAACAAATGAAAAATTTGCTGAAACTCCTGGGTATATATCCACAATAACTGAAAGCAGGATCTCAAAGAGCTATGTACACACCCACATTCACTGCAGTATTATTCACAATAGTCAAGAGGTGGAAACAATCCAAATGTCCATCAAAAGATGAATGGGTAAATGTGGTATATACACTTAATGGAATATTATTCTCCTTTAAAAAAGAAGGAAAGCTTATTAAATGCAGTAACATGGATGAACCTTGAGGACACTATGCTAAGTGAAATAGGCCAGTCACAAAATGACAATACTGCATGATTCCACATATATGAAATATCTAGAATAGTCAAACTCATAGACACAGAAAGTAAAATGGTGGTTACCAGGGACTGGTGGGGAGAGGGAAAAGAAGAGCTTGTTGTTCAATGGATATAGAGTTTCAATTATGCAAGATAAAAAAAGTTCCAAAGATGTGTTGTACAGCAACATGAATATCGTTAATTCTACTGAACTATACTTTAAAATAGCTGCAATTGTAAATTTTATGTAATTTTTTTACCGATATTAAAAATTAAGAAAGAACAATTAACTGTTAACTCTTAAGAATTAAGAGATTATACAGTTGTAAACCTATATTTTTGCATACCTACTTGATGCCAGGTATTGTGATAAACATTTCAAATAAATTACCTTGATTTGGTCCTCATGAAAAAAAAAATCATGAGAATTTCAATAGCAGATCTGAACAGGGAGAAGAAAGAATCAACAAATATGAAGATTTGTCCATTGTAATTATTCAGGCTATGTAGAAGAAAGAAAAACAATAAAAATAAAAAGCTTGATCAGAACCACGATGAGCTACCACTTCACACCAGTCAGAATGGCTAAAATTAACAAGTCAGGAAACAACAGATGTTGGCAAGGATGCAGAGAAAGGGGAACTTTCTTACACTGCATACACAGTGGGAATGCAAACTGGTGCAGCCACTCTGGAAAACAGTATGGAGGTTCCTCAAAAAGTTAAAAACAGAACTACCCTATGACCCAGCAATTGCACTACTAGGTATTTATCCAAAGGATACAAACATAGTGAATCAAAGGGGCACATACACCCCAACGTTTATAGCAACAATGTCCACAATAGCCAAAATATGGAAAGAGCCCAGATGTTCATCAACAGATGAATGGATAAAGAAGATGTGGGGTGTGTGTGTGTGTGTGTGTGTGTATATGATAAAATGAAATATTACTCAGCCATCAAAAAGAATGAAATCTTGCCATTTGCAACGATGGGAATTGAACTAGACGTTATTATGCTAAGCAAAATAAGTCAGAGAAAGACAAATGCTGTATGATTTCACTTATATGCAGAACTTAAGAAACAAAACAGATGAACATAGGGAAAGGGAAGGAAAAATAAAATAAGATGAAAACAGAGAGGGAGGCAAACCATAAGAGACTCCTAACTATAGGAAACAAACTGAGGGCTGCTGGAGGGGAGGTAGGTAAGGAGGATGCAGTAACTGGATGATGGGCATTAAGGAGGGCAGTTGATGTAATGAGCACTGGGTGTTATATGCAACTGATGAATCACTAAATTCCACCCCTGAAACTAATAATACCCTATATGTTAACTAAATTGAATTTAAATTTAAAAATTTTTTAAAAGCCTGATAGATTTCTGTCAAGGCATCCAACATATGCATGATAAGAACTTCAGAAGGAGAATGAAAAACAGGCAGAAAGAATATTTGAAAAAATAATGGCCAAAAACTTCTCAAATTTGAAAAAAGGGATACACACATTGAAGAAACAAACTGAATTACAAAAAGGATAAATGCAGACAGCACACCAAGACACATTATATTCAAATTGTCAAAAGCTAAAGATAAAGCACCAAGAGAAAAGCAATGCACTGTATGCAAGGGATCCATAGTAAGATTAAGAGCCAAGTTCTCATCACAAAGCATGGAGGCCAGAAGCCTATGGGATGGCATGTTTAAAGTGCTTAAAGAACACTCAACCAAGAAATCTCTATCCAGGAAAACTATCCTTCAAAAATAAAGGAGAAATTAAGAGATTACAAAATAAAAACAAAGACCAAAAAACTGAGTTTGTAACTAGTAGGCTTGCCTTACAAAAAATGCTAAGGGGAGTCATTCAGGCAGATACATAAAACAAGAATTATATGTTAATTGTACACAATGTATTAAGATATAATTTGTGACAATAACATGAAGGGGAACAAAATTATATAGGAATAGAGTTTTTGTATACTACTGAAGCTAAGTTTGTATCAATTCAAACTAGGTTGTCATAAATTTAGGATTTTCATTGTAATTCCTAGGTAACCAAAGAAATATTTTAGATACACATATTTGAAAAATTAGAAGAGAATCAAAATGGTATATTCCAAAAAATCAATTAAACTCAATAAAGTAGCAATTGAAGAAATAAGAAGCAAAAGTATAAGACATGCAAAAAAACCCCACAAAAAACAGCAAAATTAGATACAGATAAGGAATTCCTTATCTGTGACTACTGTAAATGGATTAAATACCCCAAATGGCAGAGTGGTTTAAAAAAAAAAAATCCATATGTAAATATACATATAGTCACCTTAGAATCACACTGTATCTAAAGACACATAAAGGTTAAAGGTAAATATGCAAATAGGAACCAGAAGACAGCTAGGTGGCCACACTAATATCAGAAAAAATACTTTAAGGATATTATATATTGATAATAGGTGAATTAATCAAGAAGATATAACAATTACAGACATGTATATACCAATCAACAGAGCAAAATATATGAAGCAAAGACTGACAAATTTGAAGGGAGAAATAGAGAGTTCTACAATAATACCTGGAAATGTCAATACTACACTTGCAATAATGAATAGAATATCTGGATAGAAGACTGTTATGGAAATAGAGAACTTGAACAATACTATAAACCAACTTGACCTGAAAGATAAATATACATATAGGTACAGATACAGATATGTAATATTTAAATATATATAACACATAATACAGATTTATATTTATATACTTATAAATATATATTTATATTACATGTTACAAGTTATATATAAAATAAAAATTCAATTATATAAACACACATATATATGTATACACACAAAATAAAAAAATTTACCCAACAAAAGCAGAATACATATTCTTCTTATGTGCATGGGGCATATTCTCCAAGATATAACATGTTATTCACAAAATAATCTTCAACAACTGTTTAAAAACTGAAATCACAAGAAAATCTTCTTGGTCCAAATGTAATGAAATTACAAATCGTAACAGAAAAAACCTGGAAAACTCACAAAAAAATGGAAATTGAACAATGCATTTTTTAAAGAACTTTGCAACAGGTTTTTATTAAAAATACGGAATGCTTCACAAATTTGTGTATCATCCTTGCCTAGGGGCCATGCTAATCTTCCCCAAATTGTTGTATATGTGCTGCTGAAGTGAGCACTGAACAACATATTCTAAATCAATTGATCAAAGAAAAATCACAGAAGAAATCAGATAATACTTAGAGAAAAATTAGTGCAAAAATACAACATACCAAAACTTATGGAATGGAGCAAAAACAGTGCTCAGAGTGAATTTTTTTGCAGCAAATGCCTACCTTAAAAAGAGAAGAAAAATCTAAAATTCAATAATTTAACTACAGCTTATGGAGCTATAAAAATAATAGAAAACTAAACCCCAAAGTTAGCAGAGGAAAAAACATAAAGATCAGTGCAGAAAAAAATAAAATAGAAAACAGAGAAAACTCAATGAAACCAAAAGTTGGTTATTTGAAAAGCACAAATATGACAAACCATTAGCTATACTGACAAAGAAAAAAAGAAAGACAAAACTATAAAAAATAACTAAAATCAGAAGCAAAAATGGGGACATTACTACCAACCTTACTAAAATAAAAAGGATTTTAAGAGAGTATTATGAACACTATGAACAACAGTACAAAAATTAGACAATTAAAATAACTGGACAAATTTGTAGATGCATAGAAATTACCAAAATGACTCCAGAAAAAAATAGAAAATCTGAACAAACTTAAAACAAGAGACACAATCAGTAATCACAAACCTCCCAATAAAAAAAAAAAACAACTATCAAATCAGATGGCTTAACTAGTGAATTCTACCAAAAATTTAAAGAATTAACACCATTCCTTTTCAAACTCTTCAAAAAAATATAACACTTCCTAACTCATTCTATGAGTCCAGAATTACCCTGATACAATTGCCAGACAAAAACACTACAGGAAAAGAAAACTACAACAGATGAATGGATAAAGAAGATGTGGTCCACATATACAATGGAATATTACTCAGCCATCAGAAAGGATGAATACCCAACATTTGCATCAACATGGATGGAATTGTAGGAGATTATGCTAAGTGAAATAAGTCAAACAGAGAAAGACAATTATCATATGGTTTCACTTATTTGTGGAACATAAGGAATAGCATGGAGGACGTTAAGAGAAGGAAGGGGAAAATGAAGGGGGGGAAATCAGAGGACGAGATGAACCATGAGAGACTATGGACTCTAAGAATCAAACTGAGGGTTTTAGAGGGGGTGGGGTGGGGGGGATGGGTGAGCCCAGTGATGGGTATTAAGGAGGGCACATATTGCATGGAGCACTCACTGGGTGTTATACGCAAACAATGAATTATGGAACACTACATCAAAAACTAATGATGTACTGTATAGTGACTAACATAACATAATAAAAAAAATTATAAAAAAAAAGAAAGAAAACTAGAAACCAATATCCTTGTGATATGGATATAAAAACATAAATATATACTAATAAATTCAACCAATCAGCATATCAAAAAGATTATATGCCTGGGATTTACCCCAGGAATACAAAGATAGTTCCACATATGAAAATCAATCGATGTAATACACCACGTTTATAGAAGGAAAGAAAATAACCACATCACCTCAATGCAGAAATAACATTAGACAAAATGATCATCCTTTCATAACAAAAATATTCAGAAAAGTAGAAATATAATGGAACATTCTCAACATGATAAAGGACCATTTATAAAAAACCCACACCTAACACACGCGATAGAGAAGGACTAAAAGTTTATTTCCCTAAAATCAGAAGCAAAACAAGGATGTATGCTTTCACCATTGCTATTCAACAGTGTACTGGAGGTTCTAGCCAGAAAAATCACACAAGAAAATTAAATAAAAAGGCATTTGAATTGGAAAAGAAGAAGTAAAGCTATCTTGTTTCACAGATGACATGATTTTCCTTTTTCAATACTGTTTTGATATTTGGGGCACCATGGAATTTTATTTATATATATATATATATATATGATGATATAAAGAATTCACAAAAGAACTACTAGAGCTAATAAGAAACTCAACAAAGTTGAAGGGTACAATATCAACACTGAAAAATCAGTTATTTTTTTCTATACACCAAAAGGAACAATCAAAAAAAAAAAATTAAGAAAACAATTCCATTAACAATGGCATCCAAAAAAACAAAACAAAACAAAAGCCTAGAATAAATTTAACCAAGGAGGTAAAAGACTTACATGCTGAAAAGTACAAAATATTGCTGAAAGAAACTAAAAAAGACCTAGATAAATGAAAAGACATTTTGTGTTCATAAACTGTAAGAATTAATGTTGTTAAAATGGCTACTAATCAAAGTAATCTATATTTTCAATGAAATCTTTCAAAATCTGAATGGCCTTTGTTATAGAAATGAAAAAACTGATTCTAAAATTCAAATGAAAGTGTGAGGCACCTCAAATGTCAAAACAGTATTGAAAAAGTACAAATTTGGAAAATTCATACTTCTTGGTTTCAAAACTTATCTTTGTAATGAAGTAATCAAAAACATGTGATTACAGGTTACTACAGTATTCAAAATAGTGTGCTACTGACACAATGACAGACATACAGATCAACAGAACAAAACTGAGAGAACAGAAATAAATGTATTCATCTATGGCCAACTGATTTTTGACAAGGGTGCCAATATCACTCAATATGGAAAGAGTCATCTCAACAAATGGTGCTGAGAGGTAAATATCCACATGCATAAGATGGAAGTTGGACCATTACTTCACACCATAATAACCTGCACAAAAACTAACTAAATGGATCAACAACCTAAATATAATAACTAAAACCATAAATGTTTAGAAGAAAACATAAAGGTAAATCTTTGTAACTTTGGATTTTGTAGTGAATTCTTAAGATATGACATCAAGAGCAAAAGCAGTAAGAGAAAATATAAATTGGACTTCATCAAAATTAAAACTGGACTTCATCAAAACTGTGCATCTTAGGATATTATCAATTAAGTAGAAAGACAACCTACAGAATGGAAGAAAATATTTGCAAATCATGTATCTGATAAGTGTCTAGTATCCAGAATACATAAAAACACAAGCAACCAATTTTTTAAAAAATGGGCAAAGAACTTAAATAGACATTTCTCTGAAAAAAGATATATAAATAGTCGGCAAGCACATGAAAAGACGCTTAACGTCACTATTCATTTGGGAAATGTAAATCAAAACCACAATAAAATACCACTTAACACCTAGTAGGATGGCTTTAATTAAAAAAAAATTTTTTAAGGTAAAAAAAATTAAAGGAAAAAAGTAGAAAACAACTACTGTCAAGGATATAGAAAAATTGGAAGCCCTACACATTGCTGGTGGTTTATAAAATGATTCAGCTGCTTTAAAAAGTTTGGTAGTTCCTCAAAAACTTAGACAGAATTACTACAAAGTAAATGCCCCTCAAAAATGTAAAGCAGGTACTCAAAACAAAAACATGTACATGCATGTTCATATCAGCATACATGCATGTTCATATCAGCACTATTCACAATAGCCAAAAGATAGAAACAACCCATAGTCCATCAATAGATGAATGGAATGTACATATGATGGATATTATTCAGTTTTAAAAAGGAACGGACTACCAATACATGCTATAATGTGGATGATCCTAAAAAGACATCATGGCAAGTAAAGGAAGCCAGACAGAAAAGGTTACATATTGTATGCATGATTTATATGAAATATCCAAAATCCGTAAATCCATACATGCAGAAAGCAGAGTGGAAGTTTCCAGAGGCTGGGGAGGGGCAGGTGGGAAGTAACTACTTAATACCTGGATACAAGGTTTACTTTGGTGTGATGAAAACATTTTGGAACTAGACAGAGTGGCGGTTGTACAATATTGCAAGTGTACTGTCACTGAGATGTTTGTTTTAATATGGTCAATTTTATGTTATGTGAATTTCACCTAAAGGGAAAAAAAGCTTTTGGAAATTAAAAATTATTGCTCAAACATCTTACAAAATTACTTGTGCATTTAACCTTTGATTCAACATCACAATTCGAAGTATCTATCCCCAAAATACAGAAAGATAAGGTTATTTATCAAGGATTTACTTGTAATAGCAAAAGCATATTACACATGCATAGAAGTTGAGGGGAAGTAAATATATACATATCGTCTTACTTTTTCTAAAATCACTGGAGTAACAAAAAAAAGTTAAAAATTTTAAACAAAAATAGATATATTCATATCTCTTCCACTACTTAGCCTCCATAATATTATATTTTATGTAATACAGATATTATTTGGATATTTGGGTTGTTTCCAATCTTCTTACTAATACAAACAATGCTTGAATGAATCCCTAAAAATCTAAAGTAAAATGATATACACAAACCCAACTATATATCAAGTTCATGGAATAACGATTCAGGGAGAAACTATTTCAAGTAGGAAAAAAAGAAAAAAAAAATCCTCAAACTGTTTTCAGTAATTATATTGTCAGTGGTAGAATTATTATTCTGAAACCTTCATAGAACAAGATAATCCCATCAACTGTTGCATCCCCAACGGTAACCTCTATCATTAAGACTTCACCAAGCAGTTCTGGTTTTACAATACTAGGTAAGGCATATTATTTTGCATAAAACATTCAGGTAAAGAAAACCAATCATTTCACATAAAACCTGTTCAAACATTCCAGTTTTCATCTGAACTTTTATCTTAATCCCATCAATCCATACATTACTATATTCTCTCAGTCTAAAAGTAGCCACAGTTAGGACATCATCAACAGGTTGGTTTTTTTTTTTTTTAATTATTTATTTATTTATTTATTTATTTATTTGACAGAGAGGGAGACACAGCGAGAGAGGGAACACAAGCAGGGGGAGTGGGAGAGGGAGAAGCAGGCTTCCCACTGAGCAGGGAGCCTGATGCAGGGCTCAATAATGACCTGAGCTGAAGGCAGACGCTTAATGACTGAGCCACCCAGGCGCCCCATCAACAGGTTTTGATACCAAAGCACATGGGGTTCCTATGTTAAAGAGTCCCAGAAAGGTCTCGTTTACACACAGTCACCATTTTACCCATTTGTATACATAAGGCCTTAGGTCCCCAGAGGGGAAGAGTTAAGAGCCAAGGGACCCAGACCCTTCTTCAATCTTCATTTTGACTAACCTACCAGACCACTGTCCCAGGTAATTCCAGGTCAGGTTCCTCATTTGCATCTTTGCCTTTCACCTTTTAAATTCTCCCAAACTAAGATAAATAGGGGGTACTTATTTAGGGCCCTTTAAGGGTATGGGACCAGCACTGGCTTCCATTGGTACACTTGATCTTCAATAGTGCTGCATTAACACCTCTGCTTCAACCTCATCAATGTTTGGTATATTCATCCCATTTCTAATAAACATCCAGCCCTGAAAGAACAAGTCCCTAGGCTCTCTCCCCTTCTGTCTTTCCCTCCTTTCTTGTTAATGATTTTTTTTTTTTTTTTGATCTTTAGTACCTATAAGGGAAACAGAGACAGCAAATATGACAAAGTTTCTTGAACAGTTGCTTGGTTTTACAGCATGGTTACATAGGATGCCCATGTAAAAGGGGCCCCCTTAATCATAGCAGTTACCATGATCTGGGTAAGGAACGTATTCAGTAGATGACTATCCCAATCACCATAAAGCCAGTCCAGCATGGCTTGCTATAAGGTGTACAGCCACTTCATCTTGGGTTTTCCACTAGGCATTTACAGAGGAAAGACAGTCTCTCTTTTCAGGTAAACAAACTTCACAGCAGTTTTTATCCAGTCCACCAGGCTACCTGCTCCCTTGGTAATAACCCACTGTATATAGCCATTTGTGACTGTTACATAGTAAGCTGTGGGTCTTATATCAACCATTCTCTTCCTCTTTATAACATTCAAAACCAAAGATACTAACCCTAAATTAGTCATTCTCACGATCCATTTCAGTAAAAATTCTTCAAGAAGCTGATGATGAACAGATCCACAAAATGAGACAACTCCTCGGCACTATAACCACTGGTTTCAGAAGTTTCTTGGTTTTGCCCTCCCTCCAACTGGACTACTTTTCTGGTAACCAGAGGTCATAGCAATACTGTCTGTTGTCCTAGAATAATTTTTCCCATTGCAGGTGGCTTCAAGACTACTGGTTGTAGTTCAAACTGACTGAAATCTAAGCTTGCCTCCGCATCAGAATCAGCTCCAGAACTCTACATTACTTTCATTTTAGCTATTACACATAACAATAATCAAGAAATTCTGTATTTAGCTTGTTTCTTATGTATGTATCCAGTGAGCCATCTCATTGGGAGTTGAATATCATCATTTCTAAATTCCATCCCATAACTTTTGCCTTTAGTAATGGATCACAGCACAGCTACAGTTTCATATCATGAATGAATATATAGCCATCTAAAAATAAAAAATTCTGCACTCCTTTGCCCCTTCATCCTTTCTCTTCTCAAATTATGTTTCAGTGAGTCAGGGTTGATATAGCAAATTTCACTTTTTATGGTACAAACTCCAATGACTTATCATGCTAACGATCCAGAGTTAAAACAAACTTCCTAAGTTAAAAGCACAGTCTTCCAAAGACTGACCTCAATTCAGACACCACTAGCTAAAACTCAGGGGTTCCCAGGCCCTAACCTTCTGATCAAGTGGCTACATATCCAGAGGTTCCCAGTACTCCCTCAGGTTCAATAATTCACTAGAAGAACTCACAGAACTCAGGAAGGCAATACACTTTACAATTACAGTTATATTACAACAAAAAGTGTATCAATCATGCCCAGCCAAAAGAAGACACACATAGGACAAGGTCTGAGATGATCCCAAACATAAAACTTCCGTATTCTCTCTCTTTGGAGCCAAAAGAGGTCACTTCATTGGTACAGTGATGAGTAACAATATGCATAGAGTATTGTTAACTAGGGATGCTCATCTGTGATTCAGTGTCCAGAGTTATTGGAGTTTCATTACATAGGCATGATTGATCAAATTACTGGCCATATACTGAACTCAATCGCCAGCCCACTTCCTCTGCTCCCCAGAGGTGAGACTAATTTTATCTGGCTCAATGCCCCAACCCTATAAACACAGGTATGATTTTTCTTGCATAGTTTACCCCCATCCTGAGTTACCTCATTAGCATTAACTATTAAGGCCAACATGAACAAAAACACTCCTGTCACTTGAGAAATTCCAAAGGTGTAGAGATTCCCATGCACAAACTAGATACAAAAGCCAGCTGAATTCTTTGTTATACAACACAAGACTTACTATAAGACAAAACAACACAATAAGACAACATGTTATTGGCTAAAAATAAACATAGGGTGCCTGGGTGGCTCCGTCGTTAAGTGTCTGCCTTCGGCTCAGATCATGATCCCAGAGTCCTGGGATAGAGCCCCGTGTCAGGCTTCCTGCTCAGCAGGGAGCCTGCCTCTTCCTCTCCCTCTCCCTCTACTGCTCCCCCTGCTTGTGCTGTCTCTGTCAAATAAATAAATAAAAACTTAAAAAAAAAAGAAGAAACACATAGATCAAGAGAACAGAACAAAGTTCAGAAGAAGTAGACCCACACAAATATACTCAACTGATTCTGACAAAGAGGAAGAAGAAACGGTTCAATGTAGAAAGGACAGTCTTTTCAACAAATAGTGCTGCAACTCTTAGACAAAATTATATGCAAAAAAATTGACCCAAATACAAGTATTAAACAGAAATTAACTCAAAATGGATGACAGATCAAAATGTAAAGTACAAGACTATAAAACTTCTTAAACAAAGTAGAAAACCTACATGACCTTGGGTTTAATAATGATTTGTTAATTACAATACCAATAGCATTATCTTTGAAAGAAAACATTGATAATTTGGAATTTATTAAAACTTCTGCTCTGTGAAAGACATTTTTAAGAGAATGAAAAGACAAGGCACAGACTAGGAGAAAATACTGTAAAACACATATCTGATAAAAGATTTATATCCAAAAAATACAGAGAACTCTTAAAACTCAACAACAAGAAAACAAATCAATTAAAAAATGGGCAATAATCAAAAGGAATGAGATCTTGCCATTTGCAATGACGTGGATGGAACTGGAGAGTATTACGCTGAGCGAAATAAGTCAAACAGAGAAAGACATGTATCATATGACCTCACTGATATGAGGAATTCTTAATCTCAGGAAACAAACTGAGGGTTGCTGGAGTGGGGGGTGGGGTGGGAGGGATGGGGTGACTGGGTGATAGACACTGGGGAGGGTATGTGCTCTGGTAAGCACTGTGAATTGTGCAAGACTGTTGAATCTCAGATCTGTACCTCTGAAACAAATAATGCAATATGTTAAGAAAAAAAAAAAAAAAGAAGAAGATAGCAGGAGGGGAAGAATGAAGGGGGGGAATTGGAGGGGGAGACGAACCATGAGAGACGATGGAATCTGAAAAACAAACTGAGGGTTCTAGAGGGGAGGGGGGTGGGAGGATGGGTTAGCCTGGTGATGGGTATTGAGGAGGGCACGTTCTGCATGGAGCACTGGGTGTTATGCACAAACAATGAATCATGGAACACTACATCAAAAACTAATGATGTAATGTATGGTGATTAACATAACAATAAAAATTTTTTTAAAAAATGGGCAATAGATCAAAAGTGACACTTCACCAAAGATATACAGATGACAAATAAGCATATGAAAAGATGCTCAGCATTATTATGAGGGAATTGCAAATTTAAAAACAATGAGATACCACTGTACACCTATTAAAATGCCTAAAATCCAAAACACTGACAATACCAACTGCTGATAAGAATGCAGAGCAACTGGAACTCTCACTCACTGTTAGTGGGAATGCAAAATGGTACAACTTTGCAAAATAATTTGGCAGTTTCTTTTAAATAAGGCTTTTTTAGCCTTACCCCATGAGCAAGCAACTGCACTCTTTGATACTTTCCCCAATGATTTAAAGAAACATCTATACACAGGGCTCACTTTGGCAGCACATATACTAAAGAAACATTTACACACAGAAATACCTGCATGTGGATATTTATGGCAGCTTTATCAATAATGGCCAAAAACTGGAAGCAACCAACATTTCCTTTGGTGAATGGATAAACGAACCGTGGTACATCCATACAATGTAGTATTATTTATCAATTTAAAAAATGAGGTATCAAGCCACAAAAAGACATGGATGAATCTCAAATGCATATTGCTAAATGAAAGAAGCCAGTGTGAAAAAGATACACACTGTACGATTTTAGTTATATGGCGCTCTTTAAAAGGCAAAACTATGGAGATAAATCAGTGTTTGCCAGGGGCTCAATGGGGAAAGCAATAAACAGATGAAGTATAGGGAACATTTTAGGATGGTGAAACTACTCTTTATGATATTGTAATGGTGAATACAAAACATTAAGCGTTTGTTAAAATCCACTGAACTTTACAGCACAAGGAGTAAACTTTAATGCATGCAAATTTGTTTAAAAATCTTTTAGGAAGTCAGCGTCCCTGGAGGGAGTACAGAATGTGACAAAAGTCTGAATGTATTTATTACAAATGTATGACGCAAACTCACTGAAGGGGATGAGTGGTATAAGGTGCTGATCTAAGTAACTTCAGAAATGAATGGAGTCTAAGACTAAAGGCTAAGAAATTCTATAAGCACTGTACTCTAGTTGATAAAGGTGTTTCCTGTCGGGGTACAAACTAACAATTCTGAAATGATTAAATATACTGGAATTGAACAATTACATAAATGGATGGCTGAGAGTAAGCAGTTTTCTTCCTCTTAGAGTGGGAGGTTACAAACAAGCAAGGGGAAAAAGCAAGAATGATGCACATGGTAATGGATTAGAATCGGACACATCAATATGTGAACTCATGTTTAGCTCAAAATATAAAAGGTTACATACAGAAATATTTATAGATATGTGTATATACACAGGTTGGTACACACACATATATCTCTTCTTTCAGCTGACAAAATCTAGAACCAAAACCCTGGTTGCCACATATCTTACATGCAAATTTTGGTTTCTAATACAATTCTCCAATTAGAAACTAAGGCTCTTTGGGGGTGACTGGGTGGCTCAGTTGGTTGAGTGTCCAACTCCTGATTTTGGCTCAGGTCATGACTCTGGGTCGTGAGATCAAGCCCCATGTTGGGCTCTGCGCTCAGCAGAGAGTCTACTTGAGATTCTCTCCATCTCCCTCCTCATGCCACTCTTGCTCTCTAAAATAAATAAATAAATCTAAAAAAAAAAAAAAAGAAACTAAGGTTCTTTGGAGAAAGGGCTGATTCTAAGACTGAGGCAGGAAATATACGAGATGAGTCTGGAGCATCTTACAATGCCAGAAAGTTAAAAAAAAAAAAAAAAAAAAAGCTACCCAAAACCAAAATAACAAAAAACACAATGACAGGGGTATGAATTAGAACCAAAAGTATAAAATATGTAATCCATACTGATATAAAGAAATGAGGGAATAAATAAATGAGGAACGAGACAAATCCTTTCCATCTTGCAGTAGAAATCCAAATAATTTATATAGAGATACTCCACACTTAATGAGGTGGATCATAACTAGCTATTCCTTAAGTGTGTGCTGCCCAAAGTGATGTTTCCCAAAGAGTACAGTATGGAAAGAGAGAAGAAAAGAAAAACTTTCACTGTGGAGAAACCTGAAAAACACTATCTCATGCCAGGGTCAACAGCAACAATGATGAGTCATATTGACAGTATGCATCCCTGAGAGAATGCACTTTAACTCTGTGGTCTTCTGCCCAAAAACATATTTCCCCAGTCTAATCATAAGGAAAGCATGAAACAAACCCCAGGTGGGCAACATTCTAGAAAATATCTAACTAGTAGTACTCTTCAAAAATGCCAAGGCCATCGAAATCAAGGAAAGTCCAAGACACTGTCACAACCAAGAGCAGTCTAAGACATGACTACTAATTATAATACATATCCTATATGGAATCCTAGAACAGAAAAAGAAGGGGAAAACTGAGAATATCCAAATAATGTGGACTCTAAGTAATAAGATATCAATATTGGTTCATTAATGTAGCAAATACGCCATATTAATATAATATGCTAATAATAGGGGAAACTGGATGTGGGATAAACAGGTACTCTTTATACTATCTTTGCAATAATTCTGTAAATCTAAAACTCAAAACTGATGAATCATTGAACTCTACATCTGAAACTAATGATGTACTATATGTTGGCTAATTGAATTCAAATAAAAAAAAACCTAAAACTCAAAAGTTTACTAAAAATTGAGTATTTACTAGGATCTTAATGATATTAAGAAATGACTTATTTTTTAAAGGTACAGTAATGAAATTTAGCTATGTCTGAACAAGAGTGCTTATCTATTAGTAAAACATTGAGAAATAACTAATTATTAAGGCATAGTGAAATATCTACATATAAATGTACAAGTGTACATTTACATATAAAAATTTTAGGGGTGCCTGAGTGGCTCAGTCAGTTAAGTGTCTGCCTTTGGCTCAGGTCATGACCGCAGGGTCCTGGAATCGAGCCCTGTGTCAGGCTCCCTGCTCAGCGGGGAGTCTGCTTCTCCCTCTCACTCTGTGCCCCCCACCCACCGCCCGGTTCATGCTCTTTCTCTCTCTCAAATAAATAAATTTAAATAAATAAATATTTTATATTACATTATTGTATCACATAAATCATGATGATGTGTAAGACTCACTCAAATTAATCCTGTTTGGGGAGAGGAGTGGGTGAATCGGGATATAAATGAAAAAAGGCCATGATTTTGATCATCCTTTAAGTTGAATAGCTGGTATAGTGAACCCCCTTGACTCTTCTCTCTAGGTTTGAATAGGTGTGAAATTTTCTACAAAAAATTAAGTAACTGCCTGATTTAAAAATTTAACATAAAGGGCCAGAAGACAGACTCTAAGAATTAATCTCTCAGAAAGACAAAGGACAAAAAAATAAATAAATAAATAATAATAATAATAATAGAAGAAGAATGAACAGAAATAGAAAAACAGGAGAGAATGGAAGCTCATAAGCTCATGTGAGATATAATAACCAACTATTAGAAGTTCTAGGAAAAGGGCACAGAAACAAGGGAGGGGATAAAATAATAAAAAAAGAAAATAAAAGAAAAATTTCCAGATTTGAAAAGGATAATGGATCAAACTCCTCATTTAAGAAGGCTTCAAAAATTCTTGTTTGTGATTATCTCATAGATACCCAAAACATATGAGTGAAAATGAATCCAGACTAACACTCAGCCTCAGTAACTTCTAATCCAGAGTTCTTCCTTGTCTCTCACTCCCACCACAATATTAAAAAATCCCTGCTCAGAGAGATTTCAGATGTAGTACTGCTACAAGACTCTACCTGAAATAAAGGCTGAGGCAGTTAGTCTAACCGTAAAGAAAACTCCAATGGCCAGATGTGATGACAGTGACCAAGTTTAAATAAGCTTATAAAATATCACTACAATACAAACATTTTACAGAAGAAATTTCCTTAAAATAGAGCTTGTTCCCAGACCAAGAGAACAGAACAACAGGGCTCTATTGACATTTCTACACAAATTCTTTACAAAGAATACCCTATGACACAAAACTCTTAAAAAAAAATTTTTTTTTAATTAAATGACCACTCATCATTGTTATTTCCTGTGAATTATGTAACTAGAAAGAGAAGACTTCAGCTATAGCTCAATGCTTTATAAATTTCTCTTTTGCTCTCAAGAAATGCTCATCTTAGATTTTCCTCCATTATTCCCAGGAACAAACCCACCTTAATACCCAGGAACACCTTACAAAAATAAACACAGTATACAGGGTCACAAATCTAAGAGCTCCAGAGGAAGAAATGACTACTCACTGTTTCATTTTGGGATCTCCATGCTGAAATTATGATTTCTCACAAAATATTTTAAGAATTCTACTGCAATAAAAATAGGAATTCCGGAGAAATGAAATAATTTTCCTGATAAAGAGAATAATCCCTGGAATAATACCTGTGAATATGTTAAGTTACACAGCAAAAGAGGAATTAAGGTTGCAGGTGGAATTATGGCTGCCAGTCAGCTGACCTTAAAATAGGGATTTTATCCTGGATTATCTAGGTGGGTCCACTGTAATCATCTTTAGAGTGCAAGAGAGAGGCAGAGGAAGAGTGGTGAAAGAGATGCAGTGTTGCTGGCTTTAAAGATGGAGGAAGTGGGGAGGGTCATAATTCAAGGGCAGCTGCTTGAAACTGGAAAAGGTTAAAAAAAAATAAAAATAAAAAAGGATTCTCCCCTAGAGCCTCCAAAAAGAACACAGCCCTGCTGACACCTTGATTTTAGCCCACTGAGACCTGTATCTGACTTCTCACCTACAGAACTATAAGATAATAAACGTGTGTTGTTTTAAGACACTAGGTTTGTGGTAATTCGTTAAAACAGCAAAAGAAATCAAATATATTCTGTTTCTTTAATTCTATAATAAGACATTTCTGTTTCTTCTGTTTTTGTTTTTTAAGATTTTATTTATTTATTTGACAGAGAGAGACACAGCGAGAGAGGGAACACAAACAGGGAGTGGGAGAGGGAGAAGCAGGCTTCTCGCTGAGCAGTGAGCCCAATGTGGGGCTCGATCCCAGGACCCTGGGATCATGACCTGAGCCGAAGGCAGACGCTTAACGACTGAGCCACCAAGGTGCCCCATGTTTCTTCTGTTTTAAATCCAATCCTATTCCTATTGCCTGAGAACTTTATAGGTTTAAGTATCTGTTCCCTCCTTTCTGTGGTACTTCCCAGTGGGCTGAAAGAGACAAAGGCCAACACATAAGCACATCACCCGATGAAAAGGAAGGAAAGATGAGTCAGTGTGTGATCCTGTGTGGGACTTCTACTGGAGGTAGGTAAACTGTCTCTGCCCTGCCAGTCTTGTAATATGTTGTAGACTTTGGCAAAAAACCCAAGTCAAATTCTGCTTGACTTGACTTAGATCTTTTTAAAATTTACTTTAGCCTTTACAGGTTTCAGATGAACAATTTTAGCCACACTGATTATAATGGTGGGTGGCAGATTTCAGTTAACATGTATGTTTGTTGAGAGCTTAGCTGAGCTATTCCATCATATTGCTGCCTCGGCTTACATTTTTGGCCAAGCTGCCTGCAAGGGCCTTAAACTGACACTAATCCCTTGTACAAGTACAAGCCCTAGATAACAGCCCACAGTCACAAGCAAATGTTAAGTTCCTTGCCTCCCAACACCTTCCCCTTGTGTGGCCCTTAGGTAAAACCCCTGTGAAGCTTACCAAAACTCTTGCTCTTTATGGTCTAACTGGACAATCCACCTTACCCCAAAAAGGAACCCCAAAGCACTCCACCCATAGACCCTAATAAAGGCAGGTGCCCCAGTTCCTCACTCTTTCTGCCTGTACCCTGCCTTGACCTTCCTGGGTGGTCCCTCAAGACAAGGGGTATACTTCCTCCACAGCCTGTGAGTAGTAAACTTCTCTTTGTTTCTCTTGTGGTCTTTTGGCTCACCATCCAGCACCCTGGAGGCTCTACTTAAAAATGTTGATTTAACAAAATCATAACAATGTTTAATAAATTGAAATGCCAAATGCATTGGTGATCTGGTGTAGTACTCTTGTTGGATGATGGAAAAATGAATGTATTTAATGGCCCCAACTCCTTCAGTAGTCTGAATTTCCTTGAGATTCAATTTTCTGTCCTTAAAACCAGTCAAGTTACCGTGCATCACTGAGTGCCCATTTTAGCTGAGCATCAGACTTATTGCACATTACATCAAATGGAGTTTAATATGCTGTTTTCAATGCCTAAAATGAATGTTCATCCTCTCTTTTCCTTGGCCAACCGGTCAACTTTGTATTCATTCACTGAAACTCAACTCAGACATAACTTCCTCTTTGAAATCTTCCAAACACACACACACAGAGTTAACCTCCCATCTGCATTATTTTGAGACCACATGCATACTAATCATAGCATGCACATCACTTATAAAATTACAGTATGATAATTTATTTATATCTGCCAATCATACTAGACTTTGTATTCAGTAAGGACAAAGATAACCTTATCTGTATCAGTATCTTCAGCACTTAACAGTATGTTTGGAACACAGTAGAAGCTCAATACATAATTACTAAATTAAACTTCAGATTGTAATAAACAATCCATAAGAAATAATGTAGAGTGAAGAAAAATATTGTGTTTAAAGGGTCATCACAACTATATTTGATAAATTTAAACTTTTTTTTCATATATAAAAGTTACATTAACAGGTCAAAAAAAACCCTACATTAATAATTAAATGCAAATGGAAGATTTACTAGTTTGGCAAAAAAAAATAAATTAAAAAAAATTTAGTTTCCTTATCTCATTTTATCCCCTTATCTTAAAAAAAAACAAACAACAAAAGCTGAGTTGGATTAAATCCTTCTATGTGTTCAAGTTCTGTATGCTATATCACAGCACAGCTGAAAGTATCAGTATCAGTTTAAAATTTTCATTTACCTATATGAAGACGGTCTCAACTTTCTGTAAGCTGTCCCTCCACTATGACATCCATGCTAATGTCACATTTTTAGTTACTTGTACCTTGCCATTATGACACGTGGTACCTTAGAAACTTACTTTGTGAACAGGTTATGTCACAATATGAATGGAAAAATACTGAATAGCATTAAACAGTACCTTTAAGTTTTTCTATTTATCTCAAATTAAATGGCATGTCATCACAGCACCCATTCCAACGAGTATATATTGAGCACTTACTTAGTGCCAGAAACCTAAGAGTGATGAGAGAGATAATGAAATATCAAGTATATTCCAGTATATTCTCCTAATAATAGGAGATTAAAAGCAACCAGACAGACCAGCATAAGAACCAGTCAAAGGAGTTTAGATTTGACATTAGAAGTAATGGGAAAACCAACAGAAAAATAACAAGTCAAACTAACAATTTAGGATGATTTGGGCAGAATGAATAGAACCAACAATATTAGTCAGAACTTCTAAAAATGAGGAGGTAACACTTTTCTCCCCTACAGTTAACAAATAATTCAATTTTACCAATTGCACCCACTAAACCTGTTTTCAAAATCACCCACCCCTCTAGATCTCCATTTTGCTACCACTTTAGCCCAAGCCACTACCATCCGTCTTCAGGAACAATAGCTTCCAGCATCTTGTCTAGCTCCCTTCTAATTCAATCTTCATACAGAGCATTTTTTAAATGTAAATCAAATTATGTCCCTTTCAAGCTTAAAACCCTCCATCAGTTCCCCTTCAATTTTTAGGACAAAGATCCAAATCCTTTGAGCTCCATAAGAGCCTGTACTTATAGCCTCCTCTCCTGCCACTCCTCCCTTCCATGTCAGTGCTCAAGCTATAGTAGCCTTCTCATAGTTCCTCAAATATTCCATAATCCCTTCCTGCCTCAAGGCCTTCTCATATGCTTTTTACTAAAACAGGTAACATCCTTGCAACTACATATACCCTTTTAACCCTAGGGCAACTTAGCCTAAATATCATTTCCAAAAAACGCCTGACCTAACACCCACACTAGACCAGGTTTTCCAGTAACATACTTTCATACTTTGTAATTCTCCTCTGTAGAACTTTCCCCACTTACTAACTGAAGATAGTTACTAAGTTAGCTAAATATTTCAACCACATCGGCCTCATTAGGACACAAGCACCACTAAAATAAAAGCTATAGCTGCCTGATCAATGTATCCTCAACATCTTGCGCATAACATTCAAATATGTTGAATGGATTGATGGATGCCTTCCACTGGAGGCCAGAGAAAGAATGGTGCTAGAAATAACAAAAAGAAAAGTGAAAGCCTAAAGAGCTTACATAGACTTATACTGAGTTTGAAAAATTAATTTCTGAATCTTTAAAATTATCTGTAGTGTTCTAATGCAGGAGTCAGCAAACTTTCTTAAAAGACCAAATAGTAGGGGCACCTGGATGGCTCAGTCAGGTAAGCGTGTGACTCGTGATTTCAACTCGGGCCATGATCTCAGGGTCCTAGGATCGAGTCCCACATCGGGCTCCACCGCGCTCAATGTGGAGTCTGCTTGTCCCTCTCTCTCTCAAATAAATAAAAAATAAATAAAATCTTAAAAAAAAAAAGACCAAATAGTAAATATTTTTAGGTTTGTGGGCAATACAGTCTCTGATGCAGCTATTCAATCCTGCCATAACAGCATGAAAGCAGCCACAGACTATATATAAATTAAAAGGTATGGTTGCACTGTAATAAAACTTTATTTACAAAAACAGGTTGGCAGCCTGAGGCTACAGCTTTGCTGGCCCCTATTAATATATCCCAAAGAAACAGGAGGCAGAAATTAAACAAAAAAAAATAAAACTGTTCTTTCATTTTAAACTCATAAAGAAGCTTTTCTTGAGATGCCATACAAATTTTTCCCCAAACTTTGAACTCAAAATGGGTTAACATGTATTAATTAAAAGCACACATGGAATCTTCCTTTAATGGTCAGAATTAAGTATATCTCCTCTCTTAATGTGGATAAGTTTCTGTTGAGGCAGCAATTGTCTCTTTATTCACATGTATTTCTCAGTAACTAGAGTACAGAGCACACAGTGGAAATTTAAAACACATGCTGAACAAATGAATGATCCAACCACAAATTAGCCTTTCCCCTTTTCATTCTTCTAGTCTACTATAGTTTGGTGCAGAGACAAGAGGAGAAGCAATTAATCTGTAAATTTCGATTTTCAAAAAAGATAGGGACACCTGGTATCAAGCATCTGCCTTCGGCTCAGGTCATGATCCTGGGGTCCTGGGATCGAGTCCTGCATCAGGCTCCTTGCTCAGCAGGGAGCCTGCTTCTCCCTCTGCCTGCCGCTCCCCCTGCTTGTGCATGCTCTCTCTGTCAAATAAGTAAAGAAAATCTTAAAAAAAAAAAAAAGATATTCTCCAGTAAGACTGAAAAGGAACAATTTTCCAAAAGGCAGACATTTAATAACAAAGAGAAAACAGAATACAACAGTGAATAGCACCTTCTTTACCTTAAAGAAGAAACCCAGTATAAATTTATGGTGCCACATCGTACAGTAGAGACAATAAACTGGGAGCTGGTTTATTCCAACTTCTAATTCCTCTGTGTCTCTTAAGTGATTGTGTGACTTAACTTTTCTAGGCTTCAGTATCCTTATCTATAAAATTAGTGGATAAGAGTAAATGATCTCTATGTCCTCAATTCTACAGCATCTAATTTTTCTGTATATAAAAGACTCAATATAGCACTGCCAAGTGGATGAATAGAAACAAATGCAAAATCTCATAAACTGAATAATGAAGGGTGGGAAAGAGTAGTAAACAATCTCCATTGTGATAGGTATGACCAATAGATCTAAAATGAAAATTCAGAGTAAATGTATAAATTCCCAGAATATATATTGGTCCAATGTCCAAGAAAACAAAAGCTGGGAGTTATAAAGTAATCCCATCCTCCTTTTATTTAAAATCATAGTTCATAGTGCAGCACACCTAGCATGAAAATACAAACATACACACACAAGCTGCTATAAGTTATTTCCAGTTATTGGAAGATATCAAATATTACAAGTAAAAATATCAAATATCTCCAAATAATAAAACCTATGATTAGCTACAGCAATGACAAACCTTAGTGAAGGCCACTTCAATAACTATGTCATCAGTTTAGAGTAACTTAAATTGAAAAAAATGAGTTTGGCTAAACTGTGCTTAAAATTTACTATTTTATTTTTAGTACTAGAGCTAAATTTGTCAACTTCAAAATAATATAATAATCGTATTATTTAAAAAAAACTCTAAGGCAAGGTAGAAGAATAATGGCCACCTCAAAGATGTCCATATTTTAATCCCTGGAACCTGTGAATATGTTAGGTTACATGGCAAAGAAGAATTAAGGTTACAAATGAATTAAGATTGCCAATGAGGAGACCTCAAAATAGGGCAGTATACTGGATTATCCAGTTGGGCCCAATGTAATCACAAGGGTCCTTAAATAGAAGAGGGAGACAAGGTCATAGTAACATGAGGTGAGACTCAACCAGCCATTGCTGGCTCTGCAGATGGAAGGGGCTATGAGCCAAGCAACGCGGCAGCCTCGAAGCTAGAAACGCAAGGAAAGAGATTCCCCTCTAGGGCTTTAAAAAGGAAAGCTTTGCCCACCTTTTTTTTTAGTCCAGTGAGGGCCTGGGTCCTAAGACAGTAAGATAAGTTTATGTTGTTTTAAGCTATTAAGATTTTTGGTAATTTGTCACAGCAATAAGAAAAAACTAATACACCTATAGATTTATAAATGTGTTTTTAATTAAAGTCTGAATCTGATTACAAAAACAACAATAAAAATCAGAATGCCCAGCATCCTTAATGAGATTTTTCTAATTTCTGAGATTATGTAGTTCTTTATTGCTACAAATACACAACAAAGACAGTATTATATGTGCTATATTTTTTCCAAATAAATACTACTTTTCCCCCTTTGAAAAAGCAGTTTTGCAATAGATGCCTCTTAAATCTTTATGGTTGACCCAATCCCAGATTCTCATAAATCCTTCCAACACAAGACACTGTTCACTTTCCTCATTGATTATAATTAATTTCACTGACCATTATAATAATCTAATTCACATTTCCTAAAAATCAGAGCAGTTCATGTCAAACTCTGAATTTAACCAGTGTTTGAAAAATGAACCTTTTAGCTGTCTGGATACTTCCAGACCCAGATTTTCATATTAATCACATAAAATAATACAGATTCTATAAAATTTACTACATATAGAAGCATTTTTCATGATTTTTATGAATTTTTTATCATTTGCTTTGATAATAAAACAGATACATGTACAGGTCTGGGAATGTTTATACTGTACCTATATTATTAAGATTAAGATGTCCAAGAGCATCTTCATAAATATTCTTTCAAATTGGCAGGTAGGGGTTGGGGGTGAAAGAGTGAGGCATGAAGAGTCAGAGACTGAGCAAGCTAAGGAAGGCATACATACAGAGGGACAGTGAACATGGGCAATTAGAACCCAAGTAATGTGAAAAGAGCATCCATGCCCAGGTGGGCCTAGTACATCAGGGCTTAAGTACATCAGGGGTAATGATGAGAGTGAAGAGGGAGCATTTGAGGCAGGAGGTTGGCCTGGTATGAGATATAAGAATTTAAGCAGAATATATGTGGGGGATGGCCTGATATGGTACATCAGAGCCCAAACACGGTAGAAACATTATCCATGCATGGTGTGTGACCCATTATAGGGGTTTCAGAGCCCAGGTAGGATGAGAAAGACATAAATGGGAAAGAGGAAGTGGTGGTAAAGAACAGAAATCAGTTACATAGAGGGAAACAGATCAAGTAAGTAAATATTTTAAGGATAACAGAAGCCAGGTTTATCACCATCAGAGAAGGGAGGTTGCAAATATAGAAAGAAAATTTGAATGAATCCTGTGGCATTGGATTGGAATTGGAGGTATTAGTATGAATGCATGGTTTTCAATATATATAGATAATGTAGAAATAAATATTGATGTAAATGTGTATGTATATAAATAAACACACACACACACACACACACACACACACACACACTTATATTCCCTCTTTCTGTCCACTGAAGATGCCTGGGAGCAGCAACTTTTCAACAGCAGTAAGTATACCTAGCCCCCAGAATTCGGCTTCAAAAAGAGCATTTTCCATTAAAAGGAACCAGGGCTCTTGGAGGAATGGCTTTCTTTCCCTTTAATACATTTATGTATTTGTGAACAGTAAATAATATTGTTTTATATGTGTTTTTACAGCTTATATAAGTGATACATAATGTTCTGCAACTTCTTTTTTTTTAGTTTTACATTTTTGTGGTACATGTGTATTATAAGTGTAAGTTCATTCATTTTTACTGCTGTATAATATGTATAATATACTGTATAAGATCACTTAAATCTGTTAATTTGTTTCCCTGCTAATGAACATTTAAGTTATCCCTAATAATAATAAGACGACGACGACAACAGTACAGCAACAAACATTCTTATTCATGTCTCTGATCATATATGTTAGGGTTTCTTTAGGATATAAACCTAAGAATAACATTACTGGATCAGCGCATATTTGGATCTTCAACTTTACTACATGTTGCCAAGTATCTTCCAAAAATGATTTAGCAATTTATCCTTCCCAGCAGTGAAGAAAGATTTCTATTGTTCGTCATATTCACCCCACTTGCTATTATCTGACTAAAATTTTAGCCAGTCTGGTGAGTGTGAAATTGTATGTCTCAGTACACATTAGCTATTTACTATTTCATTATCTTCTATCTGTTGTATTATTTTGCCTTTTTCTTATTGATAAGGAAAATTTATCATGTGGTCTGACTTCTAATTCTTGTTAAATGTATCACAAATAATCTCTTAGCCAGTGGCTTTTAACTTTGTTTTTATTTATTATCTATGTCTAGTTTTAAATTTTGATGTAATTAATTTTTTTAAGATTTTATTTCTTTGAGAGAGAGAGCATAAGCAGGGGGAGGGGCAGAAGGAGAGGGAGAAACAGGATCCCCGCTGAGCAGGGAGCCTGATGTGGGACTCAATCCCAGGACCCTGAGATCATGACTTGAGCCAAAAGCACTTAACCGACTGAACCACCCAGGTGCCCTTGATGTAATTAAATTTAGTAATTTTTTTCTTTATGGTTTTTAGTGAGTGTATGTGTGTGTGTGTGTTTAAGACATCCTTTCATGTCCTAGGACCATATAGGTATTTTGCATATTGAGAGGCAATATAGCACAGTGATTAAGAGCCAGGGCTCTGGAACAAGCTAAATTAAAAATCCATGTACTAGCTGTATATCCTTGGATTCTATGTTTATTCCTTTTTTTTAATAAGATGGATATAATAACAGCACCTACCTCTTGGGCTGATATTAGGAAGTACATGCCTGAATAGTGTGAATAGCCATGGTGATACCGGTGTTGAGTATTTTGAGTATCATCTCTGACTATCTCATGGGGTTGCTATAAAGATTAAATAAGGTCATACATATAAGATACTTAATGCCAGGACTATAGCAAGAGCTCAGTAGACATCACTATAATACCGTAAAGATGTTAAAAGATAAGATAATCTGGGGGTGCCTGGGTGGCTCAGTTGGTTAGGTGCCTGCCTTCAGCTCAGGTCATGATCCTGGGATCAAGCTCCACATTAGGCTCCCTGCTCCGCGGAGAGCCTGCTTCTCCCTCTCCTCCCTGCGCATGCTCTCTATCGCTACCTCTGTCTCTCTCTCTCTCAAATAAATAAATAAAATCTTAAAAAAAAAAAGATAAGGTAATCCTGAATAATTTTTTTTTTTTTAGAGAGAGAGCATGCACATGAGTGGGGTAGGGGGGTGGGAGGCAGAGGGAGAGGGAGAGAGAGAATCCTAAGCAGACTCCACACCCAGTGCAACACCCAACACTGGGCTGGACCTCACAACCTTGAAATCATAACCTGAGCTGAAATCAAGAGTCAGACACTTAACCGATTGAGCCATCCAGGAGCTCCCTGAATAACTTTCACCAAGAAATGACAACTTAGATGAAATTGACAAATTCTCAAAAAGCAACACACACAAAAACTATACCTATATATCTTAGTGGGCATATCTACTTAAAACATTATATCTGTTATTAAAAACCTCTCACAAAGGAAACTCCAGGTTCTAAAGTTTTATTTGGTGAATTTGTAGACATTTAAGAAAGGGGAATATCAACTGTCCATAAGTTCCTTTAAAGGGCAAAAAAAACAGGGAATACTTCTCAACTCATTTATGATGCCAGCACAACCCTGATACCGAATGTGAAAAGAAAAGATAGAGCCATCTTGCTCATGAACATAAATGCAACAAATCTAAATAAACTATTAGGATATCAAGCCCAACAACATTTAAAAGAATAATACATCACAACCAAGTGAATTTATTCCAGGAATAGAAGGTGGTTTAACATTTGAAAATCAAGAAATGTAATCTACCACACTAACAGATAACATATAACAGGAAAAAAATTTTTGATGATTTTAATAAATGTAGAGAAAAATTAACATCTACTCACAAAAAAAAAAAAAAATCAAATGAAACAAAGGGAACTTGCTTAATCTGATGAAAGATATCTATAACCACCCCCACCGCACACACACAGAAATTTTAATGGTGGACTATTAAAACTTTGCTGAAATTCTATCACCTTTTCAATTCAACGTTATGTTGGAGGTCCTAACACATCCAATGAAAGGGAGGATGGGAAGATGGAGACTTTGCAAATGGTATGACTTCACAGTATATGTAGAAATTCCAGGCAATTATTAAAACTAGTAAGTGAATTCCCCAAGGTCACTGGAAAAACGGCTCAAAATACAAAAATCAAATATATTTGTACATACAACAAAAACAAAGAAAATAAAAATTTAAAGTGGTACCATTTATACTGATGAAATCAAATACCTAAAAATAAAGCAAATATGTATAAATTTTTATAGAGAACATTAGCAAGAAATACTTCTGAAGTCCCAAGTAAATGGAAGAACACACCATATTCATGAACTGGAAGATTCACTGTAGTAAACATGTCAATTCTTCCCAAGCTGATTTACAAAGTTAATGCAATCCCATTCAAAATCCCTGAAGGTTCTTTGTAGAAATTGACTTGTTCATTCTAATAATTAAAGAGACTGCAAAAGGTGAGCTATGGAAACCTTAGAAAAGAAAAAGCTGTAAGACTTACATTACCAGATGTCAATACTTAAAGCTACAGAAATAAAAACAGTATAGCACTGACACATGGATAAAAGAAGAGACCAATGAACTAAAAGAGAGTCAAGAAATATATTGATACAATCACTGATTTATAACAAAGATAACTCTGCAGTAGAGTAGGGAACAAAAACTTCTCAAAAAAAGAAAAAAATTAATCTTGACCTCTACCTCATAACATGCACAAAAATAATTTCCAGATGTCTCATAGATCTAAATGTAAAAGGCTAAAAAACAAACCTTTTAGAAGAAAATACTGGAACATATCTTTAAGACTTTGGGGTAAATGAAAATTTTGCAGTTCAAAACAGGGCTAACAACAAAGGAAAAAATGTAAACTACACTATATTGAAATTGTTAATTTCTACTCAACAAAAGACACTATTAAGAGATTTTAAAAGCAACCCATATGTATGAAATATATACACATACATGTATATAAATGTGTATGTATATATGTGTGTAAAAAAATTTATATCCAAAATATACGAAGGGGTTTTTACAAACCAAAAAGAAAAAATACAGCTTAATATAAGACATGTCACATAAGAGGATATCCTAAGGGTGAATAAACATAGGTGAAGGTGCTCAACAAGCAGTTATCACAAAACACAAGACAAAAATCTCAGTGCAATACTATACCCCCACCAGAATAGCAAAAATGCAAAAAGACAGACAACACCAAAAGAAAGTGGAATTTCTAGAATGCTCATTTATTACCAGTGGTACTGTACACTGGTACAACCACTTTGGAACACTAATAGCATCTGAAGCTATATACATAAATACCCGATAACCCAGTGGTGCCTCTCCTACATATTTTACCAACAGAAATGCATAAATGTTTACCCAAAAACATGTAGCAAAATCTTCCCAACAGTAGCAGTTGCCAAAAACTGGAAACAACCTGAATGTCTATCAATAAGTGGGATAAAGTAAGTTGTACTACCTTCACACAAAGGAATGTTATATAACAAAACAAGAAACAAACTATAAAAAGTACAAAATATTGACTCAAAGAAGCCAGATATAAAATAGGCATGTTTATAATTCTACTTATATGAAGTATAGGCAAAACTAATCTATAGTGATATAAATCAAAACAGGGTGTGCCTTTGGGGGAGGGGCTGATTGACTGAAAAGCACAGGAAACATTCTGGGGTGATAGAAATATCCTCTATCACAATGTGGATGACTTAAACAATTATATAAAAATATTCAAAATTCTCTGTGCTGTATGAAAAATATTTGTGCGTTATATTTAATGTAAATTATACCTCAACAAAACACTATTCATATTTAAACAAAAAAAAAAATCACCTAGATTCTAGATAAGCACTATGCAAAGTAGTCAGTCTACAAACTGTTTGTTAGGGTCCATGACAAGATAAGGAGGAGCTCCCACCAAAATGCTATCAATGCACTGCTTTTTTCAAAGAGAAAGTTTTACTATGAAAACAGTATCAACTAAACTAAATAGTGGGTTGAACTAAACTGTGTTAGTAGTGACACAGTTGACTCACATTCTAATGAAAGCTCCTTATCTTGACCTGGACCGGAAGGAGCACTGTTGTAGAGAACAACCATGAGGGTGGCTGGGGAACTGGGGGTGAAGGGGGTGGGGACATGGGCTTTGGTGAGAGGGATAGGGAGGCCAAGAAAAATGAGAATATGTTAAAAGTTCTTTTTGGGTTAAGTTTTAAATATTCATTTAAACTACTCTAGGCAAAAAAAAAAAAAAGGAGAAAAAGTGAGACAATTAAAAATAATAAGATGGCAGAATGAAGTCCAAGTATATCAATAAATGCAAACATAAAAGGACTAAACTCACTGGTTAAAAGAAAAAGAGAAATTGTAATTTAAAAAAATTATAACCTATTTGCTATGTATCAAAAGGTTCATGGTAAAAGCATGGAACATACATAAATAAAAATGATAAAATATACTAATATCTGAAAAAAGGGCCTTAAGACAAAAAGCATGAGGAACAGAGAGCACTAAATTATGACTTTAAGTCCAATTTCACCAAGAAAACAATTCTAAACAGGTACACACCTAACAAAATACACTCAAAATATAAAAAGCAAAAACTGATAGAATTTCAGGACAAAAATGGTAAATCCACTATCCCAGTAGGAGATCTTAACACTTTTTGAACATCTACCATCAATTCTCCATCCTTTCTCAGAGTGTTTTCCTCTTAAATCAGAAGCTCTGAGATCTTAAAGACTAATGGTCAATCGAGGTGCATTCTTTTTTTTTTTTTTTTAAGATTTTATTTATTTATTTGACAGAGAGAGAGATAGCAAGCGCAGGAACACAAGCAGGGGGACTGGGAGAGGGAGAAGCAGGCTTCCCGTGGAGCAGGGAGCCCGACGCGGGGCTCGATCCCAGGACCCTGGGATCATGACCTGAGCCGAAGGCAGACGTTTAACGACTGAACCACCCAGGTGCCCCTCGAGGTGCATTCTGAACTCTTTTAGAGGCATCATTAAGTTATAGGAACAGTGAACTGAAAATAGTGGGAACCTCTGAAAAATGTCAGGTACTAAGTGGATTATTGCTGCCATCTGCTGGACACAATGTTCACTCCCACTTTGATCATGCTTTAAAAAGTCCTAGTAAGAAAGCACATAAGGCCCTAAAACTATAATCTTTTCTAAACTTCCTTTATCTAATGAGATAGAGATACTCTCTAAATTAAATATGTGTCCTCTCTATGTCTGTGAAATTTAACAATTCCCTGGTAATGATGTTTATTTTTTCCAAGTCACAGGTTTATGAGAACATAGAAAATTACATTTGCAAAAAATCCACTTGGAATTTAGTATATCCACGAAGACTACCAATTTTCCCATACAACTACTGGAAAATCTTTTTTATATACTGAGTAATTACAATGAGTCACTTTAAACACCCCAACTACACTTTACTCATGTGGCATATTAGCCACATTACGTGCAATGTCTCTTAAAATATGCACATAATAATGTATGGTAGGTCTTCTAGTGCTGACCCATATTTGGTTCCCTTGCCTTCCAGGCACACAGGAAAATTACACTTCTTGCCCAGTTAGTACTTAATAGGGTCAATAGGTTGTGAGTAAAAGTACCATGTGCCATCTGCAGGCCACGGCAAGTAATTGCACATGTGAGACCTAGCAGCATTCTTCCTCTACAACAGTGACCTTTTGATGGGGCCTCAAAAGGAGATGGTGAAGCCACCTTGTTTTGGTGATGGTGAAGATGGTGAAGATGAAAGCAGCTGAGAACACTGAAGTTGCCCTATATAGTTTTCCAGACCTACAACAGACTCTGGAAGAGTAAAAAATAAGCTTTTATTGTGTTAAGCCACTGAGTTAGCACTTAAATGATACCTCAGCATAGCCTAGCCCAGGATTTCTCAACAGTGGCACTACTGACATCTTGGGCTGGATAATCCTTTGCTGTGGATACCACTGTAAGGGCATTAAGCAGCATCCCTGGCATCTTCCCACTATTTGTCAGTAGCACCCCTCAATATGACAACCAAAATTAGATCCAGACGTTGCCTTCCTCCCCAAATTTGAGAACCACTAGCTTAGCTTAACCTGAACATAGTATATCTATTTATATATACGTCTGTGTATATAATGTATGAGAGTGTATTTAACTCAAGTGTCACGTGATACAAATATACGCTTTATTATGTATTAAGGTCAGATGTTTTATAGGCTCTTAACAGGTATGAATTTCCTTTTTTAAACTAGGAGAGCTATTTATAAACTTAAAAAAATCCAAGCAGTATCACAAGTCTTTCCATAGTAAGGTAAACAAAATGTTGCAAAACAATATACAAATTCATACGTACTATGCTGTTCATTTCTGAAGACTCATAGCTCCCAACTGGATGGACATTTCCAATGGGCTCCAAACCCTCTTCATCCCACATGTATGTTCCATCAGAACTATCAGATGGAGAGAGCTCAAATGAAGAACCAGCTCTGTAATCTGTATCTGGTGAAATCAAGTTATTCCCAGAAGTATGTTTTGTACATTCACTCCTGTCTTCAATTGATTTTTTAAGAAGAAAAAGAAAAAAAAAGTTATTAATTCACAAAAATATATTTCTCAAAAATAAATTATAAATTCTAATAATTTAATATATTATAGCAAAAAATGGCAAAAAAGTATTAGTAACTATAGCATTTTCTAAATCCTAAATAATAAAAAAGATCCAGAGATAAAATCTTAAATAACCTACTGAAATGTTTCCTAATACATTATGTAAAAGAAAATTCATGGAGCCATCTTTCACTTCTGCAACATTTCTAAAATTATAAATAAAGCTTCATATTCTTTTAATATTTCCTAAGATATTTACTTTTACACACTGGCCATGAAACTCCTTACTCTGTATATATCATTTAACCTTGCAGTTGCCTCCTCATAAGAGAAACACTTGTTCTGGCATTCACTTCTAACTAGAAGACCCTCGGACAGTCAAGGGTTTTTATGCATTTATATCAATGCGCTGCTTTTTTCAAAGAGAAAGTTTTACTATGAAAACAATATCAACTAAACTAAATAGTGGGTTGAACTAAACTGTGTTAGTAGGCATAGCCTAGACCCTTGACCAGATCACATGCCTACACCCAATCCCTTCAGTTTGCTCTTTTTCAGGCTATATGGGGACAAAGATATATTTTCTCCAGACTTTTAGTACCAGGATGACCAAGTATAAGAGGAAATGTTTAATAGGTACTAATCTCACTTTCTTCAGTTAAAAAAATATAGTTCCTCTGAAAGTATAAGAAATCTAAGTCCTCCTTTAAAAAAATGAAAATTTCCTAGGATAAAAACATTCATTAGATTGGACATAACCTGTATTATTATTAGCTCATTTACCCTTTGGCACAGCTTTACTCTAAACAAACAGCATCTATTACCATAAGGGAAGAGACAGTCTAAAATGGCATGCCACTGTTTAGGGAAGTGTGGGAAAAGAAAAAATTCTGAAGCAGTAGGAATAGGCCTGTACATGAGAGCCAAAGAAGAACAAAGTTAAGATACATTAGGGAAGAGTATTTTTATTGTTGTTTTAAATAGTGAAAAATAATACCAGGAGCAAAAGTCACAGGAAGATAAAAGTTGCCCTACCCCAATTTTATCCAGATCCATCCCTCCACAAAATTGACAGTATCTTGGAATTAATCAAAAGGTAATCCTAAATGAAGTTCAATTATATTATCTAAGAAAAAGCAAACAAACTTAAGAATATTAATATTTACCAGAGACACTTATATCTATCCACTCGTCAGTTTTACTTTTTTCATTTTCCTTGGGGGAATCAAATATATCCTTCGATGGTGCATTTTCATGCTTTTCTTCTTTGAGAGAAATTTCCTCTGGAGTTATTCTAGTTCTGTTGGAGTCTTCTATATCTATAAAATCATCACTAAAGTCTTCACTTAAATCATTCTTATCAGAAGATGACAAAGACGACAAGGAAATATCATCCACATCATCACTCAGGTATCTAATTTTAGCATTATGCTTCATGGTCTGGTCATTTTCTGTTCTATAACTATCATTTTCAATTAGTTCTTGGTCCTTATTAGTAGCACTGTCCTTAGCCATAAGTTCAGCATCTTCTTCTACACATGAATCAGCAGGTGAATTTTTATTACCATCAACGGTGATAGTGCCAGAAAATGGAGGTCGGCTAGATTTCAGTAGCGAGGGATGAACCATCCTATAACCCAAAGTGGAAGTTACACCTGGGCCATTTGGTAAAGCCAACTTTTTTCCACCAGCAGCATAAGGCCTATTAAATCCAAATCCTATGTGATCATTCCCATTGAGTACTTCTGACTGTCGGGAATTTCTTGCTAGCATACTTGACCTCAGAGGCACTCTAATGGGTAGCTGTTGGTTCTGATAAGGCTTTGTAAGATCTGCAGCTCTATTGAAGGAATGTGATCTGGTTATAGATGAAGGTGGAAGGAATGAATTCTGAATGGAATGTGAAAAACTTTGTGACCTTACCATTTTTTCACAAGTAAGAGATTTAATATTGTCTAGGGACTGTGCTAAGCCTTCTCCAGAACTGCTTCTGGTGGCACAGGAGTTTGCTCTAGGCCTTTGTATGCTACCAGCTGAACGGTTCCCATACAATCCATTCAACTGTGATTTTGGAGCACTGACTGAAGAATATGAAGTCCTTCCTAATAATGTGCCTTTGGTGTATTTACCCAAACTAGATGGTCCAGACAAAGACTTTTGGTTTAACTCCTCTGTAGATGACACAAACATAGTGGATGGCTTTGCTAACTTTGATGTGAGTAAAGAAATACTTTTCAAGCCTCCCTTTATCCCATTTTTATCAAACATTCCTTGAGTAGGTGCATGTTTTTCAGGATCAATTACTTTATCGTGTGAAGTTTGAGTACTGTTACGCTCTTCAACACTTTGTGCACTGAGCTGGTATTTAGTTGCCGTTCTCCAATTAAATGAATGGGATGATGGGCAATCAGAGCCATTATTTTTGATGTAACTTTTGACGTTGCTACTCTTGGAAGTTCCCAATAAATTAACAGGGGTCCCATTTGGCATTGGCTGCAGTGTACTTCTCACAGACTTTGTTCCATACTTTGGCAATTTGGAACCCAAAAATGTCTTGATTTGTGTTTTTTCTTCCATGAGCTATAAGATGCATTTGTTCTTAAAATTTGACAGAATCTGAGGAGACAAAAAAGTAGATTAAAGGTTCCTAAATAAGCATAATTACATGGGTTATTACATAATAAGTATATTCATAGACAATGAAATGCAGCAAAGCTCAAAACCTACTTATGATTCCTACAAAGCTCTTAATAAATATTGAATGCAGTAATTAATAAATTAATGTTAGGAGAAACTAAAGAACATTTTTATAAATACTTTTATAAACTTAGGCTATGCATAATGATAGCAAAATCCAGAATTAATGAAACTAGACTGCCAATTTTGACATTATTTTTTTTATTATGTTAGTCACCATACAGTACATCATTAGTTTTTGATGTAGTGTTCTATGTTGACCGTATTTTTTAAAAAAGAAACACTTCTATAAAAAACACATCTTCCAATTTCCAATCCAAATTATTTTTTTCACTTCGGATAGTATTATCTCCTTTAAAAAATAAAATGTGATTTGTTATTTTTTAAAGCATATATGATCTTATAAAAACTGGAATACATTTTTAAAATTCATTACTAAAATCATGGTAGGATGTAGGAAAAAATACAGTAACACCAAAAAAAATTCTTCTGACATTAACAGTGGAGATATCAGGTATCATTTTAAGCAACTATCTCAAAAAAATTTCCAACTGGTAAAATAAATAGATACTACAGTAGGTGTCATGGTGAAAAGTACAATGGTTTTAATCAAGTTGATTAGCCCACTAATCTCAACCTTCCAAATTTATTTTAAAGGTAACACAAAACAACAAACACAACAGGGTTCAATGCACAGACAAGAGCATAAAACTAGAAACACCTAGTGTTCTTTATTTAACTGTTTAATAAGGTATGACATATGTCATGGTCACATGATGAGATTACAAAGATGAGATAGAAATATTAAAATGTTTATCCTAACATTAACAGAAATATAATATGCTATATGCTTACTGCTCACTATATGCTCACTGTGATTATATAAAAATTCTACAAAAGCATACAGAAGTGCAAAATGTGAATAAAAGAAAAATATATGCCTTAGGGTCACTGACAGTTTTTAAAATTATTTTCTTACAACACTGTAATTTGTTGGTTGTTTTTTTAGTAAGCCATCCCTATACTTTAAAAATTGAGAGTTTCTAGAGTATGTATATGTTATTATGTCAAAAGTAAATATTCAGGAAATCATACAGACATTCAAGTAAAGATGGTGGGGTGAAGCAGAATTTCAGAACTTCCTATCCCCAGTAACTAATAAAAGAGAAAGATTATATACACATGTGTGTGTATACAATTTTTAGCCAAAAAGTCACCAGCTTCAAACAAAAATTGTTGAAGCACCTCTAAACTTTAAAAACTAGTGGACAGAAAAAGATTCTGTACAATGTGGTCTGGTTCCTAGCCTGATGACACTGCCTGAAAGCAGTAATGGGGAAAATAGGTGAGTTGATAAAACTTCAAGGTTTTAATAAACATCCTCCAGTTTGGATAGAAACTGGTTTGGCATGCCATAGAAAAGTCCAGGAAAACACCTTCAGCACAGAAGCTCTGAAATCTCAGCTGAGGCACAGTGGGACCAGAACCTATCAACTACTAAGGCACTATTCTGACTTGAGGGAAGGGTCTGAAGCCCCTAAAATTATACTACACCCTCAGCAGGATGGAGTGAGGCTAGTAGACATTTAACAAAACCTAAGGAAACAGGAGAGCTTGGAGCACCAGAAGAGTTCTTCCCACAACACCACCTTATACCCCTCGATCACAGAGAAGCAGACAGAGAACAGCATACAACTGCTCAAAAGGTCTATTGAGGGGGTGCAGTAAAAGGAGGAGACAAAATCACAGCTAAGGTGAAAAAGGAATCAATGGGAATTCACCCATGTTCTATCAGGGCAAATACAAGTCTTGATCTAGCTAGTTAAGTCTCTACCTAGAAAGATAAAAAGAAATGGCCACACAACTGTATACACAAGGGAGTAGAAGGAAAGAGAGAAACAAATAATGACTATAGCAAGCAGAACAAAGGAAGAACCCAGAGTGAAAGAAAACACACAAAAGGAAATAAGGAAATTCCCAGTGAGTTCTTTGTAACAAAGAACAACCTAATAAGAACAAACATTTAATACAACAAGAATTCAAAGATAAAAAAAACAAAACAGGTAAATTAAAATCAGCTAAGGAAATCAATTAGGAAGTAAAGAACTAAAGACTAAAAATCAAACTAATTGGCAAGGAGAAAAGTCTTAAAATAACCTGAGTATTGAGGAGAAAAAAAGATATCAGAGCACTTAGATAGAAGATGTAGGACAGAGATCGAATGTAAAGATCATTAGTATCCCTGACACAGAATAACTAAACAAATAGAAGAGAAAAAGCAGGTAGACATAAGGGAAACTATCCCTAAAATAAAGGGGAAAACAAATCTATAGAACAGAAGGAAAATTAAACCACAGATCTAAGTACATATCTAGGTTAAGTTAATAAAATATCAAGGATGGATAAAGAAGTCATTCTCCAGGAATGCAGGCAGAAAAAAAAATTACTTTGTAACAATGATTGAGAGTTTGATTTCATGGACTGCCATTTACTAATCCCTGATGGTTTATAGAAACCTATTCTGTGTTGGGTGAGACAAAAAGGAGAATTTGACCCATTAGTGATTTGTTCATTTATCTCTTCTGTTTACCTATTCTGAGCTCAAATCAATTAAGAATCTCACACGGACCAGAAAGAAGAATAGCCCTTTGGTATCTAGACAGGTCAGGTTTTGTGTTTCTGTGTTAATTCTGTAGCCACAGTTAAAATTGTAGAACTGGAAACTATAAACTCTCTTAGTGTTTGTAAGGCTATGTATCTATAATTCAGAAAGGTCTTTTATTTCTCATCCCAAGTACATATTACTTTCCTACCCCTGGAGGTTATTAATAAATTAGATTATAAAGTCTCTTAAAGCAGCTCTGTTCTGATTAGCTTACAGAGATAAATATGCATTTATACAGATTATCAAAATTCCCAGAAAATAAGAAAATTGATCTTCTAATATTTTAAATGTGTTATACTTTTAAAAATCATTCTTACAGAAACTAACTCAGAAAGGTTTTAAGAACCAAGTTCACATAATTAAGGTTAAGTATCTGGCAAACAAAACTAGTTTAATGAAACAAGTTTGTCTTCTGATTTTTTATCAGTGTTAAATATAACATAAGCATATATTTTATGTAGGACAGAGAGTAACTTTTGTATTTATGTAGGACAGAGATCGAATGTAAAGATCATTAGTATCCCTGACACAGAAGAGGTTAAGTATCTGGCAAACAAAACTAGTTTAATGAAACAAGTTTGTCTTTAGTAGAGTAACTTTAATGAAACACATATACGCTTGATGATCAAATAATCCATTCTTACTCATACAACAATGTTTAAGATTATGAAAATGTAAATCTGTGTTTAAATTGAATGATTATTTTGGGACGCCTGGGTGGCTGAGTAGGTTAAACGTGTGCCTTTGGCTCAGGTCATGATCCCAGGGTCCTGGGATGAGCCCAGCATCCAGCTTCCTGCTCAGCGGGGAGCCTGCTTCTCCCTCTGCCTGCCACTCCTCCTGATTGTGCGCGCACGCGCGCTCTCTCTCTCTCTGGCAAATAAATAAATGAAATATTTTTAAAAAAATAATATGAGTGATTATTCTGACAAGCTTTTTATTTCAACAGTAATTATGTTTTAATAGTGTCAGCTTACTCATAATTTTCAAGAACTTTAAAGGTAACTTAAAAAATAATTAAATTGAATTAACTAATGAATAATCATTGACTTACTAGATCATTTCTAAGTAAGGTAGAATGCTAAAACATTGATTACAAAGCGTAATTTCAAGTTTATATGCTTTCACTTCTTGTTATTACAGAAGCTTCTCGTTATTATAGAGAAAGACTAGACTTGGGACATGTAAATGAACACACTATTTTTGCTACTTTGAGAAACTGTACACTGGATCCCACTTTTATAAAGGTAGCATGATAGAAATCACATAAAGACACAAGTGCACACATATATTTGAACACAACAAAGTGTTAATAGTGGTTACCATTAGGGAAGTGAGAATTAGGTGAAGGGAAGACTTCTTTTTACCTTTAAATCTTTACTATTTAAATATTTTAAACATGCCCAGATTTTTGCAATTTAAAAAGTTTTAACTAAAAAACTGTCTTAAAAATAAAAACCATTAAATAAATAAATAAAAATAAAAACCATTTATTCAATATGAAAACAAGACTCTCTTTTTTAAGATTTATTTATTTATTTAGGTAATCTCTACACTCAATGGGGTGCTCAAACTCATAACCCCAAGATCAAGAGTTGCATGCTCTTCTAACTGAGGCGCCCCTCAATATGAAAACAAGACTTAACAACAATTTAATCTAACCAAAAACAATTATTCAAAACTAAGTTTAATATATAAAATATACTTAAAAGGCACAAAAATAGAAAATGTCTGAATAAAAAACAAAAGATTTTTTTATTCAATAGATAGAACATCTTCATAAATTACCATTTCAATTTCTCCAGACCTAAACCTCAATTTAATATGTTTTACTTATCAATTTTATCTTTAAAAATATATTCTGAATTCATTATTTCCATTCCGTAACTCTGGTTCTTACCCTCATCATCTCTCTCTACAGAGGCTTCCTACATTATTAAGACTCCCATCTCACTTTGATTCAAACTGTCAACAGTTACACTCTTATAGCACAGATCTGATCATATCCTTCTACCGATTAAAAACTATGCATGGCCCAGGAACAACAAAATAAAACCCAAGATCCACTACAAAGATTAAACTTCTCTGTTTGGTTCTACACTATCTTTGCAATACTATACATTCAAGCCAAGATGATTGTTGGTCATTCCCCAAAATCTATCCTGTATTTTCTACTTTCTATGCCTTTGCTATTGTAAAGACCACCTCGAAGGCCCCATGCTCAAAGTTCAAAATCCCTACACACACAAACCTTTCAGTTAAAACTGATTTCTCATCTTTCTCTATTCCCTTCACATCAGTAATATAGCTGAGTCTGTCTTTTAATTGTGGGCATGTCTATTTGACCCATTAGAAAGTAAACCTGTTAAGAGCATAAACTAAATGTTATATACTTTGGGTCCTACCACAGGACCACAAATTTGAAAGATCCTCAACTTTTAAGTAAATTCATAATCTCTTAGTGCAAGTTAATTTAATAAATACTAAATCAAGACTGAAAAATAACTTTGTTTTGTAAGCCTGTGATTAACTGGTAGCAGCTGCCCTGAGGATTATGTTGAAAAAGATTCTAAAGTGAAATCTAGACTCTATGATAAATTATCATGATCAAACAGCAATATATGCCATGACCAGAAAAAGGGACAGGAGTAGTATTCATGCCAGATGACTGCCATCCCATTTTTTAATAATAGTCTTTACCACAAAACATACTTCCACACCTACAAACACTTTCAGGATAAACATAAGGAAACTGGTAATGATATCAGATATAAGGGTTATTTTGCAAATCACTAAATAACACACATTAAAGATTCTGTCCTCTGGTGAGTCAGTCTATGAGTCAGAAAGGCTTTAACATTTCCCTGCCTATCACAAGTAGACTCACTTCTCTATTCCTCTATTTTACTGTCTAAAATGAGAGTAATGTATATTATCTCCCAAGAATATCTTAAGTATTAATAATTTAGAGGCACAAGATAAGCCCACAAGAAAGACACACTACTGCTACAAAGTGAGGTGCCACCACTCAGAACAAAAACAAGAAAAATTTATTAGAACCTGAATGCACTATTTCCTATCAAGAGTATTTATTTATTTCTAACTGCACAAATGATTGTAATAAATGAAATCAATCATTTGGGCTGTGGTCTTAAGTATAAACTCATCTGATGGCTCAATTGTAAAGCCTGCATATCTGCTTATATTATGAATACTGTCACTTCATTAGTTGATTGACTACCTATTATCTTTAAATATTCATGAAACTTTCTCCTATATTTGCTTATGTAACTATGAAATGAAATAAAACAAACATTGTGAGTCCACCTCATTTTAATAGCTATGCTACCTCTGATGAACTTACCCTGATATGCAGTCTGTTAAGTGATTAAAGAATGCAGTCATAACAATTTGAAAAAGTACATGCTGGCTACAAAATCTAATGATATCATCTTCTCTGAAATGCTTCAATATTGTCTGTGAGCTTTAATTTAATGCTGAACTAAGAATAATACCTGGCACAGGGCTTGGAAATATCTGAGATTTTCTGATTTAATTTCTGTAAAATGATTTTTGAAGTATAGCACATTTACAGTATTGGTATTTCACATTTGAAAGAATTTTCAAAACTACATATAAATTCCTTTTTAAAAAACTAGTAAATCAGGGACACCTGGGTGGCTCAGTCTAGTTAGGCTTCCGACTCCTGATTTTCGCTCAGGTCATGATCTCAGTGTCCTGGGATCCAGCCCATGTTGGGCTCTGTGCTCAGCGGGGAGTCTGCTTGCTTGAGATTCTCCCTCTCCCGCTCCCTCTGCCCCTCCCCCCATAAATAAATAAATCTATTAAATAAAAGTTTTTTGGGGTTTTTTTTTGGTTTTGGTTTGTTTGTTTTATGCTTTTAAAACGAATCCACAATTGGATGGGAAGGGAAACGAAAAAGCAAACTTTATTGAGCATTTACATGATGGGTATCATGCTTACCACTCTATCCTTGTTCAATCATCGTAACATTATAAGGTTGTGGATGTCCTCCCATTTTAAATAGATAAATCAAGATTTGGAAAAGAAATAAAATACTTGTCCAAAAAATCATGAACTACTGAAAAGGATTCAGTTTCAAGTCTACCTGATTCTAGGATCCATGCAGACTGCCTTCCTGACAAAGGAATGAAATAGTCTTTTTTTTTTTTTTTTTTAGATTTATTTATTTATTTGAGTGAGACAGAGAAAGAGAGAAAGAGAGCACATGTGGGGGCAGGAGAGGGGCAGAGGCAGAGGGAGAGAATCTCCAGCAGACTCCCCGCTGAGCACAGAGCCAGGCATGGGGCTCTGCAGGATCCCAGGACCCAGAGATCACAGCCCTAGCCGAAATCAAGAGACTGAAACTTAACTGACTGAGCCACCCAGGCACCTCAGGAATGAAATATTCTGAGAGCCTTATTGAGAGGTACAAGAATGAAGGAAGGGACTGGATAATTAAGGTTAGGGAAGCATAAAGACTGCAAGGAACGTAGATATAATTAAATGAGAAGTTTTGCAGAGCAACAGTAGAAGCTTTCACCTTTTCAAACTCCTTTCATATCCATTACCTTATCATCTGAGGAACCACCCACTCACATTCTTTTTTTAGTTTTTCAAATAGCTTTTTAGAAGGTATGAACTGCCTGCATTTTGGGGATTTACATAGGCATAAATTCACTACTGAGACCCAGAGCAACTGAACAGCAATGCTGATGGCTGCATACCCATAACCAGTCACTTCTTAATATGTGCTTTCACATTCAGATAAATATATCTTAATTTAAATTTTTTTTTTTAACCTTGTGTTACTCAACCACTTCCCCCAAATCCCCTTCTGCCCTGTTTCTCCTAGCTTTCATCTGTGGCATAAACTGATTCAAAGTCTTGATTACAATAATCAAATAAACAAAAATGACACCTTCAGCCAAAAGTAAAGGTTTAAAACAGTACTTCATTCCTTGCAGATTGTTTGTGGTTTTAAAAAGAGCACACCAAGCTCAATACAAAGCCCCATTACTGTATCAAGCTGACTTTTTGTCCTCCAGCTACAACTTATTACTCAGGCAGATGGGGATCAAAGCATCTCATGAAAGTGAGGCTTTAAATTAATTTGTGGCTTAGGAACATTAAATAATGTTATTAAATGTAGATTCAAGGCATATTAGTTTCTGAAGTTTTAATTTAAGGAACAGGAAAATACTAGCAGATAAAGAGGAACCAGAAGCTCCCTTGGCCAAACCACAAAAATTCTCTCCAAATTTTACCATTTAGTTCCGATAAACTTAAGTAACTGTGTGGGGCATGCAAATGACATTAAGGTGCTAAGGGCTAAGTAAAGATGATAGGTGCCAAGCTGCTTGAATAATGACCAACCCTAACACCTGAGTAGTTGCACTGCCTTTTAAAATATATACAGGCATAACAATTAACCACAGACATTTTATAAGACACTGGGTATTGAAAAATCACAGTATGCAATCCTTTTGCACTTTGGTCTATTTAGGACTTGCTCAAGCAAAGTTCTTAAGTTAAATAGGCAACGAGAGCAGGGCTATAGAGAATCAAGTGTCACGGAGAAGAGTGACAGGGGTAACATTAACACAGATGGCTCATTGCTAGGCTGTAAGTTCAAGAATGGCACAGGCTGAGTTTGATACACCAGTATACATTACCCAACCCTAAGGTTCAGTATATAGCAGACACTCAATAAATAGCCCAAAATGAAACATTTTGTTAAGATTTAGATGTACGGAAAGAATATCATAGAAAAATAAATTTACTAGTAATTTTGACTTAACAGAACACAACATTGTAATTTAAAAAAAGAGCTACTGGTTACATGCAACAATATAGATGAATCTAGCAAGATCCTTTAAACAAAAGAATCCAGATATTTAAGAGTACATATAGTGTGGTTCCATTTATAGAAAGATCAGAATGTCACTTCCACTTAGGATGCAGAAAGTTGCAATGAATGTCACTACTACCTAACAACCTGGAACAGCTAGATAATCTTCAAAATCCTAACTTTTCTTGAGCCCATCAGAGAGCCAACATCAGAAGACAACCAAATAAGCCAAATTCCAAAGGGGGCCAAGAACCTCCAAGAAGAGACAAGACATTTTTTAACAGTTTCACTTTTGGCAGAGCATAAAAGAAAGAAGTGACCATCATAAGGAGTTAAGTAATATGCTCACATTTTCGTGGATGCTTAAAAGCCAAATGTGGAGTAAAATGTCAGCTTGGAATAGCGAGCTTTTTTCCATGGGCCTCAACCTATTATTCAAGGAAAATACACCAGAGAGCCTCCTCTCAATGGCACAAGCACGCAAGAGATAAGATGCTAAGCTGGAACAAGGACAAAGCCCCACTAGCTTCTATGCATCCTTCTATTTTATGCAGCAAAGCCTTAAATTCCCGGGGAAGGGGCAACAAACCCTCTTACCCCTGGGACACAGGGAAAAATCCACTGCACCCGGGGAAATAGAATGGAACATAACAAATGTTCAGCTGATCCACTTATATAAAGAGACGGTCAAGAACAGACTAATTATGATAATAAGGATTAGGACAGAGCAGTGGTTCACCAATGTTGGTGTGTATCAGAATCACCTGGGAGGGTTTATTAAAACAAGATTGTTGTGCCACCCCCACCCCACTTTCCAAGTCAGTATGTCTAAAATAGGGTCTTAAAACATGTATTTCTAACAAGTTCCTAGGTGATACTGAAGTTACTGATCTGAGGTTAGCATGTTGGAATAGAGATTACCTCTATGAGAAGGGGCTGACTGAGTTGTTAACAGTCTATAACTTAATCTGGATGGTGTTTCTCAGGTGAACACTTAGTAAAAATTCACTAAGAGGTACATCATTTAAGATTTATGCACTTTATTGTATGTAAGTTATAACTCAATTGTAAAAAAAAGCTTCTCTGAAGAATTAAAAGTCTTTACACTAGTATTTCTTATATTTCAAAGCAATCAAATAATTGATGATGAAAGTTTTCCCTACAGAAGAATCATAACAAATGCAGAAAAAATGATGGAATCACAAAATAAAGACAACCAGATATACTTGTTTGGTTAGCAAGCAATCTCTAATGAATTAATATATCCAGGTAGCAATCACTAATGACTGTTAAATCCATTAAGGGAAAAGAACCCGATTCTGAATCAATCTTAATGTCCTGTTATAAGACAAGAGGACCTACACAGTACCATCTATGAAATATTCTTGCCAAAACAAACTCAACTTGAATCTATTCAAGCCTCTAGATCTACCAGTTTACAGGAAGGACAAGGAATAGAAAAACATGTTAAACATTAGGACATCATCAGCCAAATCTAGAATATGAAAATACTATAAGAGGAAGGATTAAGTTTCTTTCCTCAGCAAATAAATAGGAAGAAAATGTTACAAGTTTAAGAGATATATTAACCAAATGCAATGTGTGGACGTTGTGTGGATCATAACTGATTCAACCCCCAGTAATAAATAATTGTTTTTGAGACAATTCAGGAAAATTGAGCATGAAATGGGCACTGGATCATATTACGGATTTTATTATTTTTGTTGTTGGGAGTGTTAAGAGTATAATGCTCATACCTTAAAAAAAAAAAGTGTTATACATAAAACAATACTGATAACTGCTAAAAGCTGAGTGATGACACTGGAGGGGTGGGGGGATTCACCATACTGTGGAGAATTATGTTTGATACTCTATATATAATTTTTTCTTTAAAAAAGTGAAGTGCACCTGGGTGCCTCAGTTGGTTAAGCCTCCGACTCTGGGTTTTGGCTCAGGTCATGACCTCAGGGTTCTGAGATCAAGCGCCAGGTCCAGCTCCGCACTCAGCAGACTCTGCTTGAGATTCTTTCCTTCCTCCTTCTCCTTCCCTGATGCTCCTCCCATCCCCATATGTGTGCTCTCTCTCTCAAATAAATAAAATCTTTAAAAAATAAATAAGAAGTAAAATTTTAAAAAAGTAAACCTCAAATAAGGATGTTTCCATAAGAGGAAAAGAGGTGTAATAAAATACAACACATTCTACATGTTCCCCCTCCTACTCTTAGGATTCATTCTCTCTCCAACCCCCTCCCACCTCTCTCTTTCTTTCTTCCCTTCCCCTCAACCAACTCAGGAGTACTTCTCTTTTTCCCTCGATAAGTCTCAGTTTGTACTTCCATTCAGAGAACTCTCAATGTCTGGATCTCTACATTTAACTTCTCCCACAAAGGCCTCTTGCTTTAGCAGTACCATAAGCCTAAAGGCTTGAGAGGTCCCATCAAGAGAAAAACTATCTTGTAAAGTGGTAAAGGGTAATGGTTAAGAGGGCTGTGGAGTTGCCCAGATTAGAATCTTACACTCAGATCACTTCCTAGGAGTGTGGCATAGGACAAAATACTTGGTCTCTCATTAAATCTCATTTTTTAATATGTAAATGATGGATAAATAAGAGTACCTAATCAGGGCTTTTCTCCTAGGCTGTGCTGTTTTTAGATTAACATAACAATCTAATCTGATGAAGCCAGTCTGGACCTGTTGTTCTAACATTTGCAAAGGGATATTTCCTGAAAACACTACCAAGTAAAAAGAACAACAGGCATCCTTGACCCTTACCACACCAAAGTGCTACCCTACTCCAAAGCTCAGAAATTTTGCAGAAGTGGCTGTGTCACACATTACTTTGTGGTTCACAAAAGTGAGATACTTAATAATTCATTTTTTTCTGGCTTTTTTTTATTGTGTTATGTTAATCACCATACATTACATCATTAGTTTTTGATGTAGTGTTCCATGATTCATTGTTTGCGTATAACACCCAGTGCTCCGTGCAGAACGTGCCCTCTTTAATACCCATCACCAGGCTAACCCATCCCCTCACCCCCCGCCCCTCTAGAACCCTCAGTTTGTTTCTCAGAGTCCATAGTCTCTCATGGTTCGTTATTTTTTAAGTAAAACAAAATGTTTTCACCAAAATGTCTAGGTCATGATGCAGTGTATCCATTTTCAGTTTCATTATCAGCATGGCACAGAACTTCCTATAACACTCCCAGCTTCTTTCCTATATTTAAGCTTTAAAAACAGTATTTTAAAAAGTATTTAAGACAGTATACCATAAAGCTCATATTTTAATATTAATCTCAAATATAACTGAACAACAAATATTTAAATAATAAACCAACCTGGTAAATTAGGTAACAAATTGTTCTGATAACCAAATACTAATATACAGAATTGAATAGTATACACTTGGTGCAAGAGCTATAGTAACACCTAATGTAAGCTTTCTCTGATGATTCAGGAAGCACCTCAATACCACAGGATCTCTCTCAGAGTTATCAGAATTCAGTTACTTCATTGAAAAACGGAAATAGAGATTTCACTGATTAGAGATTTCTAGCTAAAAGAATAGCTGGATTGCAGCCCTCCATTCTTACAGAATTTTAAAAGAATGGTCATTCATGTTTTCTAGTTCCTTCAGAGTTGCAAGTGACCATAAAGCAGATAAATCAAGTTTCTGGTTAATTCTTGAATTATATACATTAGTATTAGTAATGACTGAATTAACTAATCCTTTAGAAATAAAGCTTAAAAAAAAAAAAGGTCTACCTATAGCTGAGAGTTAGATGTTCCCATCATTTGAAACAGTAATAGTGGGAGGAGGTTATAGGAATTCTTTTGAGGAGCAAACTTCACAAAGCCAATCAAGGGTCCTGGGACCACGAGGAAAAGAATAAATGCTGAAGGTTCATAGATCCTACATACAAAGGCTCCTCTACTCACTTTCAACTCATAAGCTTTTATACATGTGAACGAAGCAAAGTGAACATATGAGGGAAGATAGGAATCTCTTTTTCCTTCAGTAAGTCTCCGTTTGTATATGCCCATCTGCATGAGCATGTTACCAGGAATGTGATACTATCTGAAGATAGATTTTTCTTGCATAAGCCAACTACTTGAACTAATGCTCAGGCAAAGCTTCAGAAAAGAACTAGGTTGACCTTAGGTCACCATCTGACTTTTCAAGGGCAATTGTGACATTACAAGATTTTTAACCTCCACGCTAACTAGAACCTAACTTCAAACAAGATGTCCTTTGTCGTTACACGTGTCTTCTGAATCACTAGAGGTAGAGGAAATCAAGATAAACAACTGAAGATACATGTGTGTTCTCTATGAAGTCTAAATAGCTAAACTACAGCCAGCAGGTAAGGAAAGAAATCTGGCCTGAAATTAAAAGGAAAAGAACCCATAGCTAAAAATATGCATTAAATCACACCCCCTTCTCCAACAAAACTATTACTACATGCTTTCCATAACACTATTACAATGTTATCTTTAATACCCTTTATTTGTTGACCTAATATTTACTGAGCACGCATTATAACCCAATCACTGGACAAGGTTCTGGGGAAATAGCTGTGACTAAAACAGACATAAACCTTGCATTCACAGAGCAAAGACTGAAAATGCATGTGAAGACAGTAAAACATGCATAAAAATATAATTAGTGTTATAAAAGATGGTATCAGGACACACAATGGGAACCAAGTCCAATGGGAGGGTAAGGGGCGATGAGGGCATTTTCAAGGTTTCTATGGATAGTGTAGGTAGTCATCAGGCCAGGATTATTCCACTAATTGCTTATAAAGGCTCATGGTTGATTTGTTGAGTTTTGGGACTCAGAGCTCCCACAACATAGCAAGGTCTTCCACTAACATATGTTTAAACATAGTTTCTTCTGCCTGGAATGCACAACCCCTTACCCTTCACACATTCTTCATAGTATCAAGCAACCTTTGCAGGGCACAGTTCAGCAGGCTAAAGTTGTAGGCTTCTATTCTGTCAACAAACCAAGATGCTCCTCAGACCACTTTAGGTTTATGCTCCCTCCACTGGAGGCCAAGTTCTTTTAGAAACCAGACCATGCCTTTCACTCATCTGTTTCTTCACTCTAGCCCTAGGACATAGCCTGGCACAAAAGTGGTGTTTTATAAATGTAGGTTGTTTATAAATGAACAGCATATCCCTTAACAGTGTCTTGCTGAGAATTGTTAGTTTTACTTCAAATCTATAACATTAACATTTTTGTATAAAAAGCGTAAGACAGCTTGACAGAAAATAGGCAGTATATTTCAACTAATATCTGAGGTCCTACAGAACTGGCTTATAGCTTCTGTTTATAAGCTCCTCTTTTCCTAGGCAAAAAAGGTACCCAAATTCATGATATTGGTTTTTTTCTCACCCCTCCACAAACCACCCTGGGTTATGAAACCCCATTAACAAACCAATCTCTTTCCTGATAGCTTCTTTCTGGCTTAATAATTGATTCCAATTTGGAATCTCAATTCCTACCCATATCCATGATGCCTAACTCTTTAAGTCTTTTTCAAGAAGAAACCTACAATTTTTCGTATAAAACATCACTTAAAAAACTAAATTACAAAAGAAATTGGACATGACACAATCAGTCTCAGTCGGATTGTGCTTTTTATCTGCTGACTCCTTGTGTGATTTAGTTACAAAGTGTTTATTTTATTTTATTTTTTAAAGATTAATTTATTTGAGAGACAGCATGAGCGAGAGGGGCAGAGGGAGAGGGAGAGAGAATCCAAAGCAGAGTCTGAGCTGAGCCTTACGTGGGGATTGATCTCACAACCCTGAGATCATGACCTGAGCTGAAACCAAGACTTGGATGCTTCACCGACTGAGCCACCCAGGTATCCCTAGTTACAAAGTATTTTAGATAATTACCCCACAACTTTTAACAGTAACTAGGACACCCACACTTTAACAGTTTTAAAAAGTAAAAATCCTCAACCTAGTTAACAGCATTTAATCAATCCCTAGAGTATCTGCCCTGAGAATCTTCTTGATTTGGCAAATATCAAAGTGATTAAAGTTAGGTGCAATGTTTCCATCTATAAATTGATCAAGATGTATGGATAAAACATAAGGACCATTAAATATAAGAACAATCTTACTGTGCTTAAGACCAACACAATTCAACTTCCTCCTCTGCAGGAAAACCCTGCTTAAGCCACTGCATACCTATACCTCTGATTACAATACTTTTTTATTAAGCAACTATGAGACAAGATCCTGAAAAATAGACAAAGTAAGATAAAGTACCTGCTAAGAGAAGCTTAAGATCTAGTAAAGGAATTCCCATCTAAGGAAAGAATGTCTCATTATGGTAGTAACTTGTATTCATTCAGTCTTCAAACATTTATTGAAAGCCTATTACAAGTCAGGCTCTGTGTCTGAGGGTGCAGATACAAGACATTCCATACAGAGAAAAAGACATATAGACAAGAAAAGGGCAATGAAGCTCTATAATGGCTATAGGAGTGTACAGAGTAGTACATGGGGGTACACACAAAACACAAAAAAATTCCTTAAGTGGGAGAAGGGGATATCATAAAAAGCTTCATAGAGGAGGCAATGTTTAAGCTGTCTCAAATGATAAATAGCAAATAATAATAAAGACATTGAATGTGAAAAGTAATACAGCCTAAGAGCATAAACAAAAGCACAGAACCAGCATGGCACATTCAAGAAACAGTCATTAACTTATTAAACAAGAGTAGAGAACAGAGTTCAAAGAAATGCAGCAGGAAAAGAGAACATTGGAGAGAGAACAAGCCCACAGAAAGTCTTATGTGCCATACTAAGAAATGTGGACTTTACTATGGGAGTTAGGAAATCGAGGGTTTTAAGTCAGAAAAACAGTGATCGGACCTCAATTTTGAAATGTTTGAAATTTTGAAATGATTTTGGTATGGAGGATGGACTAGAGGAAGAAAGGGAGATAGGTCAGGTTATAACATGAGAAAGATGGCAAGGACTGTAACAAAAAGGTTAGAGAAAAGATACAAACACAAAAGATATTAATAATATTGAATCTTAAGAACTTTATCACAATAGTGGGCATAAAATGAAAGCACAATATTTAATTGGAATAAATGGATGAGTAATTGAGTAAGTGATTAAATGTAGAAGATGAAAGAGAAAATAGGGTTCAAAATTTCAGGCTGTCTGATCTGACAGTGGGCAAGCATTATGTCTGGAAAAAGAGATCATGAACTTAGCACGTCAACCTGACTTTGAGGTACCGACAGAGGGCACAGGTGGGGATACTTACTAGTCATGTAAAGGAGTCTAAAATGCAAGGACAACGTCTCAATGGAGATGATGATTTGGGAATTGTCAGCACAGAGATAATGGTCAAATGTTCCACCAGAAACAGTTGAGGCCACCTAGGGAAGATGTAGAACAAGGATAAAAAGGCTAAGGGCACTGTCCAGAGGATCACTAACATTTAAGGAATGAACAGAAGGAAAAAAAAAAAGCAACAGAGAAGGCTGAGAATGTATAACCCAAAAGGAAAGCAAAGAACTGGAAGATAATTTTTTTTTTTAAGATTTTATTTATTTATTTGACAGAGAGAGACACAGCGAGAGAGGGAACACAAGCAGGGGGAGAGGGAGAGGGAGAAGCAGGCTTCCGGCGGAGCAGGGAGCCCAACGCAGGACTCGATCCCACGGCCCTGGGATCACGAGCTGAGCCGAAGGCAGACGCTTAACAACTGAGCCACCCAGGCGCCCCTGGAAGAGAATTTTTAAATGGTAGTGACAATAGTGTCAAATTCCACAGATAAGGAAAGAAAATATAAAATCTAAAAAGAATGATTTGACTCGGTAGTTTCAGGATGCAAGATGAGGCACAGACAAATGACTACAATGAGGGCAAGAGTAAAAAAAAGATAAAGAAATGAAGTCAGGAAACATAACCCATTCTTTTAAAGACAAGAAAGAAAAAGACAATAGTTTTGTTTTTTTTCTAATTGTGTGCTCTCGTTTCTGTTTCTAAGATGCAGGGAAAGAGCTAAAAGAGAAAGGTAAAAAATTTTTTTTAAATGGTGGGAACAATAGGTAGAGCAAACTCGCATAGGATACAAGATCTAGGTGGACATCAGTCCCATTATAAGACTTGGAATGTTAGACAAGAAGACAAGGCAGAGGTCCTGATTTATACCTGAGCTGCAAAGAAGGTGGCAGCTTAAAAGGCATACTGTTCAGGGCTCTAGCCCCAGGAACACTGAACACTGCAAGTACAGTAGCCACACTGATTGTAGGTCCCATCAGCCCACCTTAGTGAGGACTGGCTGAACCTGTAGGTATGGGAATTGTACTTGCAGCTGAATGGTGGTAGAGAAAGTAGGGACCAGGTCTTACTAACTGTTATGAGCACACAGGAAAAGTGCTCAATACAAATAACTTAAAAAATAAGTATAACGAAAATGCCTATAACCTATAATCAGTAGTTTAATTAAAAGACTCATTTTTAAAATTCTCAGCATCTAGCACAGAGTCTGACATAAAAGACAACAGTGCATACAAATGAATGATGTTCTAGGGCTAGCTCAGGCCAAAATCCCAAGAGACAGGAAAATCAGTGGAAGATAGGCTCTGCAGCGTCCCCATGACTTGAACAAGAAACTCTTCTTCCTATGGGACCAGGAGGGTGGAAAGACCTAATTGTCCCTGCTGAAGACAAGAGAGGACAACGTGATTGTGAGGGGCCTTAATGGTAACAGCTAATTTTTATCAAGAACGGTATGTGCTTGGTACCGTGTTAAGCAGTTTATAAGAATTATCATATCTTAACCTCATGACAACACATTAGAAGTACATATATTCTCATTTCAAAGTTGAAGAAACTGAGGTTTGCAGACATCATGTAACTTGTCCAAGTTCATATGGCTATTCGGGACCAAGACCACTAAACTCGTCAGTGGCACTCAGCATGGAGTGGAATGGTAGTAGTAGTGGTGGGAGTGGGAGCAACAGCAGGAGCATCTAATACTTTCATAGCTCTTACTATGTGTTAGGCAAGGTTCTAAGGATTTCACATATATTAACCTATTTAATCTTCACAACTATTTTAAGAAGTAAATTCGATCTTTATTTTACAAACAAAGAAACTAAACAGAGAAGGGTTAAGTAGCTTTCCCAAGGTGAAACAGTTAGTAGTAGTGGGGCTAGGATTCAAATTTAACCATTACCTTATACAGCCTCTCTCCAATTCATTTTCTTAAGCTAACACTCAATATACCTGTGTTTTACAAACTGCTGATCATGACATAAATTTATTAGTTTATGACAAGCAAGTTTTGTTGTAAATGAAAAGACTAAAATAAAATGCCCCCCCCCCCCCCCAGTTTTTTTCCCAGTACCTTTTCTAGTGCTGGACGAAGTGGCTGAGATCCTGGAGGTGGCAAACTGCAGGAAAAGCATTAAGTAATGGATGTGTTTAGTTCTGTAATGGGTGGGGAAGGAAGCAAATTTAACAGTGGAGAAGTATTCAAGAACTTATTCATGGAGCACAAATCAGAAAATCTCTCTTCTTTTACGAGTATAAAAGTTTTGTAGAATAGATAAGAGAAAATGTTTAAGGGTTATTCAAAGTAACTGTAAAGAAACAAAGAGTAACTTTTTTTTTAAAGAAATCAACACTTCAGGGAAATTTCTAGAAGAATATGAGGAAAAGGGTGGGGAGTTGAGAACAGAAAGCTGAAGACGTTCAATTTAACTCTAATAAGAAAAAAAAAAAAAGCCACCGAACACAAGTATGCAAAATTAAAAGAATGAAAAAAAGAACCAGTTACCAGAGCCTTTAAAGAATTGAAAACAAACAATACACAAACTGCAATTTTTTTCGAGAATATCATAGTACGAAAAAATTCACTTTTTAACCGTGAACTGTAACATGGGTAGGAACTGTATCTTAAAATAACTTTTTTTTAAAGTTTATTTTTTTTAGTAATCTCTACACCCAACATGGGGCTTGAACTCACGACCTCGAGATCAAGAGTCACATGCTCTTCCAAATGAGCCAGCCAGGCACCCCATGTATCTAAAATAACTCTTTTTGCAAACATAGCTAAAGCTAAGAAAATGAAATATGAAATATAAATCAGAAGAATACTACAAACAAAAAAAGAATTAAAGTCTCTTCTGCATTAAGCCAAAGAAGATACTTCTCACCATAAAGAAATTAGAGGTGGCTAAGAAATCAGCAGAGGAAAATGAAAAGCAATGCTCTAGATAGGAAGATGACCCCAAAGAATACAAAAACACTAATTCAAAAGGATATATGCACCCCTATGTTTATTGCAGTATTATTTACAATAGTCAAATTATGGCAGCAGCCCAAGTGCCATCAATAGATGAATGGATAAGGAAGATATGGTGTGTGTATACATCACACACACACACACACACACACACACACACACACACACAGGAATATTATTCAACCATAAAAAAGAATAAAATCTTGCCATTTGCCACAACACGGAAGGAGCTAGAGAGTATAATGCTAAGCAAAATAAGTCAGTGAGAGAAAGACAAATACCATATGACTTCACTCATATGTGGAATTTAAGAAAACAAATGAACAAAGGACAAAAAGGGAGAGACAAACCAAAAAACAGACTTTCAACTATAGAGAACAAACTGATGGTTACCAGCGGGGAGATCAGAGGAGGAGGAATGGCTGAAGTAGGTGAAGGAGATTAAGAGCACACTCATCTTGATGAGCACTGAGTAATGTATAGAATTGCTGAATCACTATATTGTACATCTGAAACTAATATAACACTGTGTGTTACCTATACTGGCATTAAAATAAAAATAATTAAAAATAATAATAAATAAACAGGAAGATGACAAAAGAGCACTAGAAGCAGACGTGGCTGATCCAGATGATGCAGAGAAGTTTTGAAAAGCAGTTTGAGAAAGAAATCTTAAGCAAAAGGAGAGACACTGAATTGGAAATTAGTCAGCTCCATCATTTTAAGGAAGTTAAGGAACAAATAAGGAAAATAGTAGCTATAAAATGACAAGTGGAAAATTTTCAGTGAGACAAGAGAGATGAAGGAAGACTGATATTTTTGTAAAGAGGAAACAGGTGAAGTTCAGGGAAATCTAAAACTTCTCATTAAAGAACAAATAGAAGGCAAAAAGATGTTAGACAAGTATACACACACACGTAGGTATTTATTGTTTGAAAGAGAAAAAACATCAAATAGAAACTCTGATGTAACTGAGAAATCAAAATCAAAACTTTCTGAAGGTGAAAAAGAATTATCTTATTTGGGGTGAATTACAAAATAATACTGGAATGAGCCACCGGGAGGGAAAACACCAGCAAAGGAGAACAGAAGTTCTGGATTGCCTCAAAAGGCTTTATCCGAATTCTATAATCAAGCTGTCAATGAAAGATTAAAGTAGATTAAGGATTATTAAGTGGTGACAGACTCAGTTTCTTCATGTGGAGTGATTCCATTTGTGTGTGGTATTGGTCTTTTTTTTTTTTTTTTTTGAGAGGGAGAGAGAGAGAGTACACCAGCATGAGTGGGGGGAGGGGCAGAGGGAGAGGGAGATGCAGACTCCCTGCTGAGCAGGGAGCCCACAAAGCTGGGCTCAATCCCAGGACCCGGAGATCACGACCTGAGCTGAAGGCACAGACTTAACCGACTGAGCCACCTAGGTGCCCCTGGTACTGGTCTTATTATCAGATCAAAAAACCAAGGCATGTCACGTTCAGTGGACTCAGACTAAGAAACTTGCTTGCAATGTTTCTTAAAACCTGAAACAGTACAATAAAATTATTTCATGTAAACATTTTTGCTTTTGTAAGTGTCTCATATAAGGAAAACCAATACAGAACCTAAGATGGTTATAGCTTCAGCAGTTTCTATAATGTTCATGTGGATTTTCAAAATTAATTTTGCAACATTTCAGTCATTTTATATTTTGGAAATTAGATTTATTGTAGTAATATCCTAAAGCAGACTTTTCCTATTTAGTAATAAATCAATATCCTTGCTACACATACAACAGAATAAAAAATAAAAAATATCAGAAGGCATCATGCATACACAGCATTTCACGACACTTTAGTTTGTTATGTGTGTATATACATGTGCAGCATGTAATATGTTCTGAACATCATAAGATTTAAAATACACAAGGATAAAAAATTTTTATGTAATGTCTAAGAAATTTTTTTCTGCATAGGTATTCCTTAAAATGTAAAGACCTTATCAACAAACTTTTGCATATACAGAAATCTTCATTGGCCACCACTCAGAGGACTGCTCCCCTCATACTTCCTCTTTCCCCAGTGACTGTCCCATAACCAGCTGATCTGAGTGGACACTGCCACCTTCTGGCCGGTGCAAAGAAATGTATGTATGTTTTGGGGCCCTGCTCATAAACCTCCTCTCCCTCATTCTACCTTCAAGATTGAGTCTCTTTTGCCTTAAAAGGATTGTGCACACAAGTCACCATTTTGTCTGTCTTCACTCTCATGAGTAATCCTATCCCATACAATTTATTATGGCACTATCTATAGAACTTTCTGTGATAATGGAAATGTTCTGTATCTGCCCTAACCAATACTGTAGACACTAGCCACACGAGGCTATCGAGCACTTAAGAATGTGGCTAGGGTGACTAAGGAACTGAATTTTTACTTTTTATTTAATTTTAACTCATTTAAATTTAAATAGCTCTATGTACACAGCTAGTGGCTACTATAATGGAAAGCACAGTCTTATACACAAACATAAAAGCAAAATATTTATCCTTCTCTCCTTCTGTCTTTTCAAATTCTTGACTAGTTATTATTTCAGAGGAAAAAAACCTCTTATTTATTTTCGTTCCAGTTATGAATCACAAAATGTGCCTGTGGGAGATAGATAAAACTTGAAAAATAGATAAATCACACCTGTCAGAATGGCTAAAATCAACAACACAAGAACAACAGGTGTTGGTGAGGATGTGAAGAAAAGGGAACACTCATGGACTGTTGGTGGGAATGCAAACTGGGGCAGCCACTGTGGAAAACAGTATGGAGGTTTCTCAAAAAGTTAAAAACAGAACCACCTTATAATCCAATAATCACACTACGGGGTATTTACCCAAAGAATACAAGAACACTAATTCAAAGGGATACATGCATCCCTATGTTTATAGCAGCATTATTTATAATAGGCAAGATATGGAAGCAGTCCAAGTGTCCATGAATAGATGAATGGATAAAGAAGATGTAGCACATACGGGCACTGGGTGGCTCGGTAGGCTGAATGTCCAACTCTTGGTTTCAGCTGAGGTCATGGTCTCAGGGTCCTGGGATCAAGCCCCGCGTCGGGCTCTGTGCTAAGCATGGAGTCTGCTTGTCCCTCTCCCTCCCTCCATTTGCACTTGCTCTCTCTCTAAAATAAATAAATAAAATCTTAAAAAGTAAAAAAACAGAAGATGTAACATATATCTACAATGGAATATTATTCAGCCATAAAAAATGAAATCTTGCCATTTGCATTGACATGGATGGAGCTAGAGTATAATGCTAAGTGAAATAAGTCAGTCAGAGAAAGACAAATACCATATTATTTCCACTCATATACAGAATTCAAGAAACAAAACAAACAAGCAAAGGGGAAAAAATAAGAAAGACTCTAAATTATAGAAAACAAACTGATGGTTACTAGAGAGGAGGGGATTAGGGGGATGGGTTAAATAGGTGATGAGGATTACGGAGGGCACTTGTCCTGACGAGCACTGAATGATGTATGGAATTGCTGAATCATATACTGCACACCTGAAAATAATATCACACTGTATGTTAACTAACTGGAATTCAAATAAAAACTTAAAAAATAAAATAATGAATAAATAAATAAAATATTTTGTCCAGCATGCTTATTTATTATTAGAAGGAAGGTTGGCTGGAATGTCCTAGCTTATGAGAACCAGAAATGGAGTCTCCTCTTATACCTTTCAGAAAACTGAAAACTTTCCACACACACAAACTTATTACTCTCTCCATATGAAAAATATAAAATGGACATTAAAAAAATAAACCAGATAAAAATAACTTCTTAGCAAGAAAAATATTTTGAAGTGAAATTAGATGTAATAAATAAAAGTGCTATTAACCTCTATACCTTTGAAAATGCAACCCTGTCATACAGTGTACTTCAATAAACCAGAATTTTAGAACTGGGAAATTACAGCTCATACAGGAAATTGAGTCCAGAAAAGTTAAGAGAATTGCCATTCAGAGTTTGCTGACCACAAAGCCAGCCTTTCTGACACCGGATGGGCCCAGCAATTCTTTCTGAATTCACTCAACAACCACTTAAGCAAATTACTAGATACAAAGAATAATAAGAAACCCTGCTCCCATTCTTTCCAAGTGTCCACCTATCTCCTTAATGCTCCTCTAATAAAACTTGATTTTCTTCACATATCAATTAAAAGAATAATTTCAATTTTTTTTTCTACATTTAATTACTAATATCCAATGGTATCATTTTCTATTATTTTTGGTTGACAAATATAAAATAATGCCTTTATGAGAAAAAAAGCTTTCCAAGTTTGGACATTATTAAATAATTCAATTCTAAAGACATTTTTCTGTAAAATCAAGGTATGGGTTTATTTTTAAGTTTGCTCTTAAATATGCTAGTTTTAGCATATTAAGTAAGCTTTTTCTCAGAAATAACTGTCTAAACTCTAGTTATAATTACTACTTATTAGTTTTGATTAAAAATAATATTAAAATATTAACCTATTTCAGGACAACAGGAATTACAGTATTGGTACAGAATATTCAAATAATATACGAGCAGTACCTTCAACAAATAATTTAGACAGCAAAAAAATGCCCTAAATAATCCCCTGGTCATTCAGTGTATCTCAAGTCTCTAACCCAATTTGATGCCACCATGAAAAATTCAAATGTTTTTTAATCTCAAGGAAACAAATTTTGCTCTTTAGTTTAACTTTAGTAATTTTAGCTGATGAGGTCAAAGGGGTTAACAGTGTGATAAGGCCACAAAACAAGCAATCTTAGACTACACTAGAAGAAACACACTATCTAAATCAGAAGAGTTAATGCCGACTATTGAAGGCTCACTTACCTCTAGCTGGAATGACACTAATAGTTCTTAGCATTACATTTTCCCCTTATTAAACTAACTATAAACTAGTCAGCTGGCTATAATAACTAGATACGATTTAACATTTTACTTTTTAAATTATTTTAAAGTATTTCCCATATTACTATACTTACAATTATTATTTCAATCGCTATATTACATTAAGATAATATGCTTAAATCATTTAACCACAAATTACTAAACCAAAGATTAAGAACATCTTTATTCTTCAATATACCACTTCTAGAGTCACCCTGACAAAATGGATATATACAGAGGGGATAAGAGTGAAGAACCATGTTACATAATGTAAAGCATTTACAAATGTTTTAGCCTAACCAATAGAATATATGATTGTTACTATCAAATAGTTTAAGATGTCAGAGAGGGACAGAACTAGGATCAATGGATAAAAATAACAGAAAGGCAGTTTTCAGCTCAAAGTAAAGAAAACCTTTTAAACTACCAGAATTATTCAACAAGGTTATGCACTACCACATAAAACACTAAGCTGTACATCTGAAAATGTTCAAAAACAAGCTGAATAATCACTTGCCAGAGAAAGTGCAGACTCTTACACTGGATGGGCAGTAGGACCAGATAACCTCTCATGTTTCCTTTCACTAAGCATATTCAAATATTTAATCTCCTGCCATGATCCCGGCAATGTGCTAGCTGCTAAATATACAAAAGTTGACAAAACAGACATGGCCTCTATGGTTTTTGCAATTACAGTCTAGTGTAGGAGACAGAGAAAAAGAGAAAGAAAAAGGAAAAAAAAAGAAAAACAGGCAAAAAAGTAACTACAAATCATAAGTCCTGTTGAAGGAAAACAACAAAATGCTACAGGAGAAAAATGGGCATCAAGGAAGGCATCTCAGAGGAAAAAGATGTGAAGTTATAACCTAAAGAAAGAAGAGCTAGGTAGACTCTAGTGCTCTAGCCCAATGGAAAGCCATTGAAGGTTATGAGGAGAGTGACACGATCTGATTTTCAGTTCTAAAAAATCATTCTGGCTGCTTTGTGGCAAATGAATTGGAAGGGAGAAAACACAGAAGCAGGGAAATTAGTTAAAAAGCTACGTAGGGGGACACCTCGGTGGCTCAGTCAATAAGCGTCTGCCTTCGGCTCAGGGATGATCCCAGGATCCTGGGATCGAGCCCCATGTTGGGCTCCCTGCTCAGCTGGGAGCCTGCTTCTCCCTCTCCTCCCCACCTGTGCTCTCTCTCGCTATCTCTGTCTCTGTCTCTCTTAAATAAATAAAATCTTTAAAAAAAAAAAAAAAGCTAGGTAGGAAGGAGCCCAGATGAGAAATGATGATGGTCTGGGCAGGTTGAAGTGGATGGATGGAAAGGAGTAAAAGAGTTGAAGATGCAGGCAGGGGTAAACAGAAGCTATAGCACTTGGTTGATAGATTAAATGCATGGGATGAGGAAAAAGGGAGAGAGAAATCAAGGATGACACTCAGGTTTCTGAGTGCCTGAACAACTAATCAAATGGTGCTGCCATTTTCTGAAATGGAAAGAATGGGGGAGAGACAGATTTGGAGTAAAAGGGGAATCCAACTTTAAGTTTCTATGAGCTTCTTTAGACCCTTAATAAAAACTATCTATCAAAAAATCTCATTCTTCACTTTCTGCTCTTTAAAATCCAGTCTGGGGGCGCCTGGGTGGCTCAGTCGTTAAGCGTCTGCTTTCCGCTCAGGTCATGATCCCAGGGTTCTGGGATCGAGCCCCATGTCGGGCTCCCTGCTCAGCAGGAAGCCTGCTTCTCCCTCTCCCACTCCCCCTCCTTGCGTTCCCTCTCTCACTGCTCTCTCTCTGTCGAATAAATAAATAAAATCTTTTAAAAAAATAAATAAAAAATAAAAATAAAATAAAATAAAAGCCAGTCTGTTTAAGGGGAGAAATGCTATAAAGGAGACTTGGTCAGTGAAAATTTTTAAAAAAATTGGAATACAAATGGTAGATTATTGTATCAGTGTTAAATTTAGCAAACCCATAACTGCATAGTGGTTAGATTTTTTTTCATCCCTATTCTTAGGAAATACATGTGGATGTATTTAGAAGTAAAGTGTCATAATATATGCAACTTACTCTCAAATGCTTGGGGTGTGTGTGTGTGCATGCATGTGTGTACAAAAGACCATATATATGTATACAGACATATATGTACATGCATATGTACATACGTGTATACAGAAGAGAGGAAATGATAAACAGCATAAAATTTTGACAGTAGGTGAATTTGGATTAAGACTATGTGAATATTCTTTGTACTATTTTCATTCTTGCAACTTTCCTCTGAGTATGAAATTATTTCCAAGTTTAAAAAAAATGTTAGGCAGTCAATACTACACTTACCTTATTCATGCTAACTAATTCTAATTCTTTTAGATCCATCTCATATGTATTTCCCCCCAACAGCTTTTCCATTACCAAGAGTGGTGTCTCCATCAGGGAGACAAGAAGCATACACAATAGCTCCACCAAGAGAGCACGACAAGAAGTGAGGGCTATAACAACAGGCTTCTTGCAATTTGCAATTTCCCATGACATACAGTATCTATACCTCTGCTCTCTGGAATGTACTAAGTCCTATGGCCTGATCTATATCAGGCTGCTAGATGACAGCTCTTAGGTTTTATATTTTTGCTTCTCATGTAATAAATAGCAATAAGGCTCACTACAGAATCAGCATGTTCATGTGACACCTGCCTGGATTAAGTGCTCCTCCTGTATGCTCCCATACATCTCTGGGTATAGCAACTGTCACCCTATTTTATTTTTAAAATCATATCTACATGTGTTCTACTTTCTCTACTAGACTGGGAGCTCCTTGAGAACAAGGACCATAATATATTTGGGGTTTTCTTCAATTCCTAAAGAGTATCATAATATGTAGGAAAAAACATTCAATGAAAGCTAGTGAGTGAAGAAATGAAAGTTACTGAAAAATCTAAATATGTATGACTGTAGTTTTACTAGAAGGTATTCTGTTTCTTCCCCTTGGACATAGCAGTATATAGAAAAAGTCTTACTCTAATTCTATAGCAACGGAGACATAATATCTAAGTGTTGCTGATAAAGAACTGAAAATGCCAGTAACACTATGCACAATCCCCAAGTATTGTTTACTTCAACAACACAAATAATTATAATTTTATAAAATATGATTAATAAAAAGTAAAAGGGTATTGTAGGCTGACGCCTAAGTATCAACCACACCTTAAAATCAAAGTACATTTATATTTAACCTATACTTACTACTGGTCAGTCAATGCAAGGAACACTTCAGTGACAAGAAAATATATGTCATAATATTCTAGGCAGAACTTTGTTCTTTATTATCAAAGAGTCTTTAAGTAAAATTATGTAAGGTAAGAATATTCAACTTAGTAAAACAAATTAAAAACTAATCATTTTACTGTGAAAGGCAGCATTTTTTAAATGCTACAATTAATCTTGCAAAGAATATATGATTAAATGAGAATATACATTAAGTACTCCAAAAACAAAATTATAAAGCAGATATGCAGCCTTAAGCAAAATGACTATATGTTAACATTTCAAAATGTCCCAACTATCAAATGCTAAAATACCAAATGCTTAAAAGATACTTCTGAACTTGTAAAATTAACAAAACTTAGCTAAGTCCCTAGTAGGGCCTGACCTTCTTTTAGCACTTAGAAAGGGCAGAACCCAGAGATTCAAATCCAAACATAATTCAAATCTCCTTCCAATCCCTTAGACATTAGCTCTTCCTCTGTTTCAAGCCTAGTACTGTTTTTAGCTCTATTTGTGGTTTATTATCATGTCTCTCCTGCACTCATGAGAGCTTCCTGATATTTGGTACATTATCCCTGTGTGCTGCCCGAGTTACTGCTCTGGACTCATCTTGAGTTGCCCAAATACTCCAGCCCCATCTGGAGAACAGGAGGCAGCCCAGCTCAGCCATTAGATCCCTGGCAATGGTGAGCATGTGCCTCTAACCATCCTCTTCCGCCTTCTCCTATTAATGAAAGGAAGAATACAATGTCTCCTACCCAGCTGGGTACTCTGTCTACATCCTTGCTGTCTACTTTTCTAGTTCCCTTTAGATTTTCCCAACTCATAGAATATAATGCACATGTCAATTTTTTTGGGGGGCGGGGAGGGTGGACAGAGGGAGAGGGAGAGAGAGAATCCCAAGCAAGCTCCACACCCAGCACAGAGCCCAAAGCAGGGCTCAACCTCACAACCCCGAGACCATGACCTGAGCCAAAATCAAGAGTTAAACACAACATGTGTCACATGTCCCACACATGTCAATTTTTAATAATTCTCAAATCCATCCTGTGTTCTCCAACACCACTTAATCTAGACTCTTATCATCTCTAGCCAGTATTCTAGCATTAAGTTTCCTTAATTCCCTACCTTCAGCTTCTTCCCCTTAATCCACCCTTTATACTTTTCCCAGACTTAATATTCAAAATTATAAACCTGATCATGTCACTCTTCAATTTAAAATCCTTCAATGGCTCTCCAAAAAAAGTGCCTTTAAACAGTACTAACAATAACAGCTGGTACCTACTGAGTGAGCACTTGTGTACCAGGTAGCTATTACCTCATTTAAATCTCGCAACAATCCTACAACATGGGTAATTTTATTATTCTGATTTTGCAGATTTAAGGAAATTGCAACATGGAGAAATCACATAATCTGTCCACAGACACACAGATAGTAAGCAAGTACAGCTAAGATTCCAAATATGGCTTTGGTATTCCTTTGCAGCTGTTCTCTCCTACCACTACCCAACAAACCCTGCCTTCCACTCACGCCAAACTACCCAAGATCCAGTCTCACACTATGATCTTTCAGGACTCCTTACCAGACTACACACTACTCCCTTGCTCAAAATGCCACTCTGGTCTACCTTGAGAACTCTCTGAAGCCTTTTTCCTTTCTTTCCTCTGCAGAGGAACTCCTAGGCAGAACAGCGTAAGCCAAAATGATACACACTCCCCATTCTCAACTTCAAAATGCTACAATACAGAATGCTCAAATAGATTTTCCAAGATAACTTCCAAGTGAGGATCTAGTGCCATCCTCATAAACCCGAAATTCACTGGAAAATTAATAAAGATCAACAATATAGCAACAGCAAAAGCTAATAAAAATACACTTAATAGCTTGGCAAAATATTCACAATATATAAAATTCAATTATCTTGAAATATATGCTGACTCATTCAGAATATAAGGGACTCAAGTATGTTATCTAAAATTTAAATTAAAAAAAGAACACAAAGGACTCAAGTTTTAAAGTACTTTTCTGCAAATCTGACTTTTTAAAATGTTACAAGCAAGACAAATTCTATCTAAAATCTATTAGCAAACCAAGAAAAAATTCAAAAAACTAAAGAGCTCTTCTTTGACTATACCTGAATTCAGAAAATAATGATTCAATACTAAAGGACTTGTGCTTATGAAATATATTAGATGACATATAGGTAGTGAGTATGGTACCGTATCTGCAGCATCAGCACATTAGGCCAGTATCTTCCAGGAACATGCAAGAATGTTATCAGGAGTCTCTCCTGGGTATTAACTGATGGTTAAACAACATCTCTTCAAAGTACTACTCAAATATATTAGCTTATAATTCCCCACCCTAAAGCTCTCAGTTTTGTCTATTCACAGTCTCAAGATCCTTCTGTAGTTAACTGCTCTTTAACTGGCATTTGGACACGAAGCACCAAGTGTTAACTTTCAAACTTACAATCTCTTTTCTAGTTCATTAAGAAAATGTCCTATAAGATCATTTCTGGCACTTGTCCCAGCCAGACCTCTGTCTTCCTATATCTTTCCTTGCTTTTTCCCTTTAATCCTTAGAAAAAATATTCTTAATCCTTAAGCAAATTTCTTGTACAAAGCATAAATTATTTCTTAACAATACTATTTTACAGAGATATTAGGAAATTGACCTTTAATGGATACACAAAGATTAATCCATGGTTCAGGTGCTATTCTAGGGTAGCAGACCCAAAATTATTTTGCCTTTGGCATTTCTCCAGAATACAATCAACATGTATTTCTTACACAATATCCAGGATCAGGCAGAAGACTTACTTTAAAGGGACTTTTTACAATGGTCTACTCAGGATAATAGAGCCTGGCCCAAGGAAACAGTAAAGGGAATGGAGAGGGAACAACTCCAACAGCAGGACATTGCAGCTAATGGAAAATGAGGGATAGGAGACCAGAAATCAGGATGATTCCCAGGTTTATAATTTGAGTAACTGAGTGATTGGCAGCATCATTAACCAAGAAAGAAAAATGAGGTGAATACACGAGTCTGGAGGAAAACACGTACTTAATCTTTGATGTTTTTAAGTTCCAGGTTTTCTGCTAGACAATCAGGTGGGCATTCTAAGTAGCTCACCTAAGGACTGGAGTGCTCAAGAGGAAAACAGGGCTGAAGAAATGAATACAAAGGAGATAATGAAAACGACATGTGTTCAAAGAAAGCAGGACAGAATGAAGATAAAGAGGTCAGACTGAAAACCCTGGGAAACACGAGCATTTAGGGATGGGGTCGGTAAAGACAGCTGAGAAAGAATAAGTAAGAAGGAGAAACAGGAGTGATGTCATAAAGGCAGAGAGGGTGTTACGAACATGGGCATGATCATCTAAAAGGCTCACACTAGATTTAACAACAGGAACTAAATCCAAGTACAGATACAATTTCAGTAAGTAGAAGAATCATGAGTAACAACACTGTTGGGATGGCAGAATGGCTCAAACAAGGCAAAAAAGGAAAAGTATGAAGTGTGTTTGGAACAGAATGTAGAAGAGTTTTGCTGGAATGGAGAGTTCATGTAGCAGAAGAGAAGAAAGGAAGTCTGGGCCAAAGCCTCTGCATTCCAGATTGTATTCTATTTTGGATTTTATTCCACAAGCAGGAAGAAGAAAGACTGGTAGCTTTTTTTTTTTCTTTTAAAGACAATGAATCGATCTGATGACAGCTTTCATGATGAACTGGAATGACAGGAGAGTTAAGGCAAGACAAACTATTAAGCAGTCTTAAAATTATCTAGGGCCTGACAGAGGTTGGTAGCAGCCAAAGTAAGAATTAAGGAGTACATAAAAGAGAGATATTCTCTACTCCCGAGGTGCCCTAAATATTCCACTCTTACTATATTACTATACTCATCATGTACGACAATAATTTGTGGACTGAGACCTTCTCTTATTCAGCCTTTCATCACAAGTACTAACAAATCAGGAACAAGGGAAGTGGCCAAAAAATGTGTGTTGAATTAGAATAGAACTCAATAACGGTTAAGATACAGAAGTGAGACTTAAAAATGCTACACAGAAACTTAAGTAACTTACAAGATGGTGCTACAGAAAATACTAATGTAAAAGTCAAGATCAAGTTTAGAAATTGAGTTTAAGATATGTTTAGGGTAGAGAGGGTGAGTAAAGATAACCAAACAGAAACATCAAAGAGAAAAAACTGAAACCACAGAGGAAAAATATTCAGATATTCAGACAAAAAAGAAAGATTTGAGATACACAATGGAATCAACAAATCTCATTATTTGCTCAGAAGAACAAATATTTAATAAAATATTAACTTTCTAATACATTTTGTATGTGACTCTTCTTTAAGAATGCTATCTGGGTGGCTCAGTCGGTTAAGCGTCTGCCTTCAGCTCAGGTCATGATCCCAGGGTCCCAGGATTGAGCCTCACACTGGGCTCCCTGCTCAGCAGGGAGCCTGCTTCGCTCTCTTCCTCTGCCTCTCCCCCAGCTTGTGCGCTCTCTCTCTCTCTCTCAAATAAATAAATAAATAAAATCTTAAAAAAAAGAATTGCTCATTTGTATAATCTTTACAAATTAAATTGACGTAAAAAGCCCAACCAAATGGGTCAATCAAAACTGGGTCAGTGGTGAATAACCATCTGCTTTACTCAATCATTCATTCAACAAAAATTTACTGAGTGACTATAAGTTTGGTGTTGAGGCAAGGGAGACCAGCCATGACAGAAAACAGAGTAAAATACAGCAAGTATACAACAAAATAACTGCAAAATGTTACAGGAATACAGGTAACAAAGAATACCATAGAGGACAGGTAGAGGAGGCGTGGTAAAAATATGCCTAGAAGCTTTCCTAGAAGAGGAGACTTTTATTTGGGTTTTTAAAAAGATGAACTCATTTAGCAAAGTAGCTAAGAAGTTGGATGGTATTCTGGAAAAAAGGAATATTATGTGCAAAAGCATAGAGATGTCACAGAGTTTCTCATCTTCATGGAACCATGACAGAAGATAAGGGCCACATCAAATGGAGGACTTTCTGTACACAGACAGCAAATCTGACCATTATCCTGTGATAAGAAACATCAGATATGCATTAGAACCCAGTAAGGAGCACTCCAAATCCCCTAAAGCAGATTGCAGGTGTAGGCAGGAGGTGGGCAAGAAGCAAAAAAAAAGGTGTCTGACTTCCGTAGACAACAGAAAGCCACAAAAGATTTTTAAGCAACAATAAGACCTTATCAGATCTGTGTTTCAGAAATTCAAAAGTCAGTAGTATGGATAAGTGGCTAAGGAAAGAAAATCTGGAGGGAGACCAATGAAGAAGATTAAAAAGCGATTGCAGTAATGCTTCAGCACTAAACATTGACAACGACTTACTCAAACATAAATGAACCACAGAAGGAGGCATATAAAGTAATGTAACTGTAATATGGGCTTTCAACATAAGTTTCTGAACTCATCTCAAACATCAACTCAGTAATCAGAAGCAATTACAGAAAAAGTGTGGTCAGGTACATTAGAAAAAAAAAGGAAAAAGAATGGCCATCAAATCTTTCTCTTAAAAATACTTCACTTACACTTTATGAAGTTTTTTTTAAATTAAATAATTTTTTTTTTCCTTTTTTAAAAAGGTACTTTTTAAAGTACCTTTTTAAATATCGGACAGAGATTACCAAAACAGAATTTAGAACCACAGGGTAAGCACTGTGCAAAACTGCTGAGAACGATAAACAGGGAGAAGTTACCAGACAAAAATAGGTTAGCAAAACAAAACAAACAAAAAAACACAATCTTTTGTTACTCACGTATAAAAACTAGTTTTGAACTGATAAAAATTCACCAAATTGGGGGTAGAAGGTATTCTTTAACACCTCTCCCCACTAGCCACTGTCTTAATTTGAAAGAAATAGGTCAATACATAAGGACATATATATGATAATGATAGACCTAGGTTCGCAGACTAGGATTAAATTAATTTCATTTATTTTTCAAAGAAATAGCTCCTTCAATTTTCTTCTCTCTCTACTAGATCATTACATCAGCTATAAATATTTTTATATTTATTCAAATATACTAGAAAAGCACCCATCTTTAAAAAAATAACAATTCCTTGACTCCACATCCCCTCTAGCTATCGCTGTTTTTCTCATCTTCAGTTTATGGCAAACTCCTTGAAAGAATTAGTTGTCTCCATCCTCTCCTACAGTTCTCTCTTAAACCCGCTCCAATAATATTTTCATCACCACTAATCCACCAGGAACTTGTTATAGTCACTAATGATTTTCATATTGTTAAATCTAGCAATCTGGTCATATCCTAGTCCTGGATCTAATAACATCTGACACAGCTATTCACTCACTCCCTCCTTCTTAAAACATTTACTTGGCTTCAGGGATACCATTCGCTCTTAATTCTCCTCCTTCGTGGAGTGCTTCTTACTCTTACTCTCTTAGCTCTAGCTTTTCCTCTCCCTCTCCCTTTCCCTGTCAACATTACAGGACCCTAAGGCAAAATCTTTGGGTTTATTCAGCCACACTTCCTTTCTAGATTATCCTAATCAGTTCCCAGGGTATTAAACACTATCTCTATGCCAATGACTGGAAATATGTATCTCCAGCCCAGACCTCTGGCCTGAACTGCAGACTCATGTATACCTGTTGTCTGGACAGTATCTCCAGTTGAATTGCTAACTTATCATGTCCAAAATTAAACTCATTATTTCCCACCTGCTTCTCCTGAAGTCCTTCTCATCTTGGTAAATGGCCACTCCATTCTTCCACTTGTTCAGGACAAAACCGACAAATGGCCACATCCAATCCACCATCAGATTTTGTTGGCTTTGCTTTCAAAATGTATACAGATTATGAGCACTTCTCCCAATCCCTGCCTAAAATCACTTTCATCTCCCACCTTGAACTGCTGCTGGAGTCTCCTGAACGATCTCATTATACCTAGCCTCAGATATTCTCTACAAAACTGTTGAGAGGTCTATTTGAAACAAGTCGAAACCTTTCAGTACTTCCCACCTTCAGAGTAAAAGCTAAAGTCCTACTGGCCTACAAGGCCATATATGATCTATCATATACCCCTCTCCCAGTATTGCCTATGGCCCCCCCACCTCATCTTCCACTAATCATTCCCCTCAATGCCTCCACTGATCTACTTGCCACTCCTCAAACAAAACAAGCATGCTTCAGCTACAAGATATTTGCACGCCTTTCATTTTCCTCAAACACTCTCCCTTAATACCTGCACAGATTAAATCACAATCTCACTTCTTCCATATAACTGCTCAAATACCATTCATCATTGCAGCCTTCTCTAACGTCTTATATAACACAGCAGCATCCTCCTTGCATCCTCTCTGCCTTATTCTGCTTTTTTTCCACAACACTATATTAATTGACATATTACATATATACTTGTCTATTTTCTGTATCTTGTCATTAGAATGAAAGTTCCAAAGGCAAAAAATAACGTTTTCTTCCCTGCACTATTATTAGCAAGGGCTTAGTGGGTATTTCTTGAATGGATGGATGGCATGAATCAGGAAAATCTAGACTCAGGATCTGGTCTCAAGCCTGGGTTGAGGGAATTTATATAGCAGAACTTCTCAAGGCCTGGGAAAATGCTGGCTGCCAAAAGCAACCATGAAATGAAGAAAATAAACCTGAGAAAATTTTTAAAAATAAAAATAAAAGGAAAAATAAGAAGAAAAAAAAAATGGCCATCTCTGCCTCCCCACTCCCTGGATATGTTTCCTATAACCTGGCCTACAAACTCAGACCAAAACATCACCAGACCCATTCTACACTTAAATAGCTGTTACAAATAGTTCCTGCCTTTCTAAAGTATGATTGTCAGAGAAAACTGTAACTGCCAACCCCAACACTGCCTGCCAAGACATAATGGTCAGAGAAGGCTCTCAAATTTCCCCAAAGCACTCAGGCTGCAACCAAATATCATTAATATGATGACAACAAAATTCAAAGTACCTTCTGGTGTCTGCCTAAGTTAGCTGTCCCTAGTGTATTCTCTAGGGGCTCTGTCATCAAGATTATGGTATCTTGGTATGGGGGGGAGGGGTGTGTTTGAGGAAGCTGGGGGGAGGACAGAGAGAAAGGCAGAGGAGAGGGAGAAGGGGAGAGAGGGAGGGAGGAAGGGGAAGGAGTGAGAGGGTGGGGGGGTAGAGAGAGAGAGAGAATGAATGGGAATTAATTCAAAGAAATAGGGCCTAAATTTATTTTTTGTATTTTAAAGAGAAGTAGATTGCCAGGGAATGAAAAGCATCTACTAAGCTATAAGACATCACATTACAGAAGGACCAAAACCCTGAGACATTCACATTCCTCAGCTAAAAAGCTGTCTTGCACCTCCCATTCCCACACACAGAATTGAAGATATGGGGTAGGGGGGCCATGACAAATTGGACAGTTGGGAGCAGTGATTGGGGTGAAGAGTGTGGTAACAACTACAGAAAAGAAGGGAAGAGAAAAGTAATTACCCATTTTTTTTTCTCTTTTTCCCCTTCCGATTGTACTTACCAAGCATAGAAACCAGATAGATGAAAACCGCGAAGAAGGCAGAGAGTGAAGAGTAAGGATGCTCTGAAGCAAATAATAGCAGAAGAAATCAAGCACAAACTCCTTTTCTAAGTGGCTCTTTGAAAACCAGTCATATGAAGTAAGTTAGGAACTGACCAAGAAAATTTAAAACAAGCCCCCACACCTTAGATAACTACAGAACTGTACAAAGAGAACAGAGATTCTTAACTATTTGGAATGATGGTCCTGGGGCATTTTTAAGATCAACAATCCTCAAAGATGACCCAATTATATTCAAACTGATCAATATGGAAAAGTAAACAGGTGAAAAAACTTCAGCTTTCATGGATCCAGTCTTTAAGAATTCTCTGGCTCCTCAAGGTTCTAAATCTCAAAACAACCAATCAGAAGTCTTAAAAGTCAGAGAAGTAACTGGAGGAACATTCAAAAGCAATCACCTCAGCAGAGAAGAGCTGAAAACTCACAGATTACACTTAACATACTCTGATTTGTCAACTCACTTAAAAAGGAAGGAGAGTTCTGACTGGTTGCTCTCCATAGGCTGAGTCACATCCCAGCATCAGCACAGTAGCAAGTGTGTCGGACGTTAAAAGAAGCAGGAAACCAAAGGATACTCTGAGAAAGGTATGGGAGGAAAAAGTAGCAAAGTAAAGACAACTTAGCCGTAGGTAACTGCTGGTCAGCAGCCTATCACGCTAGTACACAACAGCTAGAACTGTTTGTAGCCTAAGGTGGCATTCTGTATTTGCTTTTGTGCTAATACTTCCCTCTCCTTAACACTCCTCCCCAGTCTGGCACTGATGGCTCTCCCCGCTCCCCCCTGACAGCTGCCACTTTTTAGAGCTCCCCTCCTCCAGGCACTACTTGATTTAGGTGATTTGGCGTTTCCCACCCCCAATTCAGTCTTCTGCCCTCTTCCTGTATTAGCTCATCCTGTATTAGATCATGCCTTCTACTCAGTCCCTGTCCTTGAAAAGCACATAATCCAGTGGGGCAGGTAGATGTGTCACTAGATTAGGTACATCACAGTCAGTGCCATGAAAGAAATTTAACCAAGTGCTGGAAGCACATATTTATCTATCATTACCCTACTCCATATCTTCCAAATCAACACTCCAGCTTCCCACTCTCTTGTAAATCAGTTACTCAGTCCTGTATCTTTCCATAATATCCCCTGATCTCCAAATTCACTTTGCATTTCTCATATGACCTATTCAACTACTTCCTATCAGAAACACAATTCAATATACTGCCACACTGCCACATCAGCCAATTCCCTAAAAGACATACTCTATCATCCCCTTGCTTTGAAACATCTAATATCTCTCCAATGCCTACAAGATAAAGTTCAAATCCTTAGCACAGAAAATAGGATAATACAGTTCTCAAACAGAGCCTTTTAAAAGTAGGCAGACGGAGTTCCAGTTCCACTGTTTATTAGCTGTGTTACCTTTGGCAGGTCACTTTACCTCTCTAAGTTTCCTCATTTACAAAGTGAGGGTATAAAAACAACCTACTCATGGTTGTTAGGAGAATTAAGTAAGCAACTCCATGCCAAGTACCCGCACAGTATCCAGCATTCAGTTAATGTTAACTACTACCCTGGGATATCTCATCTGTCTGGAATGTCTCACTCATCAAAGGAAGCAGATAACCAAAGTTTTACTCTCATATACTTTAGAATGATTAACAATAAGAGTTAAATCAGAAATGACCTTCTGGTTAACCATGAACCAACAAAAACGTCAATTAACCAAAATATGCTTTCCTGAAATTTTCGTTTGTCGAAACTTACTATAATTTATTTAAAAACAAGTATCCATTTATTAAAAAAAATAACTAGATTACTTATGTTTTGTTTCCTATTCAAGCTCAGGAAGGAAAAAAACAGCTGCTTACCAATAGAAACTCAGATATTTATAAGAATGTGATTCTCTATAGTATAAAATCCACATAAACTAAATTCAATCTCAATTGCATATATAATTTTCTAAAGATATATACATATAACAAAACAAACTCTAGAAGCTTAAGAAAATAAAAGTGTATATCAGATAGACGGTGGAGTGACATTCATTCTTAGACCTCACAATCAAAAGATGAAATCAGAAAAATTTTTTGTAAGTCAGTGATTTAAATTTTAAAAACTGCCAAGTCCACAATAATAACAACAAAACAGATCAGATACATATTTTAAGAAATTCATATATGTATGATGTTAAGTGTTAATGGAAATTGGTAAAAAGTTTCCAATAAATTTATGGGCAAGAGACAATTCATACAAAGGAGAAGGTAGAACTAGAAAAATACTGCATTTGCTTTTCTATTGTGGATAGTGATGTTAGACAGTAGATGCCCTTACACCTGTTTTTAAAAAAACAAACTTCTTTTTTAAAGATTTTATTTATATTTGAGAGAGAAAGAGATAGTCAGAGAGAGAGCATGAGCAGGAGGGAGAGGGAGCAGCAGGCTCACCACTGAGCAAGGAGCCCGATGTGGGGCTCGATCCCCAAACCCTGGGATCATGACCTGAGCCGAAGGCAAACGCTTAACTGACTGAGCCACCCAGCCACCCCTAAAAAACAAATTTTAAAAACAAAAACCTAGGGGCGCCTGGGTGGCTCAGTCGTTAAGCGTCTGCCTTCAGCTCAGGTCATGATCCCAGGGTCCTGGGATCGAGCCCCGCATCGGGCTCCCTGCTCAGCGGAGAGCCTGCTTCTCCCTCTCCCACCCCCTCTGCTTGGGTTCCCTCTCTCACGGTGACTCTCTCTGTCAAATAAATAAAATCTTTAAAAAAAATAAAAACAAAAACCTATAAAAGTAAGCATCTGCCTTCGGCTCAGGTCATGATCCCAGGGCCCTGGGATCGAGCTGCATCTGGGTCCCTGCTCAGCGGGAAGCCTGCTTCTCCCTCTCTCACTCCCTCTGCTTGTGTTCCCTCTCTCGCTGTGTCTCTCTCTGTCAAATAAATAAATAAAATCTTAAAAAAAAAAAATTATGATGAAACTGGTCAACCAAACTGCAGGAGGCAGCGTAAGTCAATAAAAAAAAAAACTTTCAGAAATAAATTCGGCAATATTTTTCAAAAGTGACAAAAACCTTCATACCCTTTGACCTTGTAATTCCCCCTCCTGGGTCTTTAGCCTCAAGTAAAGAAGCAAAACAGCACAGCTATATGATAACTGCATTACCTGCAAAACAAGAAACAACTTGGATGTCCAACTATTAAAAATAAGTACCTCAATTCACTGTAACATGTATAATTTAAGTGTACAAAAATTATAGCAAAAAGAAAACATTAAATATGAAAACAAATATTAAACATTATATTTATGCTTTGATTATAGTATAAAATAGTATAGTACAAAATCACATATATACGGTAAGAATTAAATGAGAAGAAAAACTAAACGTTTATTTTTTTTCCTTATGTGCTATTGATCAGGCCCACTATAGTAAATACACATTTCAAAACTGGCTTTTCAGAGGCATAAAACCACAACTATCCATTTTTTTCCCAAAAAAAACCTATCACAGAGGAGTAATCAGATAGGCTCTTCTCACATACAGACTAGCCATACATGTAATTTTAGCCATGCTACTAACCATCTGTAACCTTATTATATTAAAATCTCATTTTACCATCAAAACGTAACTGTATATGGGATCTCCATATGGTGAGCAGAAGCCACTTGTTATGGGGCATCTGCAGAGACAGCCCCAAGCACTGAGGTTAAAAACTATCTAGCCAATGGAGTAGTGAAGGTCAGGTTTCTCCTCTATCCCCAAATGAATCATCATGTTTCTCATCACTCAAGGGCTCTAAGTTCCTAAGAATGGCAGCTAAGCATTCATGGAGGGAGAAAATACAAGTTGATTTGTTCTCCCTCTGAAAACTGGCAGCTTCCTCATTTTCCCCAAAAGCACCATGAAGTAATGAAAAATACACAAGCATGAGGTCAGGAGATGTGGGGTACGATTGACTCTAAGCAACCTCAAACAAGGCACTTACCTTTCGAGCTTTAGTTGTTTAATGGGTAGAATTTTTACAGTTGAACCAAATAATGTATTAATTCCTTCAAGTTCAACATTCTATTTATAGACCCCCTTTACTAATACATGTCTATGACTTTCAAAACCTTCCACTCAGATGGCAGAACGATTATTAAGACTTAGAATTAGGAAAATGGGGGCAAACGTGAAATACAGATAGTCAAAACTGTATCCCAGGTCTGTCCCTTTCTACCTGCATGACCTTGGGCAAATTACTTTGCCTCAAAATAAAGTCCTAAAATCAATGAAGCTGCAATCCTTACTGGCCATGCCTTTTTAAATTTTGCATCATAAAATGTATTGATTTTTCACTGTCATAACTGGGGTTTCATTCCCAACCAACAACAATTTTGACTGTGTTCTCGGAAATTTAAAAGTACCTTGCACATCCATCTTTTCCATGTTTTCTGATACTGAAAGAGATAGTTAACAAAGTTTGCCTATCTTAAACCTATATTCAGGATTAAGAGCATTCCTCAAAAATGTATTCAATAAGTAGTTGAGTACCTGTACTACATAACAGTATATGCTAGAGTTGCAAAGGTCCTTCCCTGAAGAAACCCGAAAGTCTTATGGAGACAGACATATAAACAAATCATTACTAACTGACAAATGCTAAATGCAGAATATATGATGTGCTATTGGATCAGTCAAGACAAGGGGGATAAGATGTCTGGACCATTTTCAGAGGTGATATTTTCAGTAGGTCTTGAAGAGCAAATTGTTTACTAGGTAGAGAAGAATTCTCAACAGAGGGAACAATGTAAAACCACAAAGGAAGATGTCATCTTCAAAGAACTCTTACGTAGTCTTTGTATGGAAAGGCAGGCAAAATGGCAGAAATGAAATCAGAAACACAAGTTATCAGAAACTGTGAAGGACTTTGACTTTTATCAAACACAGATTATGTAGAGTCACTGACGGAGTCAATAACTATACTGAGTCATGGATGCAAGCAAAGTCCCCTTCTTCTAGCATACAGTCAAAGGAGTTGAGTCAAAGCCACAAACAAACAAAATGCAGGTCTCCATATGGAAATACAGAATAAATGGTTGCTTGTTGCTGTTGTTTTAAATGGAGAGTTCCTGCCCTTAGGATGGCTTCTAGCAGTTTCTTACTACAGCATATTAATACCACACTGAAGTGAAAGAGTATGAATTATGGCTAAAAGATTCAAGAAAGTGTGTGTATTTTTACCTAAAGATTCTTTGAAGTCAATGTTGTTGAGAACACTAAAGAAAACAACGAAATAATACTTAAGAGCTTAAAAAATCACAAGAGGCAAACAGTAATAATGTCTGAGAAGACTTGACTTCAGGTGAAACACTCAGGAATGTTTAAATACTTATATATTGATTGCAGATAAGACATGTTTTGTGCAGAAGGGTATCCTAAATTCCTTTTGGTTAAAGAAGAGCTGCCACCACTAAAATCTTTAAACTAGCCTAAAAGATGATGTTTTTTTTTAACTGGCAAAATTAATAGGTTCCATTATATTTTAATGCTCAGAAAAAAAGGAGAAAAGGAATGCCTTCTCAAATGGCTACTCTGAAAAGACTAAAACTCAATTTTTATCTCACCAATGGGAGCAAAACATCCACATTTCAATCTGGGACCACGAAGAGTCCCTGAATCAGTAATTTCCACACTGCTAAGGCCTAGTCTTGGAAATGCAAGCCTAACTGGCTGGGTAGCCTACAAAGATGAATTTGCAATTATTGAAATTCAAACTCAAGCTTAGCCACCGACGACTACCTCAAAGGAATCATTCTGCCTTTTACTTTGATAAAAAAAAAAGTAGCATAAAAAACAAATATATGTATAAAAACAGCAGATGTCAAAAGGAGAGAGAAGCACCATCTGAACCTATGACAACGGTGTGGTCCACCAAAGTTTGATCTCTGGATGTGTTTTAGGGTGTGTCTTTGTTTTGGCCCAGTAATTAAAAAAAAACAAAAACAAAAAAACCCGTCATTGGGGCAACCGGGTACTTTCCCCTGTCAACCCTCACAAGCATCCTGGCCCTGAAATCACTGGGTAACTCGGCCTCGCCCTGATTCCTCCTGAGAGAAAGGCACAGCCCCAGCGCCTGAGGCCCCCGGCGCGCCTGTCACGGCCCGGGGGCGGGGGGCGTCCGGCCTCCAGGCTCCACGCTCGCCCCTCCTCAGGCGGCTCACGGGGAGCTCGAGAAGGTGCCGGGAGGGCGGGAGGCCGGAGAGCGTCCCTGCCTCACCCCAGGTGCCTGGGCCCGAGACCCGCCGCGCCCCCAGCCCTGGACAGTCGCGGACGCCCGCCCCGCCCCGACTCCGGCCCCCTCCCGACCCCGACTCTCACCGTGGGGAGGTCACGCTGCCTCCTCCGCCGCGGCCCGGCTGCGGGCCGCCCAGTGACCCACAGGCCCAAGGACCGCAGGTGACGCGAGGGACTGCCCGTCACATCCCCGCCGGCCCTGCCGCCGGACCCGCAGCAGCCAGCATCGCGTCCGCGGCCTGAGGGAGCGCCTGACTCCAGAGACACCGCACCCCCTCCCTCGGCCTGCGCCCGCCCTGGACTCCGCCCTCCAGGGCCCGCGCACCGCGCGCGCGCAACCCCGCCCCCGGGGCCCCCGTGCGCAGGCGCAAACCCCACGGGGCCAGGCTCCGCCTTCAGACCCGCCCCCGCCGCCTGACTCTGGCCTCAGCCCACCTCTGGCCCCGCCCCCACCCCGCGCCGGCCTTTCCCAGGCTCCGCCCCCACCTAGGGACCCGCCCCCCTCCCCTGACCTTGCCTCTCTGCCGCCTGACTCAGGTGTCTGCTAGGCTGAACCCGTGACGCCGGCACCGCGTCGGACCTCAGCTTTAGCCGGCACCTAGAACTAGTAACATTTGCTGCTTGACCGCGGTCAAACTTGTCAACTGCACCTCCCGACCCCGAGAAGTTGATAGTCTGAGCTTCAGGACTGACATGGGCTCCTCTCCCACCTTACAGTGGTGTGAGCATCTCCAGCGTTTGTGTCCATCCCTGTTCCCTGCCCTCCCGTGCTCTGGGCCATGCCTGAACCATACACCCAACCCACCACACCAAAACACGGGGTCTTGCTGAGGCTGAGGGAAAGGAAGAGGCACCCCCAAGTGCTGAGATTTGCAGCATCTTCCATGGCACCATCAATCTGGGTTCCCACTGCCAGGAATCGGTTCCTACTTTCCGTTGGAACTTCCATCACCCACAAGCCTTCTTCCATTCCTTTCTAGTGCTCTTACCCTGGAGGTCTCCGAGGTCTGGCTGAGTGTTAAAGCCTGCAAGCTGCACTTATGTGGCAAATAGACTAGCTGTTCACTGAAATCCTTGTGGGCCACACTTATCGACAGCTCAACTGCAACAAATAACATTTAAGGAGAATTCTATTGTTTATTGATTGTTCTTAAAAGTATAGTATATATATTTAGGGGAAAACCATAAATATATATCTCTTAAGTATCTTAAAGCTCTGTAACTCCTTTCCTCTCTGCTTTTTCTCAGGTTAGGACTGTCCAATATTTTAATTAGCTCTGGATTTTTTCCTCCAGACTTTGACATTATAATTAGTTTTATACAGTATAAGTTTTCTTATAATTACATGTTTACCACTTTCTCTTATTATTTATTGCATTTCATATTTGCTCGGGGATCATACTCCATTTTCTTGAGGTATATCCTTTAAAAGTTATTTTAGTTGAAGTTCATTAATAATAAATTCTGTTATTTTTTTAGTATGAAATATTTTAGTTCATTTCATTCTTGAATTTAACATTAAGCTGGGGGTAAAGTTTAGTGTGAGAATCTTCTCTCTTAAACCTTTGATGATATTATTCTACTGTATTCTAACTTTCACTGTTGTTGATAATTTTTTATCAATTTCTTATTATTTGGGGGTAAACTGTCTATACACTCTGGATGTTTTAAGATAGCTTTGATTTTAACATTCTGTAGTTTTATTATTATGTGGTTTACAATGGATTTCGTCTTATTTATATTGTGCAGTGTTTATTGTGCTTCCTGAAACTATAAATTGAAGTCTATCATCATTTCTGGGTAAAAAGAGAGATTTATTTATTTATTTATTCATTTTTAAAGATTTTATTTATTTGAGAGAGAGAGAGAGCATGAGCACTAGCACGAGCAGGGGAAGGGGCAGAGGGAGAGGCAGACTCCCCACTGAGCAAGTAGCCTGATGCAGGGCTAGATCCCAGGACCCTAAGAACATGACTGGAGCTGAAGGCAGACGCTTAACTGACTGAGTCACCCAGGTGCCCCAAGAAAGTATTTTTTAAAGTCCATCATTTCCTCACAGATTCTGATGTAATTTAATGTTTGGGTCCAAGAGCAAATGGTCAAGAAAGAATTCTTGAGATGTTTTTGGTGCAAAAAGGTGGTTTTTATTAAAGCACGGGACAAGACCCCTGGGCAGAAAAAGCTGCACATTATAAGTCTGAGGAATGACTGATTATATAGGGTTTCTTATTCTATGGAGCGGGAAGATGATGTTAGGGCTCCAGGAAATTGAATCTATAGGTTCCTGGAGGTCTGGCTATTATTAAGATTGTGTTTTTCTTGTAAATCATTAAGACAGTGATGAACTGATAGAATTTCATGTCCTACATGACTGTGATCTTTATCAGTTCACCATTTGTTTTTCCTTTCTTTGTTCTTGGGCAGTCATGAGTGCCTGAGGAATGTCACACATATCCCACTGCCACCTTGGGGGTGGGGGGATGTATGTAGAGTGTCAGTTTGCCTTTTGCCATTATCTTGCCTTTGTTATCTTATTTTCCCCCCTGAACAATTTTGACCCTTAAATCTTTAAGGTTGTTGAAAGTGGAAGGTCTCATCTTCTGTAGCTTCTTTCTGCTGAACAGGGGCAAAGAGATGTCCCTACCTATGGGTCAACATCAGTCAGGGCATGTATAGGGGAGTTATGAAAGGTGGAGGCAGCTGAGTCCAATGTGGACAGCAAAGAAGTATCTCTGTGGGTGGTAAGGCCATCTATCTATGTGAAGTTATTGTAGCGATGGAGTCTCGGCACCAGGCAGAGAAACTTTGAAAAAGGCAATATATTAAAATTAAAATGGCTATAAGGATGAGAAGTCCAACAAAGAGACCCTTAATAGTCAACCATAGTCGGGGCGCCTGGGTGGCTCAGTCGTTAAGTGTCTGCCTTCGGCTCAGGTCATGATCCCAGGGTCCTGGGATCGAGCCCTGCATTGGGCTCCCTGCTCTGCGGGAGGCCTGCTTCTCCCTCTCCCACTCCCCCTGCTTGTGTTCCCTCTCTCACTATGTCTCTCTCTGTCAAATAAATAAATAAAATCTTTAAAAAAAAAAAAAAGTCAACCATAGTCCTTCCCCAAACCAGGAACTTAACCAATTATTGAAAGAGAAGGAAGGATTTTGTAGAGCATATCTTGCTCTATGGGTATTCATATCTTTTAGTAGTCCTGTGACATTTTTGTGATCACCTGGGATGTATACAGAGCACTCTGTTTTACTAATGACACATGTACCTCCTTATGCCATGGTTAGGACATCTAAAGTCATTCTATTTTGCAGAACCACTTTGTGCATTTGTGTGACTTTAGTAATAAGTTAGGAGATGCTGTCTTGTGAATCATTGAGTGCCTTCATGGTGTACTTACTGAGGGCTTAGAGATGCCAAATTGTGCTTTCTAATCCTACAGATGGAACAACAATGGATACTAAATGGTCATACCATTGAAAAACAGATCATGTTCATCTCTGTTTTAAATTGGGAAGATTATGGGGCGCCTGGGTGGCTCAGTCATTAAGCGTCTGCCTTTGGCTCAGGTTAGGATCCCAGGGTCCTGGGATTGAGCCCCGCATTGGGCTCCCTGCTCTGCGGGAAGCCTGCTTCTCCCTCTCCCACTCCCCCTGCTTGTGTTCCCTCTCTCGCTATGTCTCTCTCTCTCTGTCAAATAAATAAAATCTTTAAAAAAAAAAAAAATTAGGAAGATTAGGGGTGCCTGGGTGACTCAGTCAGTTAAGTGCCTTCGGCTCTGATCATGATCCCAGGGTCCTGGATCAAGACCCCATCGGGCTCCTTGCTCAGCAGAGAGCTGCTTCTCCCTCTCCTTCTGTCTGCCACTCCCCCTGCTTGTGCTCTCTCTCTCTCTGTCAAATAAATAAATAAAATCTTAAAAAAAAAATAAATAAATTGGGAAGATTAGCTGGGGTAGTGATGGTTTTGATAATGTGCACATGAATCCAGGTAAAACCTAAGGTGTAATGGTCTATCCACCCTGGAGGAAGCCAGGGCCATAGGTTAGTTCCACGTAACCACTGGGTTCCATCTGGAGCTAGCCATCCAATTCCAGGTCTCCTTATCTAATCAGTAGCAAACCAGTCAGTAGTCTGGAGCACAATGATTTGAGAACATGTTTCCAATGATAGTCATCCTAAATGTCGGGTGTTATTTTGGGGTATAAAGTTTTTTCCCTCATGATTAATAACCCAGTCCTATGCATTTTTTAAATATCCCTGTTCCTGGGCTATGTGAATTTCTTGGTCTGAATAGACTGGAGTTAGGGACTTTATTGGAATCAAGACTGGTATGACTTAATATTTATTTTGAGCTGCCTGCTTGGCTGCACGGTCTGCCAAATTGTTTCCTTTAGATTCTAAGGTCATACCCTTTTGACGTCCTCGGAGGTGAATTCCGGCTACCTCCTTAGGTAGGTGTACAGCTTCAAGAAGCGTAATTATTTCAGGCCCATATTTGATTGCAGAGTTATGGCTTGATAATAATCCCCCTTCCTTCCAAATTGCCCCATGGGCATGTAGCACCAGGAAGCATATTTGGAATCAGTATAAATATTAATTTTGGGAACTTTTGCCAACTGAAGAGCACAGGTAAGTGCTATTGATTCAGCGTTTTTAGCAGAAGTGTTTATTGTAGGGGTTTTGCCTCAATGGTCTTAGTTAAACTAACCATAGCATATTCAGCTTTTCTTTCTCCCTGTTCATGAAGCTACTGGCATCTGCACCTGTGGATTGTAAACCAGGTGTCATCTACATTTTCAGTAGGGGAATCTTTCAAATCTGGGCTGCTGGAAGAAACAAGATTAATAATCTCTGAGCAGTCATGTTCTAGTCATAAAAGTATGATGGTCAGGTACAGGCATAAGGATAGCTGGGTTAAAGTTTGACGGGTTTTGAATATTATTTTAGGTGTGTCTAAAAGCGTAGCCTGGTATTTAGTAAGTCAGCCTCCCATTATCCATTGGTGGCCTTTGGTCTCTAGGACACTTAGACCTGATGTGGAGTCATCAATGTCAAGGATTGCCTCCTAGTAAGTGTTGAAGCTGCTTCTACCAGGAGAGCTGTTGCAGCCACTTCTCAAACACAAGCTTGCCGCTCCCATGCTACATTGCCAAGTGACTATGAAAAATAGCCCACCGGTCTTGTTTCACTTCCTAATTTCTGGATAAGAGCTCCCTCCCAGAGCTTGTCCGTTTTTCTGTTACATATAAAATGAAAGGTTTTTCTAAATTTGGTAAAGCCAAAGCTGGGGCTGACGAAAGCTTAGCTCTTAATGTTTGAAAGGCTATCTGCTGGGCTTTCGTCCAGAGTAAAGTTTCTTCATCAGGGTCTTTAACTGAATCATACAATAGTCTGGCTAAGAGCCCAAATCCAGGAATCCAAGGCAGCAAAAACCTGCATGCTTAGGAAAGTACAGAGTTGTTTTTTCATAACTGGGGGTCCAAGATCTAATATAGCCTTTTTTTTGTCAGTAGACAGGGTGCAATGACCTGGTGTTAATTCATATTCCAAATATTGTACTTTCTATTTAGACATTTGTGCCTTCTTAGGGGAGAAGTGACACCCTCTGTCTGCCAAGAAATTAAGTAAAGTTACAGAATTACTATCAGATGTTTCTTTTGTGGGACTACAGATTAAAATATCATCCACATATTGAACTATAGTCCCTTGAGAAAGGGAGATAGCATGGAGGTCTTTACTAAGTGCATCCCCGAATAGGTGAGGACTATTTCTAAATCTCTGCAGCAAGACTGTCCAAGTTAATTGAGGAGCCTGTGAGCTTAAAAGTGAGGTCCATTCAAAAGCAAGTAGTAGCTGTGTTTCTTCACTTAGAGGAATGCAAAAGAAGGTGCCTTTTTTTTTTTTTTTAAGATTTTATTTATTTATTTGGCAGAGAGAGAGAGAGCACAAGCAGGGGGAGTGGTAGAGGGAGAAGCAGGCTTCCCACAGAGCAGAGAGCCGATGTGGGGCTCAATCCCAGGACCCTGGGATCATGACCTGAGCTGAAGGCAAGATGCTTAACCAACTGAGCCACCCAGGCACCCCAAGAAGGTGTCTTTTAAATCAAGTACTGTAAATCAGTTGGCATCACCAGGGCCCTGGGTGAGGTTGTATATGGATTTGGCACTACTGGATGAGTAGGCACGACTGCTTCATTTATAGCCCTTATATCTTGTACCATTTGATAGTCCCCATTTGACTTTTTTGCTGGTAAGATTGGAGTGTTATAAGGAGATTGACAAGGTTTTAAATGACCATGTTTGAGAAACTTATCAATAAGTGATTATAACCCAGCTTTTGCCTCAGGTTTTAAGGGGTATTGTTTTTATGAGGTATAGTGGTTGAGTCCTTTGAGGTCATTTTAACTGGTTGGGCTTTAAGAGCCCATCCTGGGACATCGAAATCCCAGACCTGTGGATTTACTTCCTTCCGGATATTAGAAAGGATACTGAGATAAGTTTTTAATTCTCTGGGTGTTAAAGAGAACACGTCATCCATCCTCTTCTTTAGTAAGAGCAAACCTGCTCCTTAGTTTATACATCAAGTCTCGTCCAAGTAATGGAGTGGGACAAGATGGAAAGACTAGAAAAACATGAGTGGCCAATTGACTTCTATATTTACAAGTTAAAGGCATTGTCTGGTGGCACATTTTAGTTTACCATTCTATGCCAACAATTGTATGGTTAGAAAGACAAGTAGGGGGGTGCCTGGGTGGCTCAGTCGGTTAAGCGGCTGCCTTCGGCTCAGGTCATGATCCCAGGGTCCTGGGATCGAGCCCCACATCGGGCTCCCTGCTCAGCAGAGAGCCTGCTTCTCCCTTTCCCTCTGCCTGCCGCTCTGCCTACTTGTGCTATCTCTCTGTCAAATAAATAAATTAAAAAAAAATCTTAAAAAAAAAAAAAGAAAGACAAGTAGGGCCAGAGTGCTGAATAAGAACGGATTAAGTGGCTCCTGTATCAATAAGAAAATTTATAAACTTACCTCCCACATCCAGGATAACCCAGGGCTCAGTCATCTTGATGTCAAAGGGAGCCAGACCAGCCTGAGGGCCCCATCCTCTGGTGCCTGCTCTCGGGTGGGGAAGTGAGTTCCTGTCTTCCTCTTTCTCTGGAGTTGAGGACAGTCTCTCTTCCAATGTCCTTTTTCCTTACAGACAGGACATGACCCTGGTGGAAAGCATTTGTTCGGACATTCTTTACTCCAGTGTCTGATTTGGCCACACTCATGGCATGGGATCTTACCTGGTCCTTTGTCTGATACTGGCATTTTCTTTGGCCCCTGGTTGGTATGGTGTTGTGGGGAATCTGCAATAGCAGCAGCCCATATTTGAGCCTGTATTTTATCCTGCAATTCAGCTCTCCAGTCCTTTTCCTGCTGTAAGGCCATAACTCTATTATTAAAGATTCCAGTAGCTACCTCTAGTAGGCACTGGGTTGGGGGTTCGAGGACCTAAAGTCATGTTAGTCATTTTTTGGCAAATGTCAGGTGCGAGCTTATGAAATGCATGTTTAGTATAGTTGTTCCCTCAGATGGGATTGGATCCAGATTTGTATATTTACGGATGGCTTCTATCAAATGACCCTGAAATAGAGCTGGATTCTTGTCAGCTCCTTGAGTAACTTCCTGAATTTTATCAAAGTTTACAGGTTTAGAGAATCTTTTTTCATTCCTTCTATTAAACAGGTGATTATGGTCTCATCTTTCCTTTTCCTGTCTCTTTTTGATAATTCCTGTGAGGTTCAGTATTGGGAACAGCAGTGCCCCCCTACCAGAAAAGGATCTCTACCTCTGGCTGCCAGATCATCAGCAAATTCTTGAGGCCCTGCCCAGATACAGTTCTTTTCCTCAGGGGTGCAACAATGAGTTAATATGATGTATAGATCTTGCCAGGTCAAATCAAACATAATAGATAATTGTTGAAAGCTCTCCATAAATTGAGAAGGGTTTTCGGAATATCATTCTAATTGTTGTCTTACCTGAGTCAGGTCTGCCATGGAGAATGGGACATGGACATAATTGTGCCCATTTTTCCATTAGCAACCTCCCTAAGAGGATGCAGTCAAGATTTAGTTGGAGCTGCCAGATGATAGGGGCTTCTGCTCCTGGTATGTCCAGCTTGGCTGGGAGCAGAGGGGTCTTGTGGTTTATAAGAACAAAGGATAGCAACAGAGCTGGTGTCCTCTTTGTTTAGACTGGCTGGTGTTTCCTCCAGTAGCCCAGGTATATTAGGAGGAATGGGCCTATTTACACAATCATCATCCAATATGTTAAGAGGGGGTTTATTAACCTGGTTGGTAGTAAACACATTCTGCAAGAGGCCCTTAGGTCAGGGTCCTGATTCAGGGACATGAAGACCTGGACATAGGGTACCTCAGTCCATTTGCCCTGGTTTTTTACAGAAAAGATCTGACTGATAGCCATTAATGGGCCATTTTTCCTTGTCTCTTAAGGAGTACTGAGGCCATGCAGTGTTACAGAAGATCAGCTTTTTCTTTCTTAAATCTTGCAATCTGAATTGATTCCAGGGGGTTAAAAGGCATCCCAAGGGAGAATTCTTGGGAACTAAAGAAGATCCCATGTTCCTAGAAAAGTAGAGAAAGTCCATTACCAAAAAAAAAAAAATCCACCCTGACTCCTAGGTGGCATCCCATGCAGGATATGTCAGAGATTCCTGGTGTCAAAGAGACTGGAGACGTCCCTCAAACAAAATTGCTCTGATCACCGCCCCTGCCTTGTGGGAGGGATGTGGGTGTCCCCCATTGCATCTTAGGCTACAAATGGTGCCAGTGAATGGACCAAAATGCCATGCTGTGCCAGGAAGAACCTGCCATTTTTAACCCAGGGAAAACACACAAAAAAAGTTTTACAAGTTACCTAATTTTGTAATTTAAGTAGTTAGTAGGGGACGTTGATGAAAAACAGTAAAGACAGAAATCTACCATGATCTAAGCAACATTTCAACACATGTAGTCCTTACAGCTGACTTCCCTAGGAAACGTCGCTGGTTGGGTTTTAATTCACTTGGGTGCTGGTTTCAGCTGGCTCCAGGCAGAGGTGAAAGATGGTTAGACCAGAGATATGAAGGGGACCACATTAGACCAATGAGGAGGAAACCTCACATGGGAGCCTTAAGATTGGCACCTGTCCTAGTGACTTAAGTGGTTGTCCTCTGCCCAAGAAAAGACAACTTTGTATAAGGACAGAAATGATGAGAGGGCATCAAGTTTCTGGGTCTTATTACCATTCCAGCCTTGGTACTAACTTCCAGCCAAAAGGCAGGCTTTTTTCCTCCCTATAGAGTAGCCATGGGCTAGAGGATTGCAGCCTGAGCAATCAACATGAAAGTGTTCCAATAAGACTGTACTCCCTGAAAAGCCCTGAAATGAAAGTAAGGGAAGAGAAGAGGAAGTACTCACCAAATTTGCCCCTAGGCTCAAAGTCCAGATGAGAAGACTTGAGCCCCAGAATGAGCACCAAAATAATGAAGTTTTGATGTTTGGGTCCAAGAGCGAATGGTCAAGAAAGAAGTCTTGAGATGTTTTTGGTGCAAAAAGGTGGTTTTATTAAAGCACGGGACAAGACCCCTGGGCAGAAAAATCTGTATTATAAGTCTGAGAAATGACTAATTATATAGGGTTTCTTATCCTATGGAGCGGAGAAGATGATGTTAGGACTCCAGGAAATTGAATCTATAGGTTTCTGGAGGTCTGGCTATTATTAAGATGGTGTTTTTCTTGTAAATCATTAAGACAGTGACAAACTGATAAGAGTTTCATGTTCCACATGACTGTGATCTTTATCAGTTCACCATTTGTTTTTCCTTTTTTTGTTCTTGGGCAGTCATGAGTGCCTGGGGAATGCCACATGTGTCGCACTGCCATCTTGCGGGCAGAGGGTATGTGAAGTGTCAGTTTGCCTTTTGCCCTCAGCTTGCCTTTTATTATCTCATCAATTTGAGATGCTGCCTTTGTCATATATTACCTTTATGAATGAAATTGAGTCTATTTCTGGATTTTTAAATTCTGTTTTATTGATCTTTCTGCATATTAATGGACCATTACCAAAAGGTTTTAAATATAAAAGCTGTATAAGGTTAACTCCAAGCCTCTCCATTGCTCTTTTTTCCCCCCCAGTGGTTTTCTGGTTAATTTTGCTCCTCTGTTCCTAAAGTTTTACAATCAACTTATGTGGTTTCAGAAAAAAAAAAAGACATATTTTTATTGGAATTGATCTGCATTTATAAATTAGGGAGAACTGACATATCTATGAGGTTGTATCTTCCTATCCAGCAACTTGATGTGTTTCCATTTTTTCACATTCGAATTTGTGATTTCTTAGTTATTTCAGCTTTCCTTCTTTGGATAGCACGTATTATATTTATGCCTTAGTATTTTATATACTGTAATATATGGGGACTTCTTTTCCATTATGTCTTCTGTTTCTTGTTTGCATGGATGAAGGTTTTTGGGTTTTACATGTTAATTTGATGCCTTTTTTGGGTACCTTACTAAATTATCTTGTTTGTACTACTTTTCTCATTAACTCATTGGGGTTTTCCAGATATGCAATTTGTTCTCTGTAAATATTCCTGGTTAATGCCTCCAACTCTATATTATATAATAGAAGACATAATGACATTATTTTGTTCATTACTTTAGCAGAAAAGCTAGTAAGGAGCTAACTTTTGAGCTATGGTACATATATATGTCTCTACCATAGCTCTCTCTCTCTCTCTATATATATATATATTTATTTATCATGTTAAGGATATATATATCAATTTCTAGTTTCCCGAGTGCTTTGACTTAAAAAAACACACAAATAGATGTTGAATCCTATCAAATGCCTTTTCTACATCTGTGGGAATGCTTACATATTAATGGATTTTCTAATATTGCTTTTTTTTTCATTCTTGAAATAAACTCCACTGGATCACAATGTATCTTTTAAATTTGCTGTTAGATTCTATATTAAGTTTTTTGCATTGACATTCTTAAGTGAAAATGGTCTGTGGTTTCCTTTTATTGGAATAAAAATCTTTGGAACTTATTCCAAATAAATTTGAAGTTTATTGGAATAAAAACCTGGCAATTCTTATCAGGTTTGGGATTAATATTATATGTGCTTCCTAAAATAAAATGCTCTAAGATAATTTAACTAACAATGGAATTATCTGATCCTTAAAGATTATGTAGAATTTCTTTGTGAAACCATTTGTCTTCTTTGTATATTCTTTGTGATTCTTTGTGTATTTCTTTTTGCGGAATAACCTATAGCCTTTTCATTTCTTTTACATTAACTAGTTTTTTAGACTCTCTATTAGGATCAGTTTTGGTAAGGTGTGTTTGCCTAAAAACATACCTATTGAATCCTCTATGTTTGTACATTTATTTGCATAGAGTTATACAAAGTATTTTCTTCTTAAAAACTGTTTTGTTTTTATGCTATTTCCTCCTTATCATTTCTATTTTTGTATACTTGTTCTCTCTCCCTTTTTAAAGATTTTATTTATTTAGTTATTTAAGAGAGAGAGAGCGAGAATGAGTGAGGGGGAGGAACACAGAGAGAGGGAGAAGCAGACTCCCGGCTGAGCATGGAGCCTGTTGTGGGGCTCAATCCCAGGACCCTGATAACATGAAGTGAGTGGAAGCTAGCCGCTTAACCCTGAGTCACTCAGGAACCCCTGTGCTCTCTCCCTTTCAAAGCTCAAATTAGCTAATGGTTTCTGTATTTGTGTTTTTCAAATAACCAACTTTTGGATTTATTAGTTCTACTCTTTTCTGTTTTCCAAATTATTATTTATAAGTGTATCTTTATTAATTCCTTTCTTCTTTCTTTTGACTTACTAATTTTTTTCTAGGTTTCCATTTGGATGTTAATTTATATTTATGTTTTCATTTTAATTGTACCAGGTATTTCCAGCTTTAAGTTTTCCTGTGATATGTGCTTTAGCAGTATCACAGAGATTCTGTGTTGTTGTTTTATTATCTTCAAGAAATTCTACTATTTTATTTTTTGTTTTCTCTTTATCCCAGTAGTTGTTTAACAGAGTGTTTTTAACTTACCAGGAAAAAGAAAATTAAAACATTTTAAGTAAGTCTGTCATTAATTTCTAAAAGTTTTATTACATTATGACCAGAGAATGTTATTTGTATATTTCTATTCTTTGGAATTTCTTGAGATTTCCTTGGTGGCCTGATATTTGCTCAATTTTCATGAATGTTCCATATTCACTTGCAAAAAAAGGTATAGTCTCTTTTTATAGGTACAGAATTCAGTATAGTTTTATAGGACCTATTAGTTCCTCTTTCCCACTTAACAGTGAACAGAAAACCAAAATTGTAAGACACTGGAGGACAACCTTTAACATGGAAGACAGAGACCCAAACAAATAGACCTGAAAGGAATCAGAAACTCTGCAGGAAGAAGAAAACTCCCCTCCATACAATCCCCTCCCCAAAAAACTATCAGTAATATGTGCAGAGAAGAAAGAATATTGCATCCATGAAACAAGAATAGGTGTTATTAAAAAGAAATGTTCTGAAAACACAAAAGAGCCCTTGAAAATGAAAAAGATACAGCAACAATGAAAACTCTACAGAGGGGATTGAAAATAACATTGAAAAATATCTCCCAGAAACTGATAACAAACAGAAAAAGAGATTGAGAATACAGGATAAAATGATCTAGTTAGGTCTCCTGAAAGTTGGCCAAAGTCCTCAGATACTAAGAAGAAGCCCCTCACTGCAGATGAATCACTGTGGGATAAGGGCTTAGTAGGCTCTCCCATGAGGCTGGGCAGGCAGGGCAAGTGCCGACCTGTATATTCCTTTCTCCTCTGTGCAGCCTGACCTGGCTATTTCTTCTCTCGTCTGATATCCTTCCTGGGCACTTCAACAAAACCCCCTCTGGTTCTCTGCCTCTGTTCACACTAAATCTGACCCTTTCCAGTCTACACACCACAGATGGGACCACTCACAGATGGCCCAGGCACTGGACCCCAGGACCCAAAGGCCTTCCTGTCTTCTACCCTCAGCCATTTCTTAGGATGCTGGCTCCAAATCCATCTATTATCACTCCTAAAAAAAACCCCTCATTTTGCTTCTTTTCTGTCGTAATGTGGCTTAAAATCCTTTTCAGGCAAAGCTTCTCAAAAAGGAGTTCTGTTAGCAATGCAAAAGTGTCTGCTAAGTTAAGGAGAGCCTACCAATCCTTAGAAACACAATGGCCACTCTGCTCCTGCAGGGGTGAGAGGAAATGTCTTAATTCTTTCTAGATGAGTCACTGTTCCTGACGATGGGCACAAGGCCACTTGCTAAAGCAGCAAAGACACTAAGACAGGTTTAAGTTTTATACCCTGGAATAAAACACAGAATTCCATATGACTCTTCAAACAAAAGCAGTGACTATATGTGGACTGATATGGAAAACCACCAGGAAGTAAGTTCAAGTGAAAAACCAAGTTTCCCTGTGTTAATGGAAATGCCTGGCCCTGAATCCTGTCTGCCACTTGACACTTTGCTCTGTGAGGCTTTTCTCTGTCCTTCAGTGTTCATATCTGTAAATGGGGATTAAATGAGGTGGTAATAAAAATAAAATGAGTTGATATAGGTAAGCCCATAGAATGATGCCTGGCCCATAGGAAGGGCAAAATAACTAGATATTATTATAAAATGCTCCAATGTTTGTAAAAAAAAAAATAATAATGAAGATGTAATAGGGTTGTAAATTTATTTAAATTATTATTCAGACATGCAGATGTATTAGTTTGCTATGACTACCATAACAAAGTACCACAGACTGGGGGGCTTATACAACAGAAATGTGTTTTCTCACAGTTCTGGGGGCTGGAAGTCCAAGATCGAGGTGTCAGCAGGTTTGGTTTCTTCTGAGGCCTCTCTCCTTGGCCTGTATGTGGTCATCTTCTCTCTGTGTCCTTTACATGGTCTTCTTCTGTGTCTGTGTCCTAATTTCCTCTTTTTTATAAGCATACACATTGTATTTAATTAGGGCCCACCCCAATGATTTCATGTTAACTTCATCACCACTTGAAATACGCTCTCTCCAAATACAGTCCACATTCTGAGGTACTGAGGGTTAGGACTTCAACATATGAATTTTAAGGGGACACCGTTCAGCCAGTAACAGCAGAGAAATTTAAATTCCTTTGTTTGACTATAACTAAGCTGCCTTTTTTTCCTGAGTCCTTACCTGATGTTTTTTTGGGGGAAAAATTACTAAAATATCTACCTGTTTAAAACTTGGACATAGTTAATCTTTTAAACAATACGCTTGAAGAAGTCTGATCATTTCTGGATGAAAGGGTCTAATATCTCCACGGCTTTCTCCGTTCCCTGCCTCTCTCTCTAAGAAGGTATCTTCGAAGGTATGGGGGTAGGGGGAGGGCTATAGCTTTCAAGGCTGCACGGTGGTAGGGAAGAGTTTTGTTCCTCAAACATGATATCTCCTGCCTCCTCTGCCCCCTGTCTATTCTTCCAGACAGATGATTGCAGGGGAAGTAACAGGTGATATAGTTCTCTTGACTTACACAGGGCTCCCTAGTTCTCCCTGGATGACATAGCCTCACTTTAGCTCCTGCAAACACAAAAGACCCTCTGAAGTGTGTCTGTGATCCTGGGTAGGTGGTTAAACAATGGGCCAGGGAGGAAAATGATGATGGGTAGTTCCAAGGCTCATGTCACTGAGGACATTGTAAAGAGGACTTCTAATAGAAGGGGCAAGGATTCTAAATTAACATGCAGGGTACTTAGCAAATATGAGTTACATGATGAGCCAGCATGCACCTCAGTCTGGTATAGTTGATGGAGCCACTTCTCCAAGCAGCTTTTCTAAGCAATATGGACACTCTAAGTCAGTTGACAGCAGCTGAGCACTTCCAAATGACCCATCCGATTTAGAGCTGAGCAGAGTGCAGGTGGCCAGGCATCAGCAACCCAGAAAGGCTTCTCTCAGAAACTATGCAAGTTGCCCTGGATCTTTAAGCTGGGTAAATATGCCCACGCATCACCAGCCAACAGTGGTGCCAGTGATAGGAAGAAACCATCTGCTTAGTGACCCATGGGCTGCCTTTCTCACTTCATCCCAACTGGCTCCTATGTCAAATCTGCTTCCAGTTTCCTTGGTTTTTGGGATCAGTTATGGAGAGGATATCCATCCCAGACCACTGACCAGTAGCCGGTTCTTCTAACAGATGTAAGAAGATGTGTGCTGTTGAGAAGCAAGTGATCCGCTCATGACAGAGAGGCAAGAAGTCTGTTTCCGACTCTGTGGGTCAGGCAGGTGTTAGGCTGAGGGTCTATGAATACGTAGGTGTCCAGGGTGTCACCTCAGTAAAAACGGGCATATTGGAATCCAACCTCCCAAAAGAACAATTTCAAACTGCTCTGCAACCCTCTGCCCTGCCTCATACGCACACTATACTCCAGCCGCTCGGCTCACCCACTGACTAGGACTGAGGTTTCAAGCTGGATTTACTATGTAGGTGGGAAAGGCAGGGGCTGAGAACAGCTGATAGCTTTTAAAACCAACATCTACAGATTAACCATTGCCATTACTAGCAGCAGAAATTTAAAAATGAACATTAAAATCTATTTCTTGAGAATTCTGAGAGGATGGTAGTTCATTAGGATAAAGTCGAGATGAAAAAAAGAAAAATGTCAGCAAAATTCATCCTGACAGAGGTTACAACTAGACCAAAACATATTCCTCCCTCATGGAAAAGTCAGGGTGTACGTAGTTCCAATTTGGTAGGTGGGTGTGGCTCCATCAAGTCTCTGAAAGTCCCTCTTCCATCCCTAGGGTGTGGCCCTCATCTTCAAGATCTAAGTCAGCAACTGTGTTCTAGACAGCAGGGCAGAGAAAGGAAGGAAGACAGGGCAAAAGGCGTAGTCCAGCAGTCTCTTAAGGTGGATTCCTGAAGGTGGCCACAGGACACTTCCTCTTACATTTCTTCAGCCAAACTTTAGTTCATGATCGCAACTAGTTATGGGGAGGCTGGCAAATGTGTTCTTTCTTCTCTGCAGTTCTGTGCTCAGATACAAAATCTACAACTACTGAAGAAAAGAAGAGTGTGTATTAGGGACAGTCTCCGACCACAGATGACTTCAATGCAGTGTTTGGTCCCTTCTCCCTTCATTTCACTCCTTTGCATTATCTTGAGTACCAGGGCATGAAGCCAGGGGAGGCGGGAGACTCTCTTTCCCCCTGAGCCATGGAAATCACTGGGGGAAGGAACAGGAAGGGAAAGCAAGCAGAAAGATTGAGTACTTTTCCATCCTTCCCATCAAGTTGCTCTCCAATGGAAACATTATGCAAGAAGCAGACACCAGGCAAGTTTTAGAGCATATAAGAGGAAAGATTAGAGAAGAAAAAACCATAAACTAGGTTGAGAACAAGGACCATGCCTTCCTATACAATTATAGTCTTGGTGCCTAGAATACAACCCGTAATGTAGTAAGCACTCAAAACTATTAGCTGAATTGGGGAGGAAAAGGCTAACTTTTTAGGGACTGATAATGCAATAACCTGCATGATCAAGGGGTAAGGAAATTGAGATATCTTACAGCCCTGGGCCCTGAGAAAGATGCTGACTGTTCCTTGTGGAAAGTGACCCCTTGTTTATCTTACACGATAAACACTCTGATAAAGCAGAAAGGATTGCTGATTTGATATTGCTGAGCCTTGCCCTCGCTGTATAAATGCTATTTGTCTGCTATGGCTGGGGAGGTTTTGTGACTCTGGGCTCCTTGCCAGATGTCAGCATGTCATTGTTGAAGGTCCACAGACTCCCTTCCAGAAACAGCCATTTCCCTTTTCAGCTCAGCTGTTCTGGGAGAAATTAAAGTGCTGTGGTTAGAACTGCTTCATTCCTGTCCACCACTGGCAGGAAAGCAGGGAGAATTTCAGGGAAGGTGCCAGCTGCTGAGTGGAGGATGTAAGGGGGTGGGGGATATTTGGGGGATGGGAGGACTCAGGGGGTACCTCTTACTGGAAGATGCAATATGGGGAACAGAGGGCAGGTTGGGGGGGTCCTCAGAATGACCTAAGACACTTTTCCAAAAGTCAAAGAAATGTAATGGCATTAACAGGAATGAGCAGCTCTCTATGTACTGAAATGGAGCTCTCTCCAAGTCATGATGGAAAGAGGGAAAAGCCAGGTACAGAGTAGTATGTATAGTATGCTACAATTTGCATAGGGAAAAATAAATATATGTATATCCATAAATATTTTTAAATTCAAAGGCCATCTCTTAGAAGATACTCAAGAAAATGTTAACTATGGTTAACATCCCTAAAGGGGATTCTGTTACTAAGAGATGTGGAATGAAAGACCTTATTTCACTCTATACCCTTGTGTAGTCTTTTCTTTCTTTTTCTTTCTTTGTTTCTTTGTTTCTTTGTTTCTTTCTCTCTCTCTTTCTTTCCTTTCTTTCTTTCTTTCTTTCTTTTTTTTTTTTTGTAGGCTCCACTCACAACCCTGAGGTCAAGACCCGAGCTGAGATCAGGAGTCAGACACTTAACTGACTGAGCCACCCAGGGACCACCCCGCCCCCCCGAACCTTGTGTAGTTTTTCAATGTTATATCATGTTCAAAAAAAAAAAAATACCACTCAAGGGGCACCTAGGTGGCTCAGTCGGTTAGGCATCTGATTTTTGATTTGGCTCAGGTCATGATCTCAGGGTTGGGGGATTGAGCCCCACATCTGGTTCCCCACTCAGCAGGGAGTCTGCTTGAGAGTCTATCTCTCTCCCTTTCCCTCTGCTCCTCCCCCAGCTTGGGTGCTCTCTCTCTCTCGAAAATAAATAAATGAATCTTAAAAAAATACCACTCAAAATAGGAAATAAATAAAAATTATGTAATAGTAATACACAACCAAAAAAGAAATTACCAGAATCATTGGTTGAAGCAAGAAAGATTGAGGGAGGAAATGGCAGAGAATTAGGAGCCAAGGCTATGAAGTGCAGAAAAGCCAGGAGCCAGACAGCGTGATGGAAGCAAGCCCAAAAGAGAGCAGGAGCAGGAGAATATCACAGACAGGGAGCCATTTTCTGGGCTGGGCGTTCACAATGAAGGGGGGTAGGAGCAGACTCTGGTGTATTTCCTCCCCCAGGAAAACCTCACCACAATTCACTTAGAAGAGACCCAAATACTCAATTTTGTAAAATGCACAGGGTTATGTTATTGCAAGCTTTAATGCGAGGACAGGAAGAGGGACAAGTCTCTTTAGCTGGAGCTTTACCATGTACCTATCCAGGTCCCGGCTGTGTTCGGTGCCACCCGCTGGCAGATGGCTGTCTCAACCTAAATACTTACAGGGTTGATTCTGGGCTCTGTGGCTGATTCAGACATCCAAGAAAGGAGGGACGAGCCGGGGATCTCTTAGCTGGTTGGTATCCAACTGACCTGGAGTGAATGGGCCAGGGGAATCCCAGGAAGTTGGAGGCGATATTCTCTTCACTTCACAGCCCAATCTGACGTTTCCCCCGTCCCCTGAGGAAGATAAGAATTTTAGCTTGCCTCCTTTGAAAAGGAAGAGGAGAGCGGAGAGAGGGAAGAAAAGAAGCACCAATCTCCATAGATCTAAATTGGGATTATGTCCAAATTCACATTATCTATGGCAGGATTTTAATGTCTGTAGAAATTAAAGACAGTGACCACGCTACATGTTGAACCAGTGGAATCCAGCCAAATGATATAAAAAGATAAACTTCTGTCCTCAAATGTTTTATTATATAAGAGGAAAGATTATGCAAGGGGTGGTACTAATGGAAGGGGATACAGCCAGGGGCTTGCAAAGGTGTCTGCAATAAAAATAGCACATATGACATGATCCCATTTATGTAAAATTACAGATTTCTGTGTGATTGTGAGATACACCTTTAACGTTGTTGATGAACACCAATGAAGCTTTCCATTTGAGATGTTAGAAAAAATAACAAAGAAAGCTAAAAATGAAAAACATCATAAAGGTAACGAAATTATTCAATCTGAAAATAGGAAAAAAGTAGGATTAATGAATAAACCCAAATCAAGAAGCATAAACAAATAGAAGAATGTCCAGCAAATGTAATAAAGAAAAAGGATAACATAATTTCTACATGTATCGAGGACAATATTTTGAAAACATTGGACAAAGTATTTCTGAATATTCTCTAACTCATGTTCCGCAGCAGCAGCCTTGCCATTATGGTTCCATGGAACGTGGCCAAATGTCCACCACAGGAAGAAGGAGGAACTAACAATGGAGAAGCAATTTCCAGACTAGTGGGGAAATCAAAGAAAGCCTTTCTGGTTCTGGGGGGAAAGAGACGAGAGACAGATACATTTAATGTCAGGTGCCAGTGTCCTTGTGTTTACCCATCTCCACATTTGGATTCTAATGTTAAAATGGGGGAAGATGGCAGGGAAAAATTACCCTTCCTGTAGAAAGCCTAAAACAAAGGGAGCTTGTATTTCTCTTCCCCTTTGGTACTCTAGAAGGATGCCTTTCACAGGGAGCTCCCACATCCTTTTAGGGGACAGGAGGTGGCATGGAATGCTCATCAGAGGGACAGCTAGAGGAAGTGTTCCCTCATCCCCTTGTGGGATGCAAGGACTGTTTCTCTTGTGGAATGCAAGGATTCCAGAAATTCTCTTGAGCTCCCAGGAACATGTGGGGTAGGCAGCTGAGTTGAGAACCACATGAGCCAGCCATAGGACTACCACCGTGAGAGCAAAGTGACCCCAAAGCCATGGTGCAGAAGTGGTCTAGGGCTCCACAAAGTATGGCCTTTGGACCCACCTCACCTGGTAGTCTGTTAGAATTGCAAACTCTCAGCTCCACCCTAGAACCCAGAATCAAAATCTCTGGGTGTGGTGCCCAGGATTCTGTTTTGACAAGCTCTCCAGAGGATTCTTCTGCATGCTGCAATTGGAAAAACACTGGTGAAGATAGCCTGACCAGGAGGAGGATGGAGAAAGTGTCTAGACTCAGAGGAGTTGGGAGTGGGAGACTCAGTTGGCAGAGAGGGGCTCGCAAAGACTTCGGGTGCCTGCTGGACCCCATAGCCAGATGTGGCAAAGTACACAGCTGGGAGACCTGCCTGAGGACCTGCCCCTCCATGTCCTCAGTGCAAGCTGTGCTCCCATCCATCCAGATCCCTCATTCAGAAGTAGAAGACTGAATATTGATGGATGATTTATCTCTAATAGGAAACACAGAAGAGAGAGCTAAACGTTGAAATGTCAGGTCTAACTTGCTGCCAGCTCATCTGGGCCCTGGCTGCTCCTTGTCATCCAGGACAGCACCGAGATGGTGGGGTCGTGTCGGGGGCCCCTCTCCTCTCCCACGCCCATAGAGTCCCCAGGGCCTCCTCTCCAGAGACCCCTGCCATACAGAGCAGGCACACTTCCATTTTCTAAATAACTTCATAGAGGTAACAGTTTTTATAAAAGTCATGCACAAGCATGGCTACGAGTGCTAAGAGGATGATGATGATAGTGATAAAGCAAAACCTTGCTGCACCTCTGACCACACCCCAGCTCTCCCTGGACAACCACCTTTAATCCCAGCATTAGTCTTAGACATTCTCTCTGCCTGCTATAGATTTTAGCTCTCTTACGTCACCTTTTCTTCCCTCCATTCTCCCAATATAGCTCTATTACTATTGTTGGTTAAATCAATAAACCAGAGGCTACCTTATTATGTCTACGTTGACAATGTTCTTTGTAGAGCTAGGGAGTGTGTTATGACTACAGATCCTTTCTTGTATAGCTTTGTGTCTTCCTCTCCTGGAGTCCTAACATGCTTTCTTTTCTTTCATTAAATGATAACCACAAAGACAAGGCCTCGTGGTATGAGGTATGGCGTTACCTCCTTTTTTCCAGGACATAGAGACTCCTCCCAGGGCATATGTCTGTCTACTCTGCCTGCTGCCCGGGATGTCATTAAGAGGCTTTGATTAGGGCAGTGGAGGAAGAAGTTTTGTCTCATAGAAGGTGGCAATTAGCACTTCTCCCTAGAATCCAAAGAACCCTGAGGAGGTGAGCCCCTCAGGGCACGACCCTCCCTGAGGGGAGGAGGCTCCCCAGGGCACGACCCATGTCCTAATCCTGCTGTGGGCCTCCTGCTTGCACCTGCCTCACTGTGGTGATGTCTCTTTCTTTAAACCCACCATTTGAGCAACACCCCCCACCCCCATCTGAGGAACAAGACCTCATTCTCCACGCCTATCCTTTTATATGGCTCCAGCCCCTTTCCCCAAATCTGGGTTTTTCCATCCCAAGCAGCCCTCTGGGGAACTCCTACCCCATAACCTAGTGCCCTGTGAATCCTGGGGCCAGGAGGGGCTTTGGTCTTCAGAGGCCAGTGATGGAGGTGCGCGCTGCCTGCCATTGGTCAGCTTTCCTTTGTCGCATTCCTACTGGCATGACCTTGGACTCTTCTGCTTCCTCAAATGATGCACCCATTAAATCCAGCGCCAACACCCACATGTCCCATGGATGAATACCAATGCTAATTGTCAGGGACAGTGCCCAAACCTACAAAGAGGAAAGAGCTCTTCCCTGACCGGTCTTGTAATTAGTAAGACACCTCTCTTTTTCCTGGGAGTCAGTACGCTGCATTGTTATGGGATGTCCTGCTTGGTTGATCTCCTTGGGGCTGGCCTGAAAAATAAAGAAGCCATATTATGCTTTGAAGGGGGCCCCCTGGGTTACCCGGAGACGGGCTGTGAAATGACCCTTCCAACAATGTCTTCATTTCATTCTCAGCCAAGAGCCTTTGGTCCCCCACATCCTTCTGAAGGAAAGGGAGATAATGGCCAGTTCTTCCCATACAGGGATGTGTGGTATGTTCCCAATTTTACATATATTGGGGAAAAAAGAAACTGGAAGGAAATGCACCTGTGTGTTAGCAGTTGTTATCCCTGGGTATGGACATGGAAGTGATTGATTTTCTTTTCTATACTTTTCTGCATTTTCTTATTTTAAAAAAGACATCTACTGTGAGATGCTATCTAACAAATGTTTTTAAATATTAAAAAAATTTATCATCTATCTATCTATCTATCTTTCTATCTATCTACCTACCTATCTATCTATAAAGTAGCAGGAGTAAAAGGACCCATCTTGAATTTGAATCACAGTCTATTCTATTTAGGTCTATTTAGACACATCTGACCACCGGGGTGTTAGGAGCAGAGGTCACTTTGCAAGAATGGGCACCCCAGGATGGCAGAGACTGGTCACTGTTGAATGCCCAGCATCTAGAGCAGTGCCTGGTGCATAATGGGCACCCAAAGTGTGTTTTTAAAATGCACTGGTGAGTGAATGGGAAGGGAGGAATTCCTCAGGTGGAGCCTGATCCAATCAGGAACTTGGTCATCAGGGAGGAGGCCAGACCTGGCACCTCTCAGCTTTGTCTCTCAGCCCCATGTTTAATATCCAAGTGCCAGGAGAACAGGATGTTGTAAGTAAAACTTCTAGAGACAAACACCCTGCTTTATAACTACACCAAGAAAAGGCATTACAGGAGGTAGGGAAAATATATTCATTCCCCTGCTTCGTCAAAGACCACACAGAATCTCTGGCAAGAGGGACTTCCCCGTGAAACCCAGGCAAAGCCCATCCCAGTGGAGCTGAGGTGCCTGGGGAAGCAGCCAGCAGGGTGAATGGTTCTGAGTGGCTTAGCTTTCCCGGCATGGGGTACTGTCATTAGAATTCAGCAGGACAGCAATATGCTCTCTTAAAATTTCCTTTTTGGGGGAGGGTAGTGGCAATTTCTATCCTTGTTTTTCTCCCAACTTTCCAAGTCTAATAGCTCATTCTTGAGGGTCAGGAGACAAAACCATAATGGAAAGTGGAACTTTCCACTTCAATCATCCCTGATTGTTACGTCTGTGGCCTAATTTGTCCTTGTTCTTACTTCCAAATAGTTTGTGATGACTGTATAGGTATTCTTATCATTTTTGCCAAACATTATTGCTCAACAGTCAGTGTGACGGAGGCAGGTGTCCCTGGACCAGTGGGTCTCTGGATATAAGATGTCCACTTGAGGTCAAAGAGCAAATACTTTCTACCTCACTTTTATCTCTATGTTATGAAGAGAAGGGTTGTAGTGAGAAGGACTCCTCTGAATTGTCTTCTCTAAAAATGGAATCAGAAGATAGAAACTGCCACTAGCCATGCTGGGAAAGCTAAGCCACTCAGAACCATTCACCCTGCTGGCTGCTTCCCCAGGCACCTCAGCTCCACTGGGATGGGCTTTGCCTGGGTTTCACGGGGAAGTCCCTCTTGCCAGAGATTCTGTGTGGTCTTTGACGAAGCAGGGGAATGAATATATTTTCCCTACCTCCTGTAATGCCTTTTCTTGGTGTAGTTATAAAGCAGGGTGTTTGTCTCTAGAAGTTTTACTTACAACATCCTGTTCTCCTGGCACTTGGATATTAAACATGGGGCTGAGAGACAAAGCTGAGAGGTGCCAGGTCTGGCCTCCTCCCTGATGACCAAGTTCCTGATTGGATCAGGCTCCACCTGAGGAATTCCTCCCTTCCCATTCACTCACCAGTGCATTTTAAAAACACACTTTGGGTGCCCATTATGCACCAGGCACTGCTCTAGATGCTGGGCATTCAACAGTGACCAGTCTCTGCCATCCTGGGGTGCCCATTCTTGCAAAGTGACCTCTGCTCCTAACACCCCGGTGGTCAGATGTGTCTAAATAGACCTAAATAGAATAGACTGTGATTCAAACTCAAGATGGGTCCTTTTACTCCTGCTACTTTATAGATAGGTAGGTAGATAGATAGGCAGATATTTTTTAATATTTAAAAACATTTGTTAGACAGCATCTCATGCTAGATGTCTTTTTTAAAATAAGAAAATGCAGAACAGTATAGAAAAGAAAAACAATCACTTCTATGTCCATACCCAGAGATAACAACTGGCAACACATGGGTGCATTTCCTCCCAGAAGTGTTCCCACCCATTAGAGTTACCACCTTCCATTCTGTACTGCACTTCAGTGTGGACGGGGATACTTCTGAATCCCCTCAGTTCATGTGGGTAACTCAGACAGCTGGCTGCAGGCTGGTGTGAGGTAGGGCTCAGGAACTGAAGAACAGGACTGTTAAATTACAACAAACTTCTTTTGTGTGGAGATGTCCTTTGTGAGGACATCTACAAGACCCACAGAAACTTCAGGAATATCAAATTGTGGCAAAGATTAGGATGCCAGGTTAGGTCTCATGGGACTAGAGAGCCTCTCTAGAAAGCAGCTGCAGATCCACAGTGGGGTGGCAAGTCCTCATCTGGGTGAGGGAGTCACGGGGACAGGTGCACATTGAACAGATGATGCCACCCTTCTTCCGGCCGTTGGTACCCACACAGGAGGGACCTCAGCTGTCATCTCAGGGTGTGGGATCCTCTTCCCCCAACCTCTTGACAAAGCCCACAAGATCCAGGTAGGGTTCCAGCCCCAGACAAGTGTCCAGCAGAGCAAATGAGTTGGAAACCAGGTCAGATAGACAAGGACAAGAGGAGGGGTAGCCAGGGATTCAGTGGGCACCCGACAGGAGGCCCAGCTGTGGCACAGCTGGTGGGTGAGGCCGTGATGTCCTCCTGTCCTGGTTGGAAATATTTCAGGACATGGGTGGGGCTGCCTCTGAGGAAGAATATCACTGACACGTCCGTGGGGAGGGCCTGGGGCGCTGAGGCCCTATCCAGCTTGTCTTTCCAGCTCCACCGCTGTGAATATGGAGACATGCTAAGGAGTGTCTCCCTTTTATTGTCAAAAATTTGCATTTTTTTCTTTCAGTGACCTGCATCATGGCACGGTAATGATAATAATACTACTCCTAATAGCTAAATCGTGTTGAATACTTTCCATAGGCCAAGCACATAACATACATAATTGTATACAACCAACTCTATTATCCCCATTTTACAGGTGGGAAAGCCCAGGCTTATAAAATTAAGTAAACGCCCTTAAGTCACACAGCTAGCGGAAACAGTGTGAATGCGGACAATCCAAGTTGACACTTAACCACCATGCTGTTATCTTACCATAAAAGGTTCCTTCCCTAAGTCTGTTTAATCCTGAACCAACCATATCTTAGGCTTCAAAGGAGGCTCCTGGTCTTAGTTTGTGAAGCCCATTCTATTCACTGGGGACCTAACCACACATCAGGAAATCCCTAGGTTGCTGTCAAGCATTGGCACTCTTAAGTCACTGTCTTAGGACATTGCCAGTCCACGTCTTCAGGGATGACCTTACTTTCTCCCACTGAGTAGGAATGTAGCTACTTGCTGGGTCTGTCTAGCACCAAGCGGAGCTCCCCTTAAGGCTGAAGAAGTGGGTATGGAAGAAACAGTATCCCCTGGCTTCAATCAGACCACTACAATAATAAGTAATCAAAAGTATCTATTACTTAATCCAAATGCTCTTTAGTTCTTCTTAGCTAGGTCAAGGGTCTTCAGTGCTATCAACTTTTTGGAAATAGCAGCATCCAGAGTATAAAGAGCTGGAGCTTTGACTTGAAAGAGACCTGGAATTAAATTCTTTCTCCACTGCTAGAGCTGACTCATAGGGGCTCAAGAGAGCTAACTGTGTGTAACTTTTCCCAACTGTGGTGCTAGCAGGAGCTTAACCATGGTGGGAATATTTATACCACAGAACTAGGTAAGTACTAAGACTCAGGGCTTTCTAAATTGTTCTTGAAATAAGGCTTATGAGCATACCACTGGCCCAGGCTGTCAGAACAAGATAGAGGCAATGTCAAAGTCTCTCATTTATGCCTCTGGTTTTTAGTTGGTGGTTTTCTGGCTACCTCTACACCACACAGGGGAAGTGGGAATTAACAGGATTGGTGTATTTGTTATATATTGCTGCGTAACAAATTGCCCTGAAATTTATTGGCTTAAAGCAATAGTATGCCTTATCACTCGTAGTTTCTTTGAGCCAGGAATCTGGGAGAGACTTGGCTGCGTGGTTCTGGCTTGGCGTCACTTATAAAAGTGCAGGCAAGATGTCATCTGGATTTCCAGTTGTCTGAAGCCAGACCTGGAGGATCTGAGCAAAGTTTATTCACTCCTATGACCAGCAACTTCATACTGGCTGTTGGCAGGAGGCATCAGTTCCTGGTCCCATGAACTTTATCATCAGATTGTTTGAAGGTTTTCACCCTGTGAGAGCTGGGTTCCTCCTGAATGAATAATCCAAGAGAGCAAGATAAAGCCTGCAATGTGTTTGATGACTTAGCTTTGAAAGTCAGATTTAAATTCTGCATTTCCACAATATCCCTTTGGTCACACATCAGCCCTATTTTATATAGAAGAGGACTACAGGAGGGTGTAAATACCAGGAGGCAAGAATTATTTGAAGATCTTGAAGGCTGCTTACCAAAATTTGTATAGAGAAATTGTAATTTGCTCATCCACAAGGACTGGCAGCAAATCATTTTCTCCTAAATCCCATGGCCACCTGCCTGATTCTGTAGCAAATAGTTTTTTTTTTTCCTAAGCAATAAAAAAGGGGGATGGTCATTGGATGGGCAAACAAATGACAGTGTCTGCTACATTATACACTCTCCAGACAAGAAACCCTTCTTGTGCTCACTGTACAATTGGCCTCTACATGTTTCCCCCTAGCTTATTAACCAGAATAAATTGCTCTTGTGTCTTTTATGCTTGGTTTGCACAAGCCAACTTTGTGTCTCTCTGATGAATAGACACCCTTTTCATGGGGTGGGGCTGGATCTCTGAGCAGAGAGCAAAGGAAAAAAAAATAAGGCTGATGTGCAAAATAGAGTTTCTTTGCCTCTGAAGAGCCAAGGGTAAATGCTTCTACCACATTTGGCTTGATCACAAGTGCATAATTCTGAAGCAGCTGCTTGCCAGGTTAATATCCAGGTGGAGGGAAAATGCTCTGGGACAGCTCCCGAGGCAGTTGTCTTTGGAAGTATTTGAAACATTTTCAGAGCAGTGTATAGTGAAGGCAGGAGAGGTGAAAGCAGTTTTTATAACAAAGTATTTATGATTATTAACATTTGATTCCTTGATAGTATAAATGACACAAATGAGTTCCAAGGTAAGAAGATACTGGACCTTTCATATCACAGACTGTGTTTTTCACTCAAAACTTTAATATGGAGAGTTCAAAACAGTAACTGGTTAATAAATCTTCACCTTGTAAAAATATTTGGATAAAACAGATGTCACAACATCTTCTCCGTATTCCCTCCAATGCCCAAATTGAAGACTTAACTCCAAAGGTTCTCAAATAGAAAATGCAATGTGTTTTCCTCCTAACAGACATATAGCTGGGTCTGAGACAGAAGGCTTTGAAAGTAGCTTTCTTTATTAATTAGATGATTTGTCCCATCCACCTATGATAAGTGTACCGTGTAGAAAATCACACCATCCACAAAATGTGCCGGACTCCACTGAGCCATTTGTGATGGGATCACTAGACAGGCAGATTAAAGAACTGCATTACACAGTGGTGTCTGGACTTCAGCAAGCCACGAGGTGAGTAACTCCTAATTACCACGAAGACAGAAGGAGGAATGGGGGCTGGATGACAGTAACATAGGGATAGTCGTCATTGGTTGTTTTCAAGGGGTCCCAAATGACAATCTCTATTGACCTGAAGTGAGGTTCCCTGTCCCTTCCTAGACACTGTTAAATGTGTTCTTATCAAAAATCCCTTGTAACAGGGTCTTTTGCAGTGAAAATGTTTTTAATTTTGATAAAGTCAGATTTATCAGATTTTCCTCCTGTGAATCATCCTTTTGGTGTCTAGTCTAAGAACACTTTGGCTGGTTCTACAGCCTGTAGATTTTTTCCTAAAAGTTTTATAGTTTTACACTTTATATTTATGTCCATGACCCATTTTAAGTTGATTTTTATATGAAATGTGACACTTAGGTCAAGTTTCATTTTCATTTGTTTATTTGTTTGTTTATGCCTACAGATGTCCAATTGCACCATTTATGTATGCTTCTGCACCCTCATCAAAAATCAGGTGGGCAGGGTGCCTGGATGGCTCAGTCGGTTAAGTGAACTGCCTTCAGCTCAGGTCATGATCCCAGGGTCCTGGGATCAAGTGCTGCATTGGGCTCCCTGCTCAGCGGGGAGTCTGCTTCTCCCTCTCCCTCTACCCCTTTCCCTTGCTTGTGCTCGCCCTCTCAAATAAATAAAGAAAATCTCTAAAAAAAAAAAATTAGGTAGGCGTATTGGTGTGGGTTTTTCTGAGTTCCCTGTTCTGTTCCACTGATCTACGTGACTGAATTTCTGCCAATACTACACAGTCTTGATTCCTGTAGTTCTATAATAAGCCTTGAAATTGGGTAAATGGATTCCTTCCAGTTTATTCTTCCTTTTCAAAAATTTTAAGGTATTTAAGTTCCTTTGCCTTTCCATATACAATTTTTAAAACCTATATCTATAAAAAATTTTGCTAGGATTTTAGTAGGAATTGCATTATACCTGTATATCAATTTAGGGAGAATGAACACCTTTACTGTGTTGAGTCTTCCAATTCGTGAACAAGATGTGTTTCTCCATTTACTTAGGTCTTTTTTTATTTCTTTCATCACCATTGCACGATTTTCAGCATGTAAATCCTATATATGTTTTGTTAGATTTACACCTAAGTTTTCCATTGTCTTTGAGCAATTGTAAATGGCATTGTATCTTAATTTCACATGCTAGTTGCTAATATATAGAAATACAATTGATTTTTGTAAGTTTTTCTTTTTCATTTTTTTAAAAAGTAGGCTCCACGCCCAGCAGGGAGCCCAACATGGAGCCTGAACTCATGACCCTGAGATCAAGACCTGAGCTGAGATCAAGAGTCGGACACTTACCCAACTGAGCTACCCAGGCACCCCTGTACATTTTTCTTTTATCCTACAATCTTGCTTGTAGGATATTTGTTAGTTCTAAGAGTATATTTGTACATTTGCTGGAATTTTCTATGTAGGTCATTTGTCATCTGCAAAATAGAGGCAGTTTATGTCTTCCTTTCCAATCTGTATGGTATTTACTTCCTTCTCTTGCCCTTATTACACTGGCTAGAACTTACAGCACTATATTGAACAAGAGTTATGAAAGTGGACATCCTTACTTTGCTCATGGTCTTGGGATAAAGCATTTATTTTTCTTCTTTAAGTACGATGTTAGCTCTAAGATTTTTAGATGCTCTTTATCAAGGTAAGGAAGTTCCCCTTTATTCCTATTTTTCTGAGACTTTTTATTACAAATGGGTGCTGAGTGTTATCAAATGCTTTTTTTTTCTACATCTGTTGATATGATTGTGTGATTTTTATCCTTCAATAGTCTAATATGGTGGATTACATTGATGGATTTTCCCATATTGAACCAGTCTTGTATCTCTGGGAATTAAACCCTCTTGGATCATGATGTAAAACTGTTTTTATGTATTGCTGATTTCTATTTACTGATACTCTAAGGGCTTTTGCATCTATATTAGTGAGATATATTGGTCTATAGCTTTCTTGTTTTGTCTTTGGTTTTAGTATTAGGGTAATGATAGCTTCTTAAAATGAACTGAGAAGTCTTCCCTACTCTTCTGTTGCCTAGAGGAGATTGCATAGAATTGGTATTAATTTTTCTTTAAACATTTGATAGAATTCTCTGGGTCTGAAGATGTTGTTTCTGGTAGATTTTAAATTATAAATTCAGTTCCCTTAATAGTTGTAGGGCTATTAAATTATCTGTTTCATATTGGGTGAGTTGTGGTCTTTTGTGCTTTTTAAGGAAATGGTCCATTTCATCTATGTTGTGAAATTTATGTGTATAGAGTTGTGTGTGGTATTCCCATATTAATCCTTCAGCTATCTGCCGAGTCTGTAGTAATATCCTTGTTTCATTCCTGATATTGATAATTTGTGTCTTCTTTCTTTTATTCTTATCACTCTTATTAGAGTTTTGTCAATTTTATTGACTTAAAAATCTGTTTTATTGATTTTCTATATTTTTTTTGTTTTAAATTTCAATGATGTTGTTCTCTTTATTACTTCTTTCCTTCTACTCATTATTTTGCTCTTCTATTCATAGATTCTTGAGGTGAGAGCTTAGATAAGTGAGTTAAGACCTTTTCTCCTTTTTTTAATTGAGATATAATTGACATGTAACATTACACTCATTTCAGATATACAACATAATGATCTGATATATGTATATGTTGTGAAATGATCATCACAATAAGCTTAGTTAATATCTATTAACACACAGTTACAGATTTTTTTCTTGTGTTTAGAGCTTTTTAAAATCTATTCTCTTAGTAACTTTCAAATATACAATACACTATTGTTAACTATGGTCACTGTGCTGTACATTACCTCCCCATGACTTATTTATTTTATAACTGAGAGTTGTAACTTTTAACCACCTTCACTCATCTTGCCCACCCCCTATCCTCTGCTTCTGGCACACACCAATCTGTTCTCTGTATCTGTGAGCTTGGTTTAATTTTTTAGAACTTGTTTTTTAAGATTCCACATGTAAGTGAGATCATGTGGTATTTGTCTTTCTCTCTGACTTGTTTCACTTAGCATAATGCCCTCAAGTCCTATCCATGTTGTAGCAAACAGCAAGATTTCTTTCTTTTTGTGGTTGAATAATATTCCATTATATATCTATACCACATTTTCTTCATCCATTCAACCATCAGTGGACACTTAGGTTGTTTCCAGGGCTTGGCTATCATAAATAATGTTGCAATGAACATAGGGGTGTAGATATGTTTTTGAGTTAGTGTTTTTGTTTCCTTTGGGTAAATACTCAGAAGTAGAATTGCTGGGTCATATGCTAGTTCCATTTTTAATTTTTTGAGATCCATACTGATTTCCACTTTTCTTCTTTTCTAATAAATGCATTTAATGTTATCAGTTTCCTTCTCAGCACTGTTTTAGCTGTGTCTCACACATTTTCCTATGTTGTACTGGGCTAAATGCCCTTTAAAATTTTCCCTCGAGACTTCCTCTCTGATTCATGGATCATTTAGAAGTGTTTTGTTTAGTTTCCCAGTGTTTGGAGGTTTTCCTGTTAGCTTTCTGTTACTGATTGCTAATTTGATTCCATTGTGATCAGAGAACATACTGTATATGATTTTCATTACTTTAAATTTGTTAAGGCTTATTTTATGGCCCAAGATATGGTCTACTTTGGTGAATGTTCTGTGACCCCCTTGAAAAGAATGTGTATTCTGCTGTTGGTGAGAGGGGTGTTCTATATGTGTTGATCAGGTATGTTCTTTGATGTGTGTTGAGTTCCTCTACATCCCGGCTAATGTTCTATTTAGTTGTTCTCTCGATTATTGACAGGGAGACACTGAAGTTTCCCACTGTAATTGTGTATTTTTCTAGTTCTCTTGTCAGATCAGTGTCTTTTCACATATTTTATAACTGTTGTTTGGTGCACACATTTAGGATCGCTGTGTCTTCTTGGAGGAATTTATACTTTTCTTCTGATATAAAATTCTTTTGACTCTGGTAATTTTCTTTGCTCCGAAATCCCCTTTATCTGACATGAATGTAGCCACTCCTGAATTCCTTTGATAAAGTTTTCCTCTGTCCCCTCCATTCTGCTGCGGTGCCCATCCACTGAACTTTTCATTTCAGTCACTATATTTTTCGGTTCTAAAATTTCCATTTGTGGGCGCCTGGGTGGCTCAGTCATTAAGCGTCTGCCTTGGGCTCAGGTCATGGTCCCAGGGTCCTGGGATCGAGTCCCGCATCGGGCTCTCTGCTCAGCAGGAAGCCTGCTTCTCCCTCTCCCACTCCCCCCTTCTTGTGTTCCCTCTCACTGTGTCTCTCTCTGTCAAATAAATAAATAAAATCTTTAAAATAAAATAAAATAAAATTTCCATTTGTTTTCCCTTTATATCTTCTGTTTGTTTGATGAGGTTTCTCTTTATATCTTCTGTTTGTTTGATGAGGTTTTCTAATTATTTTTACTGTTTCAAGCAGGTGTGTAATTGCTTGTTGAAACATTTTTATCATGACTGCTTTGACATCTTCGTCTAATAATCCTAACTTCTGTCTCATCTTGGTGCTGGTATCTGTTGATTATCTTTTTAAATTCAGTTTGAGATCTTCCTGGTTTTTTGTATGATGAGTGATTTTCAACTGAAAGCTGGACATTTTCCTATTATGTTATGAGTCTCTGGATCTTACTTGAGTCTGTTTTATCTGGCTTTCTCTGGCAGAGGACGGTGACACCTCCTTGTTATTTATAGGTGGAGGAAGGAGTTCAGGTTTTCTATCTGGCCTCTATTGATGTTCAAAGTGGGGAGAAGGCTCTCCATTGCTGCTGGGGAGAGGTGAATGTTCAGGCTCCCACCATGTTCTCCACTGATACTTGGGGGATTGATTTAGTTGAGGAGGAAAGTCCTGCTCCCTTCCTGACCTTCCCTGATGCCATCTTGGCAGGGATAGTATGGTTACACCCTCACAAGAGTGTAAGCGTAGCCTCCTCACTCAGTTTTTCCTGGTGTGGGTGGGGAAGGGGACCATAATTTCTTCCATGGTGTTTGATTGAAGGGGGGCAGTCATTGTCTAAGAGTTTTCTGTTTTGCTAGGCTGTGTCTTTGTTATTAATTTGGCTAGAGAATATTGTAATAACTCTGTATGGCGATTAGACTTATAATGGTGATCATTTCATAATGCATGTAAATGTCAAATCACTATGTCGTATACCTGAAACCAATAAAATATTGTATTTCAACTATACTTCTTTTTTTTAAAAAAAAGACAATGAAAGGTCAAAGAAATAAAAATGACTATGAAAAATAATGTATTCAGATGTAGAAGAAACATCCACTGAAACATGGGTGGACAAAGGGGGCTTGGATTGTGTGGATGTGATGTAAAGCCTGTACAGAAGAAAGGAAGGCACGAGGAAGGAATATCAGAGGACCTCACTGCTCTGAAGAGACATTGCTTCGGGACATGATGGTAAGCCAGCGATATTCAGAGACTTGAGAGCTAGGAAAAGGACAACTTGTGTCACTTCCTTGAGGACGCCTTCCTGGATCCTCCCGTTAACTTTTAACTTTCCTCTGAGCTCCTGTAGCACTTTCAATTCACAGACCATAAAACTAAGACATAGGGTAAGATATAAATTGAGATATAATTCACGCACCATAAAATTCACCCTTTTAAAGTGTTCAGTGGTTTTTAGCATATTCGCACAGTTGTGCAATCAATACCATTATCTAATTCCAGAACAGTTTCAATATCCCCAGAAGAGCCCTGTATCCATTAGCAGTCCCTCTCCATTCCACGTTTCCCCCAGTCAGGCAACCACTGATCTATTTTCTGTCTCAACGTGTTTGCCAATTCTGGATAGTTCCTATAAATGAAATAATATATAATGTGGACTTTTGTGTCTCGCTTTTTCCACTTAGCATAATATTTTTAAGATTCATCCATGTTGTAGCATACATCAGTACTTCATTCCTTTTTATGGCTGAATCCTATTTCATTTTATGAATACACTGTATTATCCATTCATCAGTTGACATTTGGATCATTTTCACATTTTGGCTATTACAAATAATGTTGCCATGAACCTCAGCATACAAGATTTTGTGTAGAAATATGTTTTCAACTCTCTTGGGTATATACCTAGGAGTAGAATTGCTGGGTCATATGATAACTATACATTTAACTTTTTTTTTAAGGAACTTACAAATTGTTTTCCAAAATGCTGCACCATTTAGCATTCTCACCAGCAATGTATGAGGGTTTCAATGTCTGCACACCTCTGTCAACACTTGTTGTAGTCAATCTTTTTTACTATGGCCATCCTAGTAGGTGAGAAATGATATTTCATTATGGTTTGGTATTATTAACTAATAACTAATGATGTTGAGCATTTTTTCATGGAATAATTTTCCATTTGCATATCTTCTTGGGGGAAATGTCTATAAAAATATCTTGCCTGTTTTAAAAGATTGGGTTATATGTCCTTCTATTGTTGAATTGTAAGAACTCTTTATATATTCTGGATACCACTCTCTAATAAGATATATGGTTTGCAGATGTTTATCCCAGTCTTCAGGTTGCCTTTGCTTTCTTGAGTATCTTTCAAAGCACAAAAGTTCTTAATTATGAAGTCCAATTTGTCCATTGTTTTGCTGTTGTTGCTTGTGTTTTGGTATCCTATCTAAGAAACCAGTCCCTAATCAAAGGTCGCAAAGATTTATGTCTATGTTTTCTTCTAATAGTTTAATAGTTTTAGCTCTTACATTTGGATCAATGGTCCATTTTGAGTTAATTTTTGTATATGGAGTATGGTAGAAGTCCAACTTCATTCTTTTGCATCTAGATACCCTGTTGTCCCAGCACATTTGTTGACTGTTCTTTCCCTTTTGATTTATCTTGACATCATTGTTGAAAATTAGTTGATCATAAATGTAAGGATTTATTTCTGGACTTGATTCTATTTATTGACCTCTATGTCTGCCCTTGTGACAGTAGCACACTGTTTAGATTGCTGTCACTTTAGAGTAAGTTTTTTTTTTAAAGAGCTTATTTATTTATTTTTGAGAGAGAGAGAAAGAGCAAGCATGAGAGCGGGGAGGGTCAGAGGGAGAAACAGATTCCCTGCTGAGCAAGGATCCTGATGTGGGACTCTATCCCGGGACACCAGGATCATGACCTGAGCCAAAGGCAGTTGCTTAACCAACTGAGCCACCCAGGTGCCTATAGAGTAAGTTTTGTTGTTTTTTTTTAAGATTTCATTTATTTATTTGACAGGGAGATAGAGAGAGAGCACAAGTAGGCAGAGCGGCAGGTAGAGGGAGAGGGAAGAGCAGGCTCTCCACTGAGCAGGGAGCCCGATGCTGGGCTCAATCCCAGGACCCTGGGATCATGACCTGAGCAGAAGGCAGATGCTTAATGACCGAACCACCCAGGCATCCCAGAGTAAGTTTTGACGTCAGGTAGTGTGAGTCCTCCAATGTTGTTCTTTTTAAAGATCATTTTGGTTGTTCTGGGTCCTTTGCATTTCCATGTGAAGTTTAGGATCAGATTGTCGGTTTCTGCAAAAAAAAGTCAGCCAGGGTTTTGAAAGGGATTGCAGTAAATCTGTTGACTAATTTGGAAATTATTGCCACTTTACCAATACTAAGTTTTCTAATCCACGATTACTGCCTGTCTTTCCATCTATTTGGGTCCTCTTTAATGTCTCTCAACATTTTTTATGGTTTTCAGTGTGCAAATTTTGCACTTCTTTTGATGAATTTATTCTTAAGTATTTTTTAGAAATTTCTGATGCTATTATAAATGGAGTTGTTTCCCTAACTGAATTTTCCAGATTATTCTCTACTAGTGTATAGGAAAGCAATTGTTAATTTTATTCTGATTTTGTATTCTGCAAACTTTCTGTATTTGTTTATTATCTCTGAGTGTGTGTGTGTGTGTGTGTGTGTGTGTGTGTGTGTGTGAGATGCTTAGAATTTTTTATATATGAGATCAGGTCATCTGCAAATAGAAAAGTTTTACTTTTTCCTTTCTGATCTGGATGCATTCTATTTCTTGCCTATTTGCCCTCCAGTACAATGTTGAAGAGAAGTTATGAGAGTGAACACCCTTGCCTGATCCTAGGCAGAAAGATTTCATCCTTTCACTACTAAGTATAATGTTAACTGTGGGTTTTTCATTGATACACTTCATCAGTTTGAGGAAGTTCCCTTCTATTCCTAGTTTGTTGAGTGTTTGTATCATAAGAAAGTGTTGTGGGGTTTTTTGTTGTTGTTAAATGCTTGTCCTATGTCTATTAGATAATAGATTAATATTTTTCATTGAAGTTGTAAAAATTTTGGCCATTATTTCTTCAAGTATTGTTTTTGCCCCCTTCTCGTTTGTCTTTCTTTCTGGGACTCCCATTATGTGCATGTTGATATTCTTCATTGTGTGCCACAGGTCTCTGAGGCTCTGTTCATTTTTCTTAACTCTTTTTTCTTTGTTTGTTTCCACTAGAACATCTCCAGTGGTCTATCTTTAAGTTCACTAATCCTTTTTTTCTGCCTGCTCAAATTTATTGTTGAGCCTCTCTAGTAAATTTTTCATATCAGTTACTGTATTTTTCAACTCTAGAATTTTTATTTATTGTTTTAGAGGTGGGGGGAGGGATAGAGGGAGAGAGAGAGAGAGAAAGAATCTTAAGCAGACTCCATGCCCAGTGCAGAGCCTGACACGGAGCTCTATTTCACAACCCTGAGATCATGATCTGAGCCAAAATCAAGAGTCGGACACTTAACTGACTGAGCCACCCAGGTACCCCACAACTCTAGAATTTTTATTTAACTCTTTTTATAATTTTTCTTTACTGATATTCTATAGATGGTGAGACATTGATCTCATAGTTTCCGTTAGTTCTTTGAACATGTTTAAAATATCCGATTTAAAGTCTTTGTCTAGTAAATCCAATATGTGAGCTTTCTCAAACAGTTTCTCTTGATCACTTACTTTCCTAGATATAGGACATACTTTCTTGTTTCTTTGCATGCCTTATAATTTTCTGTTGAAAATTATATTAAGGAAAATTTCCTTAGTAAACACTTCTTAGATTGTTGGAAGATTTTGTTAATGTCCAGGGTTATGATAACACTGATTTTCTAATTTTTTACCAGTGTTTTTATTGCTTTTGTGGAGATTTTCAGAGGCCCTTAATTCTATCATTTCTGCTGACATCCAATAGCATTTTGAATTAACCTCTATTATAGCACTTATAATAAATGGTATGTATGACCTACTTTATTCCCCTGCTAGGCTGTGAGCTCCTAGAGGGAAAGGATTGTGTCTTACTCGCCTCCTTATTTTTCCCTTCCAGAGCAAAGCCAGGTGCTTGGTAAATAGCAGGCTGTTGTTGAAGCAATGAGTGATTGAACCCCTAAAGAAGGTAACAATTGAGAAAAAATTTATGTTGACTTGGGATGCTATGGCCTTATTTCTTAATCCTAGAGAATTCTGGAAAAACTATTCTTGCATTTGTATCTAGACAGTTCTGAGAATTTCTATCCCAATTGTATCACTTTTTAATAGAGTGTCCTAAGGCAGTTTTCATAATCATTTAGAACCTCAGTTTTCCATATATGCAATGTGGATAATAATATTTAAGATCATAATAATGTGATCCTAGGAGGTTCAGAGGATTGGATGAGATGACACATATAAAGCCCAAAACACAGTGTACAGCAATGCTGCTCATAATTATGAGTGTTTATTATTCTTGCCTTTCCTAACTCCAGGAAACTTTAATCATTTCCTGTTTAATTTGAGCAAGGGTTTAGCAAATGCACTTGCTAACAGCAACTGATGCACAATGCTGTCTTCAACTCCCTCATACCTGAGCTTCCACAAAGGCCTTCCTTGAAACCCATACAGGGAAAACAACCAAGGTGCTCCATCCACGAGGCTCATGCACTAACAGCTATGCACAGAAAACACTTGCTGCCCTGTGGCACTGGCCAGGTATGGAGACAGAGACTGTGAGGCAGCTTTCCTGGAGGACTGGAGGCTTTAAAGCTGGGGAAGGTAGGCAACCCCAGGACTTACGCAAAAAGGGAAGCAACCCTACAGACTCCTGAAAAGCAAAACAGAGGGGTCCTCAGACCTTCCAGGATGATGGTCTTGGGGGAAGAGTGTAGGGGACAAGTTGTGCTGGGATCTCTCTAATTTATTTACACTTCCTAGTATGGCTTTTCTTGAGGGAAAAAAAAAGGTTTCTTTTTTTAAACTCTGAAAATAACTAACCTACCCCAAGCCCCTTATTAGATAGATGAAAATGCAGATCAGAAAAATTCAATGAGTCACCCAAGATCAGACAGGAAGGAAGCAGCAAAGCTCCAAGGTTGATGTTCTGACTGGGAGTCCAGGATTTTTTCCATCTTATCTGCTGTGACCCTGTTAAATTATCTCCCCTGTCTTGAGTCATGTACACATCTCATCTCCGAGAATAACTTATCTGACCATAGATACTTGGATCTACAGGGTTTGGAGGTTACATTTAGAATCAAGAGGATGGGGTTCAAACACGAGATCTGGTGTCATCAGTTAACCTGTGTGAATCATTGTTTTCATCGAAAAAAATGGGGCTCCAAATCCACTTCCTACTTCCCTCCTCTGGTTGTTCTAACTATCACAGAAATAAAAGACATGAAAAAGATTTTTCATTCTAATTTTTTTCATCCACATGTTTACTAAGATCCACCATTTATTTCCTTAGTAGCAGAATACTGATACTCGTGGCTTTATTTGGTTTGGAAAATCCCTAGTCCTAACTCTTTAATCAGAATCCTAGGCCACCCTCTCTTCATGCTAATCCCTGGGCTAGGAGTCAAGAAGAGACTGCATCAGTGGCTTGGAGTTTGTCACTCTGTCCCACACCTACAGGATGCCATATGATGTGAGTGACTCCACCCAGGACAACTCCCTTTAGCTCCTGCTCATATTTCCAAATGCTCACTGGACTCAGATACTTGAGTACCAAGAGACATCTGTATTTATTCCCTTCCAAGCTTTATGGTCTTCCCCATCTTTGCCTGACATCTCCAAAAACTTAGGTGTCATCCTCATGTTCTTTCATGCCTTCAAACTTAATACAGTTTACAATAATGGAAGTTGTACGTTTCTCCTCAACATCCATGTGGTTCTTCCCCACTGTGTAGCCCCTATGTCTTTTGGGTAGGATGGATCACACCCATACTTTCATTGGTCCAAGCCAACTAAGGTAATCTCATCCCTTATCCATGCTGATTGTGTCTAGTAACTCCCATCAAAGCTAATCAGTCCACTGGCAATGGAGGTATAGTGGGGGTTTTAAGCTAACTCTCTGATCCATTCTCCTGGCAATAGATATTTGTTCAGAGATGGCTCAATCAATCCCAAAATCAAGATTTTTGTTTTACAGTTGTTGGAAATGATACCTGCCTCTCCTCCATGCAAATAAAACCATCTTGCCACCATGTATGTATCTTGCTCTTGAAGCCCTCTTGCAACAATGTATGGACTCAGCTTAAGAATAAATGGACACACAAAGGGTGGGGAACAGATGGAGTAGGACTGAGAATCAGAAAAATAAGGCTAGAGCCCTGATCAAACCTTGCCTGAAGCCTACAACTATCAGCTTTCATTTTTATGTCTGTAAATTGTCCTTATTTTCTGAAGAAAGTTAAGATTGAATTTTGTTTCCTGAAATCAAAAGAACCAAACTAATGAATTTATTCAAACTGCTAGCAAATTGTTATATTTGCTTCCAAAACCATATATCATATCTGTTCACTTAACATTACCACCATCACTTTCCTCATTTCAAGGCAATAGCACCTGAAGCCTGGACTAGCATAACAGTATCCATTTCACCTTCTTACCTCCACTGTTGGCTACTCCAATGTAGTCTCCACACAGCAGTCAGAGAGACTAGTTAAAAATGGAAATCAGATCTGGCTACTTCCTCATTAAAACCTTTCAAAGACTTTAATTTGTTCTTAAAAAAAAAAACCACCAAAAAACCTAATCCATCTTTTCTATCTACCACCTCCTACCCATCCTACCTTACATCCCTGCTGGACGTGGTCCCTGCATCTCTCATTGCTTCTTGAGTCCATCTGCTCTAGCCTCACGAATCTTTATGTTCCTTGAACAGTCATGCTGTTTCCCACTTGCTTGTTCCTTCTGCCTGGAATGCTTTTCCCCTGCCCTCCACATGACTGCCTTATTCTCAGCCTTTAAGTCTGGGCTCAAATATCACCTCCTCAGAGGTCTCTTTCCTGACCACCCTCCCAGTCCCTTCCTATCTTATCCCTTGTTTATCTCCTTTGGGGTTCCTGTCACAATTTGTAATGATCTACTTTATACACTTACTTGTTGATTGTTACTAGAATGTCAGCTGCTCATGAGGACCTTGACTGTCTTGTTTAAATTGTGTCCTGATTTATAATTAGGCTCAATAAACATTTGTTCAATGAACACCCGAGAGTGGCTCAGCAACAAGAAACCTGTAGGGAGGTGTTCCCAGAGCGCCACCCAGTGGTGGGCTGAGGCCTGGCATGGAGGTCAGTGGATCCCCACAGCCAATGACACACCGTTAACACTGGTCTGAATCATCTGCCAGGTGAGAGAGACTGAACGAACACCCCAGTCAGCTGCTGGGACGTGAAGGCCAGGCAGCTGGGATCACATTATAGTGTACTGCTCTGGCCACACACACCACAGCTTCCGAGGCATCCCCTTCACTTGGGAGCTTGTTAGAAATGCAGACTCTCCTCCCCACCCCAGACCTACCAAACCAGAGTCTGCACTTAACAAGATTCCCAGATGATCCTGTGCATTTTATGGTTTGAGAAGCCAGACTCTTTCTCCCACCTCAAAATGCACTGCCTGCACTGAAACCCGAAAATCTCTGAGCCAGGAAGCTTCCCCAGGCACTTATGACCTTCAGCAGGGTGTTCAACATTTTTATGCCTTAGTCTCTCCATTATTTACAAGACCTGACCCTATTATCTTGTAAATGATATCATGGTGATAAAACAAAAAGCTTTGGGCTGAGGATCTCCTGCTCGTCTATGATCTTTGGGATTTGGGGAATTAGTAAGAGAAAGATGAAAGCAAGCCATAGGATAAGATGGAGGTAAGTAAAAATAAAGGACTTCTGGAGGGAAATGTGTATACATATGTGTGTATATATTAATATGCATGTGTATGTTATATATGCACATGTGTGTACATATCAATATGCATACGCCTATGTCTGTAATATATGCATATGTACATATATCTGCATGTGTGCATATATTAATATGCACATGTACATGTATATTAATATGCATGTGCATATTATATATGCACAGGTGTGTATGTTAGTATGCATATGCATATATATTAATATGCACATGCATATATATTAATATGCATGTGCCTTATGTTATACATGCAAAGCTACATATATCTGCATGTGTGTATATATTATATATGCACATGTGTACATAGATATAAATGTACAGGTGTGTGTATATATTAATATGCATATGCATGTATTTGTTATATATGTATACACATATATGTATGTACATATTATATATATGCATGTATTTGTTATATATATACATATGTATATATATGTATGTACATATTATATGCATATATGTTATATGTGCATATAAAACAGCAGAGAATGGTCTCAGAGATGACTCAGAGATGACTGAGAAATCTCAGCTAAATCACTCTTTGTAAAATGGATGTCGGTAATCCCCCCCCATCAGTGGTTCTTAATCCTGGTTGCACAGTAGGATCACCTGGGAGCTTTTAAAAGTCTCAAGCTCAGCCAGCTCTTCAGGCCAATTACATCATTGTCTCTGTGGGAGGAACCCAGACACCAGTAGTCTGTAAAGCTCCACCATGCTTCTCAAGCTCTAAGTGCACACAAATTACCTGGTGGGGGGTTGTTAAAAAGCACATTCAGATTTGGGAGGTCTGAGGTGGAGCCTGAGTCTATATTTCTAAGAAGCACTTGGGCGGAACTGTTGCTTCTGGTCCAGAGACCACACTCTGAATCACCAAGCCCCAGATGGTTCAATGCGCAGACAAGTGTGACAACTGTTTCTAAGGATGTGCAGAAAATTAAATGAGGTAGCAGATTTGATGTGTGTTGCATATAGTTGTCTCCCAACACTCGTAATTTTCCCATATACCCCTTTCTTGAGTGACTAATAAGAAAAATCAGGGGATAGCAAGGAAGAGCCGATAAGGTCCCTGATGGAGGGAATTGAAATATTTGTTGAACACCCCCTACGTGCCATGTGCTTTAAATTATGCCACCCGGTGAGTCCATTTTGGCGGGCACGGAACAAACTCAGAGATAAGAACCTTGCTCCAACTTGGTCACACACTGTATAAAAGGCAAATCCTGGATTCATGCCTCCGTCTCTCCAATACCCACACTTAAGTGCTTTCCAAGCTGCCATGCTGCCTCTTACCTAGAAGGGGAAGGACTTGCATGTGTTCCCACAGCTGCAGAGGGAGGGGCAGCTGGGCGGAGGGTGCCTTGCAGGGAGACAATGGAGGCCATTGTAGGGGCAGCTAGAGGAAAGAACAGGTGTGTGCTGTCAGGGCCAGGGAACAGCTTACGAGGGGAACAGCAAGTTACCACAACCAAGAGGAGAGGGAAGATTTAGGGATTATGATTTTGGCCTTCACCCAGGGCTTTTCCAGCACTCATGACCTTAGAAACATTACCATCACCAAATGCCATTTACTGCACATTCGAGGAGGCTCGGGCTGCTTCTCTGAGCATAGTACTTGGAATGCCCTCCTAATCAAATCCTCTGTGCAGGAAGACTTCGGAGGTTTATATTTGGTAGACTTCCAGTGACTGTTCTGCAGGCAAAGAAAGGGGCAACGCTGTAGGGCCACCTGGGCGGTCTCTGGCCAGTGGGCATGCAATTTCTGTTCCCTTCAAGGAGAGATGGGGAATCACATCATCATCTGAAGTAGAAAACAGCTAGACATCAGGCTTCTGTACTAAGAGCAGAAAAGAAAGCTTGCCTGAGATCCTGCAGGAATCAGGAATTCACCCGTAGGGCCTCACCAGGGAACTCCCAGGCTCTTCTGAAAGGTACGTCCAGGGTAACGGTTCAGGATGAATTTATCATTGAGTTCACACTGCCACCTTGTGGTAGAAGCTAAGCACTGCGTGGTCCTAAACTACCAAGCATTTATGCGTGTCAGATCTTTGCATTTTCCCCTCATTTTCTTTTCATTTAGCTTATATGACAGGACAGAGAGTAATGATATTTACTGAGATAGGGAAAATAATACTGGAGGCAGTTTTATGGGAGGGGGAGTGAGCAAATTGAACCAGGAATGTCTCTGACAGAGAAAACAACATGAAATCCTACCAATTTCATGGCAAGGAGAAAGATACAAATAAATGAGGCCTGTTACCTTGCTATTGAATTTATTTTTCTATGTAGAAAATTTTCAAAAATCCCCTTACTTTTTAAGCAAAAATATAGACATAGTTTAGGCCATAGTTAATTTATATTTCCTTTTTTTGCTAATCAATCAGGCACACAGTCCCTCCCCTCCCCAGAAAAATTGTTCCAGGGGGGATTTTTTTGGGGGGGAGGGGGAGGCCAGGGATTATACATTCCTATACCTCAGGGATAACTTGCTATTTTGTTTGTGACTTTAATTCAAGTCCATTTGTCAATAGGCAGAGCCGTCTTTCCCAGCAGGAAGATGGGGAGGGGCGGGGGCTATTATTCTACTGTACTTATATTTCCTTACAAAAATAAACTCTGAAATAAATGGATCTGAGAACGGTAGGTGATCTTAGAAGGCAAATTTTGTGCCTTTTAAATTGGGTTTCATGCAGTTGCCGGTTCTGCAGAAGTGAGACTGGGTGGGTACTCTGGGTGCTGGTGAGCAGGAGGCAAGGCAGGGCCCTCCATCTGTTTTAAACAATGAGCTTTCGGGTAACATTGTATTAGTCTGCTAAGGCTGCTGTAACAAAATACCCCTGGCTGGGTGGCTTAAACAACAGACATTTATTGTCTCAGTTCTGGAGGTGGAAGTCCAAGATCAAGGTGCCATCAGGGTTCGTGTCTGGTGAGAGCTCTCCCCCTGGCTTGCAGACATCTGTGTCCTCACATGGCCTTTCCCTGATGCCCAAGGGAGAGAGGAGAGAGAGAGAGAGAGAGAGAGAGAGAGAGAGCTCTGGTATCTCTTCTTACAAAAAGATTAGTCCTATTAGGTCAGGGCCCCACCCTTATGACCTCATTTCATCTTGATCATTCCTGTAAAGACGCTATGTCCAAATACAGTCACATTGGGGGTTAGGGCTTCAACATATGAATTTTAGGAGGGGACAAAAACATACAATCCATAACATACATCTTGTTTGAAAAAGAGTTAGACTTTCGATAGAGTCTGAAAACCTCGTGCCCTTGTCGGAGCCCATTCAGATTGAGTAGAAAGGATGGGCTCGAGAGGGCGTGGGATTCACCCAGGGCCCCCCAGTGAGAGGGTGGCAGGGCTGGAGCCTCAGCACCACACGTGAGGGCGTTCACGGGGCTCCCCTCCCCCTTGGGTTACATTTTTAAAATAATGGAGACACACAGGTTACTAAGTCAAGCCACAGCCACTTAAAGGAAAATCCAGAATGGGGCTGACATGCTCTGCACATTGAAAGTCAGTGGGAGACAATTCTGTTGAAACCCGTGACTAAACCGAGCACACCGTGGAGCTCAGAGGGCATGTTTAATTTACCTAGAATGAGGGAAAAGAGTTTAGTTTTGACGTAGAGACTTGCGGAGACTCTGAAGGAAACTTCTGGGTAATGTCGATAATGCTGATGACTATGTGACTCCACTTGCGTGGACACAGCTGGGACCCTAGGCTCTACTTTTGAACCTTCTTAGCCAGATTAGCACAGTTTTTACTCACAAAAGCCAGGAAGAGGTAAGGAGGGGTGGACCTTTTCTGAGGTGACTGGAAAGGATCTCGGACCCGTCTCACCCCATCAGCCCAGTGTCCGATGGGGACAGAGCATCTTTGCCACCAGGTGATCCAAGCAGGAGCTCAGGGAGAGCATGATGGCAACAGTGATGGATGGTGTGGGCTGGGGGACTGACTGGCATGTCCCCCCAGGCCCGTTGTGTCCGTGTGGGGGGAGCAGGGCATTGTCCCTACTAGCGGCACTGGGGGCCCCCTACGCGCATGGAGGAAAGGGACCTGGGGCAGATTGCTCAACAGGAGCCTGAAGGGGCAGCAGAGTGAGGAGGGAGGGGAGGGACACTCACCAAAATCAATGAACAGAAGGGGCCAGGAAACAAACACGTCAAGGAGACAGAAGTAACTGCTTTCTTCATTTGTTTTCCTGACTGTTAAAGTTCCTGACGTATTCTACAGTGAACATGGAGAAGATCAGCAGGCAGTTTGAGGGCTGTGTATGGGCCTGGGTGGGGGCCGGGCAGAGCAGGGGGAGTTGCAGAAGGTTCCAGGGCTTTGGGGGCAGTGCTCTAAGTTTTTTCAGGTGTTGACGGTCTTCCAGGGACCGGCTCTGATTCCTCTCCCAGTCCGGTGCCTGTGCCAAGGGCTTGCAGGGAGGTGGGCATCCGAAAGGACCCAGCCACCTCCTTTGTCCCTCTGGCCTGGGAGGTGAGCTGCTCTGTGGAAGTGCAGGGTAGGGTTGTGGTAGCAAGGAGGGCAGAGGAAAGGCTCTGTACACGGCGTCCACAAGGACTCCAGATCCTGAAAGTGCTTTGAGACATGGGCAGAAAAGCTCGAAGGTGGCAAGGCTCCCTAAACTCATTCCATGAGTGAGAGTCGGGGGTGTGGGTAGACTTGGGGCTTCCCATGGAGCTTTGGTCATTCCCCATGGGGCGCTGCTTCAGCCCCTGCCATCTCCTGCCAACCCAGTCCAGGCTGGAGATGCTCCGAGCCCACCTTCTCCCCTCTACACAGGCTTGGGGTGCAGGGCCGGAGCTATAGGTGTCCTTGACCATGCCTGGCCAGCCTGCATCCCCCCCACCTCTCTGAGTCTGGGGGTCACCTCCCTTCTCTTCTCACTGTGCTCCCTTGTTCCACCTTATGGGGTTAGTGTCTTTAATGGTGGAGAGAAGGGCAGATCCCCAATAAAGACAATTTAAAGACTCCTGAACTGTGGGGGCAGGGTCAGTATCTCTGGGCTCTGGACACTGTCACCTTTGTGGCCACCCACTCAGCCTGTATGGGAGCCCAGCTCAGGTCCCAGGACTTCCCCAATCAGTTCCCACTGCAGGCCTAAGACCAGGAACCCAGCTGGTCACTGGAGTGAGGCTCAGTGGCATCTTGTCTCTACAGCACCCAGCTCAGGGCGTGGTCTAGAAAACGTGCTGTGTGAAGGCTGCTTCCTTCTCCCTTCCACTTGGTTTTGCCCAGTGACGGAGCCAGCCTCTGTTGAATGCAGACTTCTTGTGAGTCACGTTTATGTGACCTGATTTTCTGCATCTGCAAAGCTGAGAGGCAGGTCCTGGTACACAGGGACCCCAGATGCTGTTCTCATGACCATCCTATCCCCACCCTCTGGGGACCTGTTTCCTCCCTGCTCCGCATCTGGGGCTTGAGCTTTCACCTTTCCTGCATCCGAGGTCCCTGGGGCAGCCAGCTCTCCATCATCAGACCTTCTGCAGAGCCCACCACCTCCATTTCCCTCTAGGGCGACGGGTCCCCCCAGGTCTGTGCACCTGCCACACCTTGTCCCTGAAATGCTGACTCTGCTGGGGGTGCAGATGTCCATCCAGGGATGGGGACCCCATCACTGTCACAAACCTAGATGCCAGGCTCTGCAGGGAATATACAAGCTACAGCTGATGGAAGGGGAATGGAAGGGGACAAGCGCCGGGCAAAGGACAGAGCTGCTCTGAGTTCTACAGACTGTTGCCAGGGAGCCTCCTCCAGGCTGGTGGGGCCTCATCTTCAGACATCTGGACTTTTAAATACATTATCTTGATTTTTAATGCTGGTGACTCAGCAGCACGCAGCTAGCTGTCTCTGACCGGCGGGTGCTGGTGGCTGTCAGTGAACTTAACGCGCCAGGTGATGTTCTGTCCCTTCTGCCCGGTGAAGTCACCATGCCCGTCACCACATCTCACAAGCTGGGAACCAGAGGCACACACAGACTCAGTCGCTTGCACCAGATCTCAGTTTAATAAGTGGCATTGGAACGCTGACAGCCTGGATGGCCCTCCCACAAGAAACCGGGGGCTTTCACGCCTTTCTCTGTAAGACTCAGAGCCCTGACAGCTGTTTTAATGAGGTTCCGTGTGTGTGGTGGGTACACATTATCTTGCTTAAACCTCACAGCGGCCCCGTGGAGACCTTACATTATGGGTCAGGAAGCTCAGTTCAGAGGGAGTGACTTTGCCAAGGTCTCTCAGCCTCTGTTTGGAGGGCTGTGATGGAAACTCGTATCTGTCTGGCGCCAACGTCCCAGGTCCTCCCACGCAGCCTGGGTGCTTTCTGAATCCCCCGTGTCCGACCGAGGCCCAGGCCCAACAGGGCCATCCCGAGGCAGGCAGGGAGCGAGTGTCTGGAGCTTGGCTTCTGAGGCTGCTGGGCAGGACTCCGGGGCAGCCTCCTAGCCCGGGGCTCAGTCCAGGGTGTCAGAGGTGGGCCTGGGTCTGAGCAGCCCCCCGGAGAACCTCACCGGGCTCGGTCCAGCTCGCTTCTCTGTGGGGAGAGGCACTGCCAGATTCCCCTGTGGACCATCTCCTTGCCCAGGGCATAGTTGATGGCATTGATCGTGGGCACTGTTTTGGCAATGAGGGCAGGCACCTGTTGGGACAGAAAAGTTCAGGGAAGAAGCCTCGCAGCCTCGGCTCCTCTCCCTGTCCCACTTGGTGACCCCAGTCCCACCCCCACCCCCCACCCCACAGCCCCCAGTCATCTGTCCCGGGCTGGATTCTGCAACTCCCAAGGCCTCCTTGACCAGTTGGCAGATGACGCAGGGAAGCACACCCCGTCCTGAGCACCAGTCTTAGCCTTGGTCCCAGAGCGTGGCTGTCCCTGTCCTCTCACGCGAGGCCAAGGCAATGTCAAGGTGCAGCCCCGTGTGGCCCCCAAGAGAAGCAAATTCCCCGTGCAATAGAAGTGTTCCAAGGAAGAGAGGAAGAGACTACCAGGAGGCCAGAAAGCAGGAAAAAGAGACGGGGCCAGACGGAGAGACACGGAGATGGAGCGAGTTCTAACTCCGGGTCCGGGAGGTGTCTGTACCATCTGCAGCTTGGGGGAGACGGCGCTCACGTCCGTCACGGTGGCAGAGAGATACAGGACGGCATAGGGGCCCCAGCCGAACAGCAGCGTCCTGGCCGGCACAGTGGTGTTCACCTGCCGAGAGATGGTCACGGGAGGGAGGCACTGACTTGCTCTAGCCGGCTGTGGCCCCACGCGCGGGGGGCGACCAGGTGGGCACGCAGCCGGGCGGGGCAGTGTGACCCGGCTGTGGGAAGGCGCTGAGCCTGCGGAGGACCTTGGGGCCAGATGGACCTCTCTGGCGTGTAAGCTGTGTGACCCTAAACCTGTCATTTAACCTTACTTGACTTCAGTTGTCTTGTTTGCAAAAATGGTTTGATAATGCTTCACTTACCTGGAGGCGGGGACCAGGGGGCGGATAATGAGCTCCCTTCCGGGTCCACGCTCGGGTTGCGGAGCTCTGGGCTCCGTGGGTGTGGCCGGGTGATGCGGCTCCCCAGGCTGGGCTGCCCTCACGCCTCAGTCCCAGAACCGGCTCGCCAGCAGCCTGCCGCCGCCGCAGCCCCCCGGCGGGTCGGCCTGCGCTGGGTTCCAAGCGGCTCTCCAAGGTGCGAGGTACAAGGGCGGGCGGGCCCTGTGGTGCCGCCTCTGGCCACAGGGAGGCGCACGACTTGCGCTCTAATTTCCGGACGGAAGGGGCTCTTCCGGCTTCCCCCACACACTCGGACGTTAAAACGCGGACGCTGAAAATCAGTGCCTATTATCTCTTTGCGTCTCCCTTTAACGAAGATGGTGACTTAAGTTGAAAGAGGACACGTTTCTTGATGAAATACAAATATGTCAGTTGGGAGACATTTATTCTCTTGAATTGCCCCTCAGTCCAAAAAAGAAAAGAAAAGAAAAAAAATGGGCTTCGCCCTGACGGAGGGGCTCCCGAGCGGAGCTGAGGCCGGAGGAGAACGGAGCCCTCAGCGGAGACAGTGTCACCTCCCGGAGCCGCTCTGCTCTTGACCGAGGTCCCCGCGCCCACGCGCAGCGACCTCTGCTGATGCTGCGGGGACTGATGGGTTCAAGTCAGGCGGGGGAGGAGGGAAGAGAAAACCGGCGTGGCAGCCCTGTCTCCTGGCCGATTGAACTTCCAATAAATGTGGCGACTTTGAGCACCCAGGTCGTGCTTGGGCGGGCAGCGCGGAGGACAGCCCGGAGGCGGTGAGGGGCAAGGGGAGCACGAGCCCAGAGCCACGATTCTGGCCCCGGCCCAGCCCTCGTCCTCCCGCTGACTCAGAGCAACCTGGATCTCCGGCTAAAATCGATTTGTACAGTCCTTTTCCAATTCACGGGGGAAAAAAGTAATAATAATGTGGCAGATTAAGTGTCTCAACAAAGATCGTTTCTTTTATGCACTTAAGACCACTTGGGTCATGGAGTCCCAGACCTGGGTTTGATCCAACTCTGCTATTACTACTTTCAGGGCTTGTAGCTGGTTACTTAAACCCTTACAGCCTCAATTTTCTAGCCTGTGGCAAAGTGATAACAAAACCTTCCTTAGAGAGTGGTTGGGAAGATGGAATGGCATAATGCACAGAAAAGTAGTATTAGTATCTGATTTTTTTTTTTTTTTAAACTTGGTGCTTGTTATGGCTCGTCTACTAGAGATTGTCCAGGTGACAAAAGAAAATTGTGGAAAGGGAATATTAAGGCAGAAATTCAGAAATGGCCAGGAGGGCTTTTTTTGAAGGATTGTTTTTCTTGGATAAATGTGCTTGCAGGTGTGAGTTTATGTTGTGGATAACAACAGTCTGTACCTGTGATTAAATTAAACATTTTGGAGCAATTTAAAAGAAGCATTTGAAAAGTGTGTCATTTTGTGCCAACCCTTAAATCCTTGGGAAGAATGAAATGTGACAGCATGGATGGGGTCCAGCAGGGTGCCCTGGATCTCGAGGTTATGGGGTCCCGTAAGTCTGAGCAGTCCTGACCCTTCCTCCCAGGTCTTGGCGATGCCCAGCAATGGCGAGGGTGCATTCCTGCCCTGACATCCCAAGCTCTGTGAATGCTGAATTTTTTTCTGATCACTGAAAACACAGAAAACCCCTAACTACTGTCTCTCACATCATTCATGTTCCCTGAGAGGGACAGAGGGATTTCTTCAGCTCTGGGAGTTGGTCCTCACCTGGAGGTGTCCTGTCTTCCTGAGTTTCTGCTCCATGAACCGGTAGGATGTGAGCGTGATGAAGAGAGGCAGGAAGAAGTTGAAAAAGGCCATGGTGAGGAGGAAGCTGGTGAAGTTTCTGCAGGCAGAGCAGGTAGAGGAGTCAGGACCATCTCTTGGGGGGAGATCAGCTGCCCTTGAAGGCTTATTAGCCTTTGCTCTAGACAGCCACATGTGAGGAACTGCTCTCATCAGACAAAAACTCTGAGTGTGGTCAACCCTGGGTCCCAGACAGACTCCCTTTAGAGACAGGGAGCCATTAGGTCCTTCTTGAATTTACCTTTAGGAGTTGGAGGGCTGAGATGAGGGAGAGTCCTCCTTCAACTCTCTGTTGGGCAGTTCAAGTGCTCAGTCCTGCTTTCTGTATGTGCCCCAAGCATGGAGAATGGGACACTTCAGTTTGGGAAACATGTTTACCAAATGCAAGATAGGTCAATGGACCAAGAGGAAGGATCATTCAAGGAATGCTTGGCACAGGGATTTGAAAGGGGTCTGCAGATGACAAAGAGACTGGACACTGTGTCACCGAAGAAATCATTGAAAGGACCACAGGAGGGCTTGGGCGCCCAGGGAGGGTCATGGGAAAGTGGGAGGGCTAACCAGGAACAGGTGGGAGTCACAGAAAGGCAGACTCCCATTCTGTGAAGGGAAGACCATGTTACCTGGGTGCTGCCCAGTAGGGAGGGGTAGGAGGAAAGCCTGCCAGAGGACTGGACACTGGCTGGGAGGATACCTGTAGGGAGTGCTCTGGAAGGACACTTGTACCAGACTTGGGTTCTCAAGTAGGTTTCACCTGGAAAGCCTGTCTTCAGGGGTAGGTGCACCATGAGTAAACATGTAAAGCAGATGAATGCAACATGGCTCTAGTAGAAGAGGGGAGCTGGAGCCCAGGTGGCCTCTCCCCAAGGTGTCCCCTAAAGGGTCTCTCTAAGCCCTGGTGTCCCCAGAGCCACATGGATGGGGCAGTACTAGACATATGCTCCATGATGGTGGGGGCCATCATGCATCAATCTTTTTCTAGGGCTTGGCCCAGCAGTTGGCTCACAGCAGATACTCAGGAAATTCAGAGAACTAAACTCTATGCCAAGGAGGTCCCTCCCAATGCAAAGACCTTAACGTTCTTTGGCTGTATTGAACAAAGGACACAACTCCCTTTAGAAACTGATCAAGTCAGAGCTGGGACAACTGACTGTGCTGAAGTTGGCAAAGGGGTCACGGGACTCAGCGACTGTTGTAACTGACACAGACCAACAGCTTAGGGGGTAATACTCCTTCTCGGGCACAACTTTATTCCCCAGTTTGCATAACATGCCCATCACTTGGCCGGCTTTCAGAATGGGCTTTCCCTAGTCCCACTGTCAACTTGCAAGTGGGCATCATGACCAAGGAGTTGAGATTGTCTGGCAAATGTTGACATTTCCCCATTTAGGTTTTCAGCTGTGATGCTGTTGTTCCCAAGGAAGGGAGCCTTGGAGCTTCTCCTCCCACCTCACCTGTCCCCCCTGGAGTAGTCCAGGGTGCAGCACGTTCCGAGAGGCTCATAGTCATAGTGGCCCCAGCCCAGGAGGGGCAGTGCTGCCCAGAAGGCAGAAGACAGCCACACACAGATCACCAAGGAGACGGCCGTGTTCCATGCCAACTGGCTGCCTGCATGGGAGAGAGGGGGAGGAGGGTCCAGAGGAGGCGCTAGCTAGGCAGGGTGCAGAAGAATGGACTTCATCCTCACACAGAATGTTCCTAAATCCTGGCTCTGATGCTATTAGCTTATTGTCTCAGGCAAGTTAAAAGTTTCTCCGAGCCTCCGTTTTCTCCTCCACGAAATGAGAATGATGATCCCTGTCTCAGAGGATGGTTATGAAGAATAAAAGAGATAATGCGTGGCGAAGGCCTCCTAGTAGACACTCTCTACCATCTTCCTTAGAGGACAGAGAAGGAGGGAGGAGCAAAGAAAGAGGTGCTTCCCCAAGTCAACTAGGGAAGAAGCATGGGCAGTGGTTCGGGTGAGGGTCATGAGGGAGGGAGGCAGAAGTCTGGACTTCCCACCGTCCTTAGCTGTTGCTCAGACACAGCCACTGTCCCTGCTTCCAGGATACCCTCTGAGGACTAGGGGCGCCATCTCAGTGCTGATGGCAGGGGCTTGGTCCCAACAGCATCTTTTCATGTGACCAGTCCCAGTGACCTGACCGCCTTCATGTCCCCTCCTCCCATGCCCCTCTTGGTAGCAGCCTCATCCAGCCCTCCCATCTGGTAGTTCTTCCTGGCCCCAGCTTCAGAAAGCTTTTCCCTTGTGCCTTGTCTGTCTGTGGTTTATTTGTCATGTTCTTTTGTGGACAAGGCCCCAGGGCAGAGGGCAGGACTCTGTGTGGGGTTTGGTCTGCAGAGAAGAGCAGATCTACACCCTCCTTCATCCTGACACCACATCCACTGACAAAAGCCCCGGATGCAGTTTGCTTGAATGTGACCTCCTGCTATGGACTGAATGTCCACCAGACTCCTCTGTGGAAGCCTTCATCCCCGTGGGATGATATTCCAGGGGAGAGCCTTTGAGAGGTAATTAGGTCACAAGGTTGGAGCTCCCATAATTTGATTAGTGCCCTTATGCGAGAAGACACAAGAGAGATGATTTGTCTTCTCTACGTGATGACACAGCAGGAAGGGAGCTGTCCAGAAGCCAGGAAGATGGCTCTCGCCAGAACCCAGCAGGGCTGCCACCCTGATCTTGGACTTCCAGCGTCGAGAAACTATGAGAAATCCATCTCTGTTGTTTAAGCATCCAGCGTATGGTATTTTGTTATGGCAGCCCAAGCTGACAAAGACACCCCTCCCCCTAACTGTGGACACAATAATTAGTACCTACCATGACCCATATATTGCTTTTTTGGCTTTGGAAATGGATGACCATGGTGACATGTCCAGGGTCACCCAGTATGGAGTAGATAAGCTCAGGCCCCCTCCATTCCCCTCCCCCATTTTCATATTCTCCACAGTGCCATCCAGCTCAGGAAAGGCTTTGCTCTAGGGACCCCAGAATAGGGATCAACTGCTCTACATTGAGGAAGGGAAGCGTGTTGCTGTCTGAGGAGGTGTGCATTGTGTATGTGCTCGTGTGTATGTGTGTGTATGTGTGCACACAGTCGTCTGAGGGAGCTTCGGGGGTCAGACTGGGATAGGAGTGGTAGGATGGGAGCTCCGAGGTCAGGTGGGGCAGGTGGGGCTAACCTGCCTCTAGAAATGATCATCTTCGTTCTTACCACTTCTATCAACTTTCTGGCCTGGGGAGAGGTGCGCGACTTTGCTGGGGTTGGGGGGGGGGGTGGGCGCTGTGCGTGTGGGGTCAGGGAAGACCAGCAGATTCCAAACGGGCCATGCCCAGGGCTTCAGGCCATGCTGGCCATGGACCCACAGCAGCCTCCATGCCAGGCAGAGTCACCTTTCGGGACGTGGGGCCTTCCTGGGAGGGAGTGACTGCCTCAGGAGACATCCCGGCCATGCCCAATCACCCCCCCCCCCACCTCTACTAGCTGGGTGACCCTGGGAAGCAACTTAACTTCTCTGAGCCTCTGCTTCCCAGTCTGCAAGTTGGAGTTTGCGATAAGGGTTAGAGGAGTCACCGCTCCCCAAAGTATGAGTGGGATTCTAGAACATGTTTATTTTAATGTGTACTAAAATTATAAGGACATCAGAGATATTGTTTAGGAGGATACTAGAGCAGGTGTTTACATTTTTTTAAACGAATCACTTTTAAGAAAAAAAATCAAGTAAATAACAGAGCAGGTGGTACAGTGACATGGCCCATTATGAAAGTGATATTTGACAATACAGCTTGGGAAATCTGGGGCTGGACTGGTCTTCATGAAGCCCTGGCATGGTGGAGGCCCCATGGAAGTGTGAGATGCAGGGATACACGCCCACTACACACACACACACACACACACACATAGCCTCAACGGGGCCTGTCTGCAAGGGCATTTTCTGTACCCATGATCTCATTTGATTTTCAGAATAAAACTGGGAGGTTGCTTATAAAAATCTGCTCTTAGAGGAGACAGAGGTTCAGAGAGGACTCCTGCCTTGCCTGAGGCTGCGTTGACATTGAGGGCACAGGTAGCCTTTCTGGCCTGTGCCCTGGCACCTTTCCTGCCCACTCTCCCTGCCTCCCTCCTTTCCTGAATGCCCACGCCGCATACTCAGGGACATGCTCGCCCACCCACACTCCCCCGGACTGGGAAACGCCGAGCAGACCTTTGGCCTGCTCACCCTCGGCGTGTAGACGTCCCTCCCCGCTGGGAGTGCAGACTCACGCGTGCAGTAGTGGTGATAGCGCCCCCAGGCGACGGCCGCGCTGCTGCAGATGCTGCTCAGTGCTGTCAGAAAGCCCTGGAAACCAAGAGCCTGGCAGCCTTCCGAGCCATAGGGCCAGCGCCTGTGGGAGACACTGGGGCCGGTGACCCCTTCCCTCTGTCCCTGCCCTGCTCCCACACCTGCCCCTCAGGAGCTTGGAGGGCACCCTCCTGAATGTTGGCCTGGCTCCCCAGAAGAGGGCTTCATTGTCTGCTTTTCCTCTGAGGAAACAGGGGCCCCAGAGGTCAAGTTCCTGGGGTGAACAGGTGGAGCCCGATGCAAACTCCCTGGGCTCCATGTCTTTCTCTGCACTCAGAGGGACCAAAGGGTCTCTCTGTGTGGTCAGAAGCCTCCAGCACAGGAAATGGGACATCCTGGGAAGAAAGCCCAGGCCTTTCTTCTATAGATAGGGAAACTGAGGCTCAGAGAAGAAAAGGCACTGAGCCAAGGTCACACAGCAGATGAAGGCAAGGTCAGAGGGCAGACCGCAGGACTCCCAGCTCTCAGCCCCATGGGTCAAGCAATCGTAAGTAAAAGCTTCCATTGCCCCCTCACTAAACCCAGGAAGGGGCAGGAGGAGATCAGGGCAAGGAATCCTCACGGATTCCGACCCCACAGACTGGTCAGCCCTGAGCAAGCACACTCAGGTGGGCTCCAGCCTCCGTTTGAGCACCTGGAACCAGAGCAGAAATGTTCAGTTCACTTAAGAAAACAATTCTGTAAACACCAGACACCGTGTTGAAAGATCCTGGTTTGCACCTAAGGAGGTTTTAGACACTTGTCAAAATCCTGTGGGCTTTTGCAAATACATCTGTCGGGCTTCCTGGGTGCCATGCATCGTTTTCAGTTATTTCCACAGAATAACAAGTGAATACTTCCAGCCACCGTACGAGTTAGGTAATAATAATTCAACTTACAGGAGAAGCCAAGAGATAGAAACACAGAAGCCAGGACTCAAATCTAGGCAGCCTGGTTGCAGGGCCTGTGCCCTTCATCCCTACAGTCAACCAGCTCTGTGGAGGTTTTGAGCAACTCCTGTGCCCCAGAAATCAGCCATGGCTCTTCAGGGATAGTGTGGAATTTGGATTTAACCACGTACTGCCTGCCCACCCTATCCCCTACAGTTTTCTCTAGGTGGGAAGAATGCCTCTGACCTGGCTGCCCAGTGCCCAGAGGTCAGGCCCCAGGCTGGGCCCCTGAGCTCAGGGGTGGGGTGGGGGGAAGCGGGTACCGGAGGAGGCTGGATGTGGCTGCAACGAGGGCATTCAGGCTGATCCCAGTGTCCGCCAGAGCCAGGCTCAGCACCAGCAGGTGGGTGGGGGTCCGCAGCTCCGGGGTCTTGCAGAAAGAGAGGATGGTGAGACTATTGAGACAGAGGCCAGTGAGAGCTGGAAAGAAGGGGGAGGCCGGTGTCAGGGCTGGAGAGGCTGCCTGGGGTCAGAACCAGGGCCTGGGGTGGACGGAGCCTCAGCAACCTGCCCCCTTCACGCTCAGCTACCTTGTCGGTGCAGCTCGTCAAACATTGCTGAGAAAGGCTGGCTCTCAGATACCACAGGCCCTAAGATGCACATCCTGCCCCCTCCTTACTCAAAGATAAGGAAGAAACCAGTAAGGCACAGCATGGTTCATATGCTGGAATAGTCGCAGTCACTGACAGCTGCTGACACTTATCACAGCCTGGGCACTGGGCCAAGCACTTTCTGAGGGTCCTCCCGTTCCATCTTCACCTGGATGCTGTCCTCCCCATGTGCAGCTGGGAAACAGGCTTAGAGAGACTAGTTAACTTGCCCTAAGCACACAGCTGGTGAGTGGCGGAGCTGGGACTCAGACTCACGTCTGTTTAATTCTAAAATGCCACTCTGAGAGCTGTGCAGCAACATTAGGGAGAGCCTGGGCGAAGGGGGTTGAGGTACGAGCCGGGGGCTGCCCGGGACAGCAAGCGGTAAGGTGAGCTGGAGAGGGCAACCTCAGGCAGCCGACAGACCAGACCTGGGGCTTTCGCTTGGTCCCTCACTTGCTGCTCCTTTTGGTCTCTGAACCCTGGCTTCCCCATCGGAAGGGAGGAATGGGGAAGGATCCTGCCTTCAAAACTGTGAGTGTAAGTATGGAGATTCCTCAAAAAATTGAAAATAGAGCTGCCCTATGACCCAGCAATTGCACTACTGGGTATTTACCCCAAAGATACAAATGTAGGGATCCGAAGGGGTACGTGCACCCTGATGTTTACAGCAGCAATGTCCACAATAGCCAAACCGTGGAAAGAGCCAAGATGTCCATCGACAGATGAATGGATAAAGAAGATGTGGTATATATATACAATGGAATATTATGCAGCCATCAAAAGGAATGAGATCTTGTCATTTGCAACGACGTGGATGGAACTGGAGGGTGTTATGCTGAGCGAAATAAGTCAATCAGAGAAAGGCATGTATCATATGACCTCACTGATACGAGGAATTCTTAATCTCAGGAAACAAACTGAGGGTTGCTGGAGTGGTGGGGGGTGTGAGGGATGGGGTGACTGGGTGATGGACATTGGGGAGGGTATGTGCTATGGTGAGCACGCTGTGAATTTTGTAAGACTGATGAATCACAGACCTGTATCTCTGAAACAAATAATACATTAAATGTTAAAAAAAAAAAAAAAGAAGAAGATAGTAGGAAGGGAAAAATGAACGGGGGGAAATCAGAGGGGGAGACGAACCATGAGAGACGATGGACTCCACGAAACAAACTGAGGGTTCTAGAGGGGACGGGTGTGGGGGGATGGGTTAGCCTGGTGATGGGTATTAAAGAGGGCACGTTCTGCATGGAGCACTGGGTGTTATATGCAAACAATGAATCATGGATCACTACATCAAAAACTAATGATGTAATGTATGGTGATTAACATAACATAATAAAATAAGAAAAATGTAAAATAAAAAAAACTGCGAGTGTTTACTAGGAGGACAGGGTGTGGAAGAACATTCTAGAAAAGGGGAGCAGCATGTCCAAGGACCTAAAGTGGTAAAATTTCAAGGCATGTTTGAGGACTGAGAGGGGTGCTGGATTGTAGGGTTCCTAGAAGAGAGGAAGAGGGGCAGGGCCCCCAGACAATGGTGTCGGGGACCTCGGGGACCAGCCTAGTGACTGCCACTCCCTCCCCGCTGTGCATTCTCATTGGGGGAGGCAATGGGCTGACAATTTCTCTGGATCAGCTGTGAACAAGGGTTGCATTCCTGATTAACCTAGTCCTGAGCTGACCCAGCACCAGGGTCTCCAGTCCCAGCTCTGGCCTCAGGGAGCATCTTAGCAATTCTGGGCTGAGGCAGGCACTTCAGGGAGTCAGGCAGCCCCTGGAATGGAAATGCTTAGGGCTGAGGAATGGAGATGGTGGGAGCAATGCGGAGCCAGAGAGGATGGGGGCAAATGAAATTAAATCCTCAGTGTCTGTCGAGGCTAGCACTTCACACCCATGACCCCTTCAAACCTTCACCACCACACACTTGGAGTCCGAGAACCTGGCTGACTTGGTTATAGTCACATGGAGAGCAGGTGACAGAGCTGTCTGTCTCCAGAACCTACCAGAGGCCTGAGCTTATATGAGATTCTTAGCAGGATTTCCAGGGAGTGGGTTAAACTTTCTCCCAGCTGGAGGGACAAGAAAAGGCCTGAACCTTGTTCTTGTTCATGTTCTGGGCAGATGTCCCTCATTCCCTGGGCCTTGCCTGGCTTCTCTCTCTCTCGGCTCCCAGCCTGCAGCCTGCATCCCACAGGTGCACCCATCAGAAGCCCCATGGGTGTAGGCACAGAGGAGTAGGGTTTGGGGGCCTCTTCTTGTCAACTCCACAGCTGTGGCCTGGATCAGGGAGCCCACTGGGTCCCCGCTCCACCCAGGCCCTTCCTGGCTCACCTTCTACCAGCAGCACCGTCCCCACAGCCAACACTTCCAGCTCGCTGAAGCCGGTGGGCAGGGACCCCGATTCTGCCATGCTGGGCCCTTCTCCCTGCCAGCCCAGCTCTTCTTTGGCTCTTTAAGCCAGGCCCCACCTTTTAAAGGGCCATTCCACGTGCTGGCACATGCAGGTGATTATGCTAGGCCTTGGGCTCCTTCTTGCTGCCCCCTTCCCTAAACTGTGCTTTTGGCCCAAGTAGAAGGAACGCATTCACCAGTTGGACAGTGCAGCCTTTGTGAAGCTGGAATGGAACGCTTTCTCATTCATTTCAGCCCAGTCGGGCAGGATTAAGGTCCCAGAATCCAAACCGTGTGTGGCTGAGAGCCAAATTAGAAAAGAGTTGCATAACCAAGGGAGGGGTGGGGAACAGAAAGAGGGATTTAGGCGGCAGCTGTGCCTGAGAATTGGTTCGGAGCCAGGCCCTTCCATGTGTGTCCTCACAAGCGAAGGGGAAAGGATGATAATCGGCAAGCCAGCCGTTGTCATAGAAAGAATCCCAGCCGGGACCAGAGATGGAGTTTGTGGTTCTGAACCTGCAATTAACCAGCTACGGGCACTGGGGTGGAACCACTGGGGTCTTCTCAGTTTCCTCCTTTGCAAGGTAAACAAACATCTTTTCCCACGGCCTGCGTAAGTCTTGGTTAGAAGAATACGTCATGGATATGGCCTCCAGGGCTGTAGCTCCCAACTCCCACAGGGCATTTACGCTACACAAACATAAAAGTCTCCCAAGGCATGAGCTTGGCACAGAGGGGCTGATGTCTTAGTGGCCCCTCAACCCGCTAAGAGCCTTGCTCCTACAAATGAGAAGTTACGCATTGGCTGACAGTGAAATTTACATCTGGAAACACTGATCTAGAGTGATTTCACTCGTTTTCAGATAAAGAAACCAAAGGCCCGGAGCTCTATCAGCAATATAAGCTAATGTTTAGGCCCCGCTAGGAGCCAGGCACTGTGCTAACTGATCTGAGGATGATTCCTACAGCAACTCCATGAATTAGAGACCATCATTCTTTGCATTTCATGTGAGGAAGCAGGCTCAAAGCAGTTAGGAATTGACCTGAGGTCACAGAGTGATTTGTGAATGAAGCTGAAACAAAAGCCCGACCTCCTGTCCCTGGACTCCAGGTCAAGCAGCTCCTTCTATTCCACAAATGTTTACTTCCCGTGCTTTTCCTGCTGTTTGTCCCCACTTAATCAAGCCTAACCACCCTGCAAGGCTGAGCTGACGGCCCACATCCTCCTGGAAACCTTTCTTGATAACCCAGTTACTCCTTTTTCCTAATTTCTATCTTGCATTACCGTGTGTCATTACCATATGTCAGGTTTTTTTCATGCCTACAAGATCGCAGAAGACTTCAAGGGACAAGGGAAAGCAGGACAGGGCCAGGAATCAAGGGTAGAGCTCCGTTAGGCTAGAGAGAGATAGGAAGACATCCCCAACAGAAGGCGGAAAAGGCAGGTGTGGGAATAATAAGGGCTGCCCTTTTTGGTTTGGGGAGGAGGAGGGACAGGTGGGAAACATTGAGAAAATCATATTGGCTGGATTGGAAGAGAGGAAGAGAGGGAAACCAACATTTCCTGGAAGCCAAGATTGTCAAAACAGGCCTGGCACAGAGCTAGGCATTTTATGTGTGCGCTGGGGCCCTAGGTATCTGCTTGGTCACACTTCACTGGTCTAGGCCTGCCTAAGCCTATAGGTTCGAGGGCCTGGGGAACCTTCTGGAAAAGCTGAAGGAACAAGGAAGGGCATGCCTGACCAGAGAGCAGAACCTTGAGGTCAAACGTGAAGAATGAATGAGTGAAGGACGATGTCTATGATGGTACAGGGTGGGAGGCAGGCAACAATCAGCAAAAACTGAAAGTGCTTTTTCTAAGAACTCGTGAGATCCTGCTCTGGGACTTTTTTCAGAGTATGATAACCAGAGGAGAGGGATGCTCTCTGCCCTCACACAGAGACACCTCACGCCTTTGGCATTGATGATGATGCCCACGAGGGCTTGGCTTGGACAGTGTGTTCTGAGACCGGATGTCCAGGGGACATTCAGGGAGGCAGCTGCTTGCTTGGCAGAGTGGGAAAGTTCATGAGTCCATGGAACACACCTCTGTGGTCTCCCCCAGATCTCTGAATTTGAACCCTGGGATTTGAACCCTGACCCTTGAGCTTGGCTGTTTCTAATGTCTTTATCACCTTCATCTCATTTCTTTCTCCCAATAAAACTGTCACAGGAGAGAATTTCCAATGGCCCTTATCATAGGCCAGGTCTGTCTTCATCTTGTGAGCCCAGGCACCTGGCACGGTCTGTGTAGCCCACAGCCTCTCTGACATGGGGCGACTTTGCAGGTGGACAGCCAAGCTGGCCAGTCCATGAGCCACTTGCCCCTGGGTGGCTGCCCACCTGCCCCACCTTGCCACTCCCTGGCCTCTCTGGGCCGGGGGCCGTTGCCACCAGAGAGGATCCCCCACCCTCCAGGACTGGGTGATTCCAGGAGCAATAAGCCGCTGAGTGCTGTGCCCAGGGCTCCCCTCCCTAATCCCCAGCCTGTCCCTGTTTATCTGATGGCCCCGGGAGGGGTTGTGTGTGGGGGGGGCTGATGAGCCAGTGGGCAGCTGTTGGGCTTCCTGGGCTGGGACGACAGAGCAGTCCAGGGACAGGCCCCTGTCCGGGCTACAGAGGAGCCAGGAGCCATGAGGGCGGCAGTGGGCATGCTCTGGCTCCTGGCCCTCTGGGGGCACCCCCAAGCCCAGGGCTCCTGCCCCTCTCAATGCAGCTGCAGCCTCCACATCCTGGGTGACGGCAACAAGGCCAGGTACGGCACCAGGTGTGTGGGATCGGTAGCCCCCCACCCACCCCTCTCTGTAGCAGCTAGGCTGGGTTGGGAGGGCTGGATGCTGGGCCCCCAGAACATGACTGGGTGAGACCTCCATCTTCTGGGCCCTTGAGACCCGGTGCCCTAGGGGGCTGGTCTGCTCTGCATTGTCCTGCAGCCAGCAGGGCGTGGGAAGTACCAAGTCCCTTTACAAATGGGGGCGGGGGTGGGGCACAAGAGTGACCACTCCAAGAAATCCGTCCTGAGTTCTCTCCCACGATCCTGGTGGCGAGGAACCCTCTGAAGGGCAGGGGAGGTCTCCCCCTTCCCTCTTTCTTTTCCTCTCCTTCCTTTCTTCCTCCCATTCCACCATCCTCCCTATGTCTCCCCAGCCCCTTTTCTCCCAGGCCTCTTCCATTCTCTTGCCTCAGCTCCTGGGGGGTACACAATCACGTCCCAGGTATTTCTTACCACCCCACCCATAATGCGACCACCGGCCTCCTCATGCTTTCCCCACTTTGGGGCTCCTCTGGCCCAGCCCCCAGGAGCCTTGGCCTCAACCCATTTCTATGGGCTCTCTGAAAGCCCAGGAGTGCCCATTCCATGCAAGCAAGCACCCCTCCATCCTCAGCCTTTTCTTTCACTTCTCCAAGCCCCACCTGAGCCCCGAGGGCATCTCCATCCTCTCCTCCTCCCCTTCCGTGGGATGTTCCAAAGTCATTGTGATTTGTGGACCCTCGCTCTTCCCCCATGGCTCACTCTCCCTTTTCTCTCTGGCAGTCTTTACACCATCTTTTCCCTGACATCTTCAACTTATCCACTAATGACCATTACATTTCCTGACTTGCTCAGGGATTTTAGCTCCCGGCGCAGGGCCTTTCCTACCATCTTTTCAACATTTTGGCATTGCATTCTCCCTTTCTCCCCTCGTCTTCTGATCAGGGCAGCAAGTTCTCAGTGTGACTCTTACAATGATCCTGGCAATGGGTGTTGTGTTGACTGGGTGTGAGGGGATGGAGAGAATGGAGAGGCACCCCCAAGAAAGGATACCCCATGTGGTCTGAAAAACAAGAAGAACTCCATTCTTGACCTAAGTCTCTGATGCTGTAACTCATATGGATCAGCAGACGTAAGGATCCTCTCCCCAAGGAAAGTCAGGGCTGAGCCCTGAGCGGGCCAGGAGATAGCCCATGGTGAGGGACAGTGTGACCAGGATGATGAAGAGCCTCTCCTGCCCCTACCTCCAACAGAAAGCACAGGGCTTGAAGTCACACAGCATCGGTGACAGACCTGGTCTTAGAACCCAGCGCTTAATAGAACAAGGTTTAGGAAGTTACTGTCTGGGCTGAGGGATCATTGCAAGGAGCTTGCAGTGCTGGAATACCAAAATTTGTGATAATGGTCAATAAATAGCATTGCACTCCTACCAGTGACAGGCAGAGCGGGTACACAACATGACCTCATTTACCCCCCAAAACCACCCTGTGAGGTGGAGTCTATTACTGGAAACTGAGGAAATAGAAGTTATATAATATACTCAAGGACACATAGCCAGCAAACAGAGAGCCCAGATGTGAATCCAACTGCGGGGCGCGAAGTCCTAGCTCTTAAACGCTTTAATCATCTCTGGTCCCTGAGTCAGGGGAGTCCTGAGGTACCCAGTCTTTGGCTTCCATTTCTGACGCCCGCTGAGATAAATATATATATATTTATATTTATATTTATATTTATATATTTTTAATGAAGATAAGCCAAAGCAGTCACCAAAACTGAGGTATAATTTAACAAAGGAACACTTTTAACACCTCTGTGCCGTGCTGCAATGCACAAAATGATCTCAGGCTTTATGAACACTATTCATTCTTAGTGCACAGCAGGCGGTGTGCGCTGTAATGGGAGATAACAGTTTAAGCTTGAGTCCTTCAGGCCAGTGACGAGACCAAAGGGCCCTCTGGGACCCCCGTGCAAGGGTCTGAAAGCAAGAACCGTCCCCCACCCGCCCGCGAAAGGAAATCAGGAGGCTGCTTGTTCCTGGCCCGTGTCCAGAGCCCACCGCAGCTCGGAGCCTGGGTTCCGGGGTCCGGTGTTCCGTGCAGACCAGGAGGCCTCGTGAAGGGAAGTCCGGGAGGGAGCGGGGGAGGATCTCGGACCCGACGGGACCGTGGCTTCAATGTCCCCCATTTCTGTGACCAGGACGGTGGTGTGCAGCGACCCGGACATGACCCTGCCCCCCGCGTCCGTCCCTCCGGACACCTCCAGACTGCGCCTGGAGCGGACGGCCATTCGCAGGGTGCCCGGGGAGGCCTTCAGGCCGCTCGGCCGCCTGGAGCAGCTGTGGCTGCCCTACAACGCGCTCAGCGAGCTCAGCGCCCTGATGCTGCGGGGCCTGCGCCGCCTGCGCGAGCTGCGCCTGCCCGGGAACCGCCTGGCCGCCTTCCCCTGGGCGGCGCTCAAGGACGCCCCCCAGCTGCGGCTGCTGGACCTGCAGGCCAACCGGCTCTCTGCCGTGCCGCCCGAGGCCGCGCGCTTCCTGGGGAACCTCACCTTCCTCGACCTCTCCAACAACCAGCTGCTGAGGCTCCCGGAGGAGCTGCTGGCCACCTGGGCTCACCTGCAGACCGGGCCCTTCCTTCCCGGCCACCGCACCAGGCTGGTGCTAGGTAAGGGGCGGCATCCTTCACTTGGAGCCACCTTGGGGAGCTTCGGGGCGGGGAGGGGGGCGGGGAGTCTTAGGCAAATTATTAAGCCTCTCTGAGTCTCTGTTCCTTACCTGAAAAATAGAAATCACGCCTGCCTTGGGGGTTCGAGTGAAGATTGGGTGAGAGGCACACACTGGCCGCTTTGGAGCTCAAGCTGCTGCCAGTTCAAATCCCGACGCTGCCTCTTACTAGCTGTGTGTCCCTGGGGAAATTGCTTAGCTTCTCTGTGCCTTGGTTCCCTTCTGTAAAGAGAGAATGATAATAATATCTGTCTCAAAAGGTTGGAGTTGTGGGTAAAAAGACAGCCCTTAGCTCACGGTAGGTACATGTGGCAGGCACAGTCTAGGGGTTAGTAAGTAATGGTTTGGGCCTAAGGCTCATGTCAGATAGACTGGTTCTCTTTCCTCTGTCCTATGAGGGGATGGTGGCAGAGGGTGGGTGGTAGGGAGTGGATGGGTAGTAGCAGAAGAGAGACCTCCTAGCAGGATGTGCCTGGAGCCTTGGCTCATAGGGGGTTCAGTACCAGGGGCTGGAGCAATCTTACAGTGGTTTGGGGCAGCTCCTGCCCTAAGGCCCAGGAGAATCTCAGGAGGAGGGAATATTTAGAGGTCTTACTGCCTGGAAGCAGGGCAGGGAACAGCAAGCCCCATTTCAGCTCCATCCACCCTGCAGACTTTCTCACCTGATAAAGGATAGTGTATAGGATACTATTTACATGGAAAAAATTGGTTATTTGAAAATAAAATTTAACTAAATGCCCTTTAAAATATATATATATGCTTTACAGAAAAAGCTAAAGACTCTTTTGCTCCTTCTTCTGATTCTAATTCCTACTCCCCCTTCTAACAGGTAGCTACTGTTATGTTTATTTGCATGTTCCCTATCTTTTAGAATGCATTTACATGCATATATATATGCACATAGAAATTCTGTCTGTGTTTTGCATAAAATTTCATATTGTATAGAGCATATTGTGTATATTAACCAGCACTAACTTTTTCACTCAAAAATATGTCTTGGACATCTAAGTTACTGCAAATGGATCAATTTCATTTTTTGTAAACTGCATAATTTTCCATAGTAGAGTTATACTACAGTTAATTTAGCCATTCTCCCTTCAATGGACCTTTAGATTGTTTCCATTATTTTACTAACACTTATGATGACACAGAGAACATTCTTGAAAATGCATCCTTGTGCACGCAGACCAATGTTTCTCTAGGATAGGAACTGAAAAGGGGAATCCTAGGTAATGGAGTGTGCACATTAGACATTTTGATATCAGTCTGATAGTCTCCAAGTGGCTGGGCCAGTTCTCACCCCCCACCAGTAGTGCATGAGACCACCCATGCAGGTGTTCTCACTCTGAAAGTACATTGCCTATCAATGTGGGGTCTTAGTTCTAGGTGCTGGGGATAGAGCAGAAAAGAAGATAGATGAAAATCTCTTCCCTCATGAGGCTAATAATGAAAAGGGTTGGAATGTTTAACTTTTGCCAGTTTAAGGGGTAAACCTTTCCCTGTCATTTCACTTTGCTGTTTGCATTAATTCTTTGGGGACTCTGTTACAACAGGTGAAAGCCAGCTAGCTCACCACCACAATGGGGCAGTGATGATTCTTGGGGTGCAGATGTATCATTAAATGCATTTAATCAGTGACACAGGGTAGCAGCTACCAGAGGGATGGGTTGAGGATGGGTGGGGAAGGGAGCTGGCATCCTCCCAGCTAGTGTTCAGAAGGACCTGAGAGTCATGGATGTACAAGCAGATGAATCTAACCCCCCAACCCCAACCCTTGACATTTCCCCTTCCAACTGTATCAAATACATGTATGTAAATAAATCATAAGCCATTGATTCTCAGACATACTATTGAATTTAATAACAGTCTTTGGAGGTTAAAAAGACACCACATTAAATGCATTCATTTCATATTTCAGAAATGGAAACATATAAAAAGGAATTGTGTCGTAGAAGTGAGGACACATGATAGCCCTCTATCTGTAGAAGGTTCTTGGGCAGGGTGGGTACAGTGACCTACTTTCATCTCTATAAAGAAGTTCAATTTTAAAGTAAAGAGGGCTGGATATGACATAGGATTTGATTTCCTGGCCTCCTCACTCCTCCCCTTTTGAGCTTGTGCCAAAGGGACCATGGCCCAGAACAGTCACCCTCATTGCTGGGGTGATGCTGAAAGTGTCACATAAGCTGGGAGGACAGAGGTCAAGGGTCAGGGGTCATGAAACAGTTTGAGAAATGGATTTTGGCATATCGCAGGTATTGCTGAAACTCACTGCCTGACCAGTAGCCTGAAAGGATCAGTCCAAGAATGGCAGCAGGAATTGCCAATTTTGTCAGCATGCTGCATGGCTGACCCAAATGCTTAATGTGATTTATCTTTATTGATGCTTATAGCAGCTCTGAAAGGGAAGTACTGCTATCATTCAAGATTAAGAACCAGCCTAAAGTTCCACAACTAGCGAGGCAAGGAGCTTGAATTGGAGGCCAGTTCTTCTGACTCTGAGCTCAGGACATGCCTTGTCCTCCCTGAGGGGGAAGAGGAGCTGGCCATGGGGAGCTGAATATCGCGTGCTCACCGCTTGCCTCCCTTTTCTCCCCTGCAGGGCTGCAGGACAACCCCTGGGCCTGCGACTGCCGCCTCTATGACCTGGCCCTTTTCCTGGAAGGCTGGGCCCCACATCTGGCCTTCATAGAGGCCAGGCTGAAGTGCGCCAGCCCACGCAGCCTGGCCGGAGTGGCCTTCAGCCAGCTGGAACTGAGGAAGTGCCAGAGTCCCGAGCTCCGCCCGGGGGTGACCAGCGTCAGGTCCCCGCTGGGCAGTGCGGTATTGCTACGTTGTGGGGCCACCGGCATCCCTGGGCCAGAGATGAGCTGGAGGAGAGCCAACGGGCACCCACTCAACGGCACAGGTGTGTGAGCTACAGGGACTGTGCAGGCTGAGTCGGGGGAGGTCGGGGCACAGTGGCTCTCAACCTGTCCTACATGTTCCAGGAGCCACTCTATCCGGGCCCACCCTGGGAGGAACAAGATGCTGCCATTTTGGTGGAAGATACTCTTAGTATATTTAGTATTTAGAGTAAGTGTCCAAGTTGTAATTGTTAAGCCAGTATCACGAGGAGTAATTAACCATATGAGTTACCATCTCTTGAGTTCCTGTGTTAAGTATATTAGGCACACAGTTAAGTATATTAGGCACACAGTGTCATTGAGCTTTAAAGAACAACCTGATTATCCTTCTTGTTTTGTAAGTAAACAGACTTTGAGAGGCTAAATGCTTGGCTTACAGTGCAGAGCCTGTGGTCTTTTTGCTGTGTAGACAGAGATGGTTCATCTCTGGCCCGGGTTGGTGGGATTTGCAGGAGTCACGGCCCACCTATGGGCAGAAAGGGGGTCGAGGAGCAAACATTTCTTAGCGCCTGACCAGAAAACCTCATGTCTCTCGCTACTTTCTTCGGCATCTCCTTCAATTAGGTTGGCAAGTGTTGCTCTAAGACTGAGTTTGAAATCAATTCACAAACAAAACTGGATCAGGATCTCCATTATGTAAAACAGAGTTGAAAATGCTGGGATTGAGGTGGCAGTGGGTCTGGACAGGGTGGTCATGAACTTCCTTCTGGGCCTCTGCCTCATGTTCACCTGATGCACCTAACCCCATACCCCACCCCCCAAGCGCTGTCTGCTGCCCCGAGGAGTCCATTCTGTAGGACTCCAGGGTCCTGAAGAATATTGCTTGACCACCTCAGATTTAGAAGGCAGATCATCTTTAGACTTGGCCTGAACCTAGGTCTCCCCACTTTGAGCCCCGGTGATCTTGATCCCCTTGGCTAGTCTAAGAACAGTTGAATGACTCTCAGTGTTTTCTTGGGATGACAAGGTCTGCTGCATATACAAGAGTATGCACAGTCCAAGGGCTGTGAACTTGGCCCTGGCAAGAAGCTGGGGGCTGATGAGCCCGTTCATTTTCCCACTTACGCCTCTTTCCCTGCAGTGCACCAGGAAGTCTCCAGTGACGGCACGAGCTGGACGCTGCTGGGCCTGCCTGCTCTGTCCCCCCCTGACTCTGGAGACTACATCTGCCAGGCCAAGAACTTCCTGGGAGTCTCTGAGACTGTCATCTCCCTGGCCATCACTGAACCTCAGGCTTCCACGGAACGGAGTGGGAGCCCAGGGGCACTGTGGACAAGTACCGGCGAGGGGGCAGAAGCTGCTGCGTACAACAAGATGGTGGCCAGGCATGTCCCTGACATCCCCAGACCTGCTGTCCTGGCCACCAGGTCCCCTGTGCCCAACATGAAGGGGGAGCTGACCCTCCAGCACTTACAGATGGGGATCCCAGGAGGGCGCTCAAGTGGGCAGGCAGGACGCCAGGAGGCCCGAATGGTGAGGTCTCTCAAGGTGGTGGGAGACACTTACGAGAGCGTGACCTTGGTGTGGAAGACCCCCCAGGCTGGCAACACGACCACCTTCAGTGTCCTCTATGCGGTCTTTGGGCAGCGCAGCATGCGGCGGGTGGTTGTGCCGCCTGGGAAGACCAGCGTCACCATCCGTGGGCTGGTGCCCAAGACCAAGTACGTGGCATGTGTCTGTGTGCAGGACCTGGTGCCCCAGAAGGAGCAGTGTGTCATTTTCTCCACGGACGAGGTGGTAGACGCCGAGGCCACCCAGCGGCTCATCAACGTGGTGGTGATCAGCGTGGCTGTCGTCATCGCCCTGCCCCTCACCCTGCTCGTGTGCTGCGGGGCTCTGCAGCGGCGCTGCACCAAGTGCCCCACGGGGGGCTCTGCCGAGGCCGCGGGTGCCTACGTCAACCTGGAGAGGCTGGGCCACAGCGAGGACGGCTCCGAGGAGCTGTCCCAGCACAGCCTCAGTGAGGCCGACAGGCTCCTCTCGGCCTGGTCCAGCACGGACTCTCAGGTCTTGGGCGCCAGGGGGGGCCGGCGGATCAATGAGTACTTCTGCTGAGGGGGGCACTCCCTCCAGATGCCCGCACACCTGCTGCCGTCCCCTCTCCCTCTGCTCCTCCCACCTGCTTACCCGGACACCCGAGTCCACACTCACCCACTCTTGCCGGCTCGGGTACCTGATTCCTCATACATTTACACGCAGCGACGACTGCTAACTTACTAAGCACTTACGGTGTGCCAGGAAGTGTTCCAAGTGCTTTATGTACATTAGCTTAATCCATTCTCATCACAGCCCTTCGCAGCAGGCCCTACGTGTTCTCCCCATTTTCCTGGAGAAGAAACGGGGGGATTAACCAACTTGCCTGTATCTGTCAGTTTTTTCTGTGTAACAAATAACAGCAAGATCTCAGTGGTATACAGCAACTAGCCCTTATTTTCACACAATGACAGGTCTGCGGGTTGACCGGGGTGGCTCTGCTCCATGAGTTCTATTTGGGGCCCAGGATGGAGGGTCAGTGGTTACTTGGGACAGACTTCTTTCTTGGAGGGGTCGGATGATACCAGAGGAATGAGCAAAAATAAGCGACGTCTCTTAAGTTCTCGGCTTTAGAACTGGCACACTGCCATTGCCGCCCCTATCTTATCTGCCAAAGCAAGTCCCATGGCCAAAGCCAACTTTCACAGAGCAGACAAGGACAGCTCTCCCAGGGAGGTGATGGCGGGGCAGGAAATAGTGTGCCGAGCAGTGGTCTGATCCTACTACATTGTCCACAGCAGCTCTGGAATCTGGACCAGGAATTGGTTCCAGAGTTGACAGTCCTTACCCCTCTCTGGCATCTGGATTACATTTATGCTAGCTTGTAGACACTCACACACGCAACCTCTTTATGTTTTAGCCACATCTCTACAGTCATACACACGCAGAAACACACGCTGTGCTCTCACTGTATACGCTTAGGGATTCTAACGTTTTTTTCTCTGAGTGCCATTCTGCCTACATAATCATCTGATTTTCAATAAATTCTAGAGTTTTGGATGATGCCGAAGAGACTCCTGCTCATTTACTCTCAGAATGTCAGGCTGGAGGAATCTGAGTCTGAGAGATCCTTCATGGTGGGTGGCACAGGACATTCAATGCTGTGGGGCATATAGCTCACCTCTGTCCCCATGTAGCAGCCTTTGTCATTTGACTGAAACTTACCTGGGTTCCTGAAGGTGTCTCAGGGCCTTCCCAGTTATTCGAGAAGCCATTTCAAAGTGGGATTCCTGTTCAGTTTGCTTAAAACTGGGAAAGCGCTGAGATATTGTCTCTGCGCACAAGTGAAGGTGAATGTTCCCAGCAAAAGGGTCAATGTTGTGTCTTGTCTGCAGGACTGAGCTCTAACAAGGGGAGCATCCAGGGTGTTTGGTGCCAAGGCCTTTAGATAACAACTGCAGAAATTTGGGGACAGCAAGTGATCCAAGGCAACTATTTTGCTGGTATCAACTAAGAGGCCCCATATTGTGTTTAACCTTTTCCAGATATGAAACAGTGTGATGGAGTGATTTTTTTTCTTGAAGATTTTATTTATTTATGAGAGAGAGAGAAGAGGGAGAGAGAGAGAGAAAGCGAGCAGGGGGAGGAGCAGAGAGAAAGGGACAAGCAGACTCCGTTCTGAGTGCAGAGCCCGACTTGGGGCTCAATCCCAGGACCCTGAGATCATGACCTGAACCGAAACCAAGAGTCAGACACTCAACCGACTGAGCCACCCAGGTGCCCCAATGCAGTGATTTCTAAAGCTACTGTACTCCCTCTCATATTTACAAAAGACCTTGCAACATATGACCTTACAACATATTTTCCTGTTTTCTCTCATTTGATCTTTACAACAACCCATCATGGAGGCTGAGCCACTTGATTTTACAGATGAAAAAACTGAAGCCCGATGAGTTGAATAATTTATAGAAAGTACTGATTGATTTTCCTTGGAGGGTCTAAGTCTATGATAACTTTCTGCCAGGCTGAGGTTCTTTATTCAGTGTTGTCTCTGCAGTGTAATCTACAGCAGGTTCACTATGGAAATGGATTTTTCCAAGTCATTGAAAACCATAAGAACTCTAAGTCCACCAGTACAGATGAGCATGGAATTTCCATATATGGATATTTTCTGCCCTTCACCTGGAGGGTACATCTGACTATAACTTATGGGCCATAGCCATTGGTAAGAGAAATTATTTGGTTGGAAGATGACAAAACCACTGTCTACATCATGGGTCAACAAACATATATTTTGTAGAGAAAATCAGTAAATAGTTTAGGCTCTGTGACTACTACTCAACTCCTCTGATGGAATGTGAAAGCCGCTGTAGACAATATGTAATTTAATGGGCATGGCTGTATTCCAATAAAATGTGATCTACAAAAACAGGTGGCAGGCCGGGTTTGGCTCCCAGGCTGTAGTTTTCCAACCCATGATGCAGATTTATCAAGGTATTTCTGCTGTTGAGACCCAAGACTCAAGTCTGATTGTTTGATATTTGAGACTGATAGGCACTCCCTAAATTAGAACAAATATAAGTGCAATAGGTGAAATCAACCACCTATTGAAATGGTGAAAATATTTCCTCTAAGTGATTGGCTGAGCCATTCAAGATTGAGAAATTATTGGCCCAAAGACAACTAACATCCAGTTTTATTAAACCTTGTTTGAGGAAAATTCAGGAACTTGAAAGTAAGAATTTGTTAGTATTTATCCAATATCACTTGAATGTGTGTGTGTGAGAGAGAGAGAGGGAGAGAGAGAAAGAGAGAGAGAGGAAGAGAGAGAATTCAAACTTTTCAATGATTCATTAAGACCTACTTTGGTGGTCTGGATAGAATGACCCCCAAGATGGTCAGCCTCCTAATATCCATCTGTCAGTCTTCCTTTGTGTGTTCTGTTTTCCTTGGTTTGCTCTTGTAGAGAAGAACCATCCTGGTTTATGCTCATGAATACTCATGTAACTGGAAAAAAATCAATTCCCATTGTAAAAAAATAAAATGATGTCTGGTTTATATATTGGTCTTTTGGTATATGAGTCTGGTTAGTATAAGTTGGTCCCTGAAAACCTGCTTAGAGTCCAGGGAAAATAATTTCTGGTCTCCCAGTGATGAAGTCCAGTCTCTACCATGGTGATCTTACAGCGTGCTGTCCTTGGAAGCCTTGTTTGGAGGTTGATTGGAATTGTGGCATCTCCATCATGTCTTTTTCTTACTGCAACACGGTTATATTCCTTTTGACCTAGGCTGGGGGTATGTCTGATGTCACTTATCTCAAATTACACATGTAGGTTGCAGGGTACAAAAGGCAAGTAACAGAAATTGCATCCTGGAAAGTGGACTTAGGCTACTGAAATTAGGCTATCATTCAAGGGACTCAGTGAACAGTGTGTTTAGAGGTCTTAGAGCTGGAAATTTTTGTTTTAACTATCATGTAATCCAGTAGAGACAAAAATAAACTTAAAAGTACTTGAACATGTTATTTAATTGCAAAGGCATTGTAGTCAGGATAGATTAGGCTTATGCTATACTAACAATTACCACATTTTGATGGCTTAGCATAGAAAGATTTATCCCTGTTTTTACAGAGTCTCTTGAGTCTGTGGGAAATGTGGATGGAGGGAGGGCTCTGCTCCATTTATTCACTCAGGGACCCAGGTTGGTGAAGACTCCACCACCTGGAATGTCAACAATTGCTGTAACAAGGGGAAAGAGAAACTAGAGAATCATGTAGGGGCTTTTAAAACATTATTTCCTCTAACATTTCATTAGCCAGAATATCAGTCACATAGCCTGCCTATTTCAAGAGAGCTTGGGAATGTAGTCATCTGTGTGTCTATCACAGGCATGTCACAGAGCATGGGTAGCCAGGAAGACATCTCATATGTGGTTGACAGCAGAGGGAGGAGTGAGGGAAGAACACCAGCTTGAGAAAGAGGAAAGATAGCATGTCTGCTTCCTGATATGTCACCTAGTTCTCTAAGCCATCCCGAAGCTCTATTAATGTTGGGGTAGCATTTTCCAAATGAATAGATAGAAAACCATCTTATTAAGGTTCTATTAAGACTAGCCAGGGAACCACCACCAAAAAGCTATTTATATCCATTTGTTTCATAAACAGAGTGACCCCCTCTCCCACGACTATCTCTACCAATAACTCTAAGAGCCAAGTTCCTGAAAACATCCTGCAGGGGGTTGAGGGTGTCATATTCTCAAACTTCTTCCCCTTGTTGTTAAATCTCTTGAGTTTAGGGACACCACTTAACCACTAGTTATTCAAGGTAAATGACATAACCCAGATTTAATTGTCCCAGTCTCTTGCCTTAATTGGCAACACAGCTACACCCCTGTGCCCATATGCCAAATAAGGAAACCAGAAGATGAGGGGGCCAGGAGAGGAGAAGGAGCAGTGCAGAAGTGGCCTGCATAATTCCATAGATGACATGCCAGTGGATGTTCTTCTCAAGCTTTCAGCAAACCGATGGAAGGTTAGGTTCAGCTGGATTCATTGGAAGAAGATAACACAGGATGAACAGAGAAGAAATTGTGGGAATGGAGATCACTTTAGGTCCTTATATTTTGAGGTGAGAAAAATTTACTAGTGGGTTGTGATGCAATGAATTGAATCACATTTTTTCCCAAAAAGCTAGCTTGACAAAAATCTTGGCCAACCTAGATTTGGCAGGAATCACATTTTTTTTTCCATAAAGCTAGCTTGAAAAAATCTTGGTGCAAGTCTCTGGAGTAAGATCAGAGTTGCCCCCCATCAGGCCAAACTAGCTAGGCCCTTGGGTCCTCTTCACCCTCAGTTTTTGTATATGGGTTGCTTTGGGAAGGGCATGATCTCATGCAAGCAATCTTTGCAGCTGAGCATCAACCCATTCCTTGAAGGGGGGCTAGGCTGCACATCATGTCTAGCACAAGCTTTGTGCTCATTGCACTCTCTTTGTTTTGATTTTTACCTTGAGAAGAATTCCAGAGATCTAGTCAGATTGTAGAGCTAGACAAGAAACTTGAACAAATATATCTGGCTTGGATGGAAAGCCTGGAGTGTAATCAGCTTAGTTGGTGACCCATTTCCCCATCACTGGCTAACTACTAAGCGGATTTTCTTCCTTGAGGCCTTTTGTAGGATATAATGTATATCATGAGCCTTAGGGGAGCTCATGGAATGTCACTATTCACCAAGAAGTATCCCAAGTAATAGGGAAGTAGACTTTGCTGCTCTTCAAGAGTCTGTTGGTGTAGGAAGGGAATTAACCTAAGTACTGTATGTTAGGTACTTTATTTTATATAGCCTCAAAGTTTCCTACAAACACTATAAAGTATTTATTAGTTTCCTCACTTTGCAGAGGAGAAACTGAGACTTGTGGAGGTTAAGTGACCTTCCAAAGATCTCAAGACAAGGAAGCATAAGCTAGAAAGAAGACCCCATGGCACAGGATCTATAAAGTTTTGCCCACCAGTGAAGTCCTTGCACCTAGAAAGTGTGTGAAGATGGTCAATAAATATTTGTTGAATGATTAAGAAGTGACAGAGCAAGTATCCAAAATCACATACATCTCACCTTAAAACACAAGTCTCTAATTTTTATCATGTGAAATACACAGCATTCAGGGAAAGTTGTGAGATCCAGGATAAGAAACACACTTTTGCTTAATCAGAAAATGCAATCTTGTGGTTTAACTTCTGCACCGTGATGCTTCTCTGACTCTGCTCATCCATGTGGCAGAGGCAGCTGTCTTAATGCAGTATAGGAATGAATCCATCACATGAGGTGTGGGGAGAAAGCCAGTGACGGGAGTGGTCACATCTTTGTCACCCACCAACTATATTCACTTCTAGAGAGTGGTTGAAAATTTGAGCTTTCAGAAGCCAATTGTGATGGATGAAGTATTAGATGAATTCTGGCCAAATAACCTGAACCACAGTGCTCAGGATAGTATTACCTGCTGGTTTTTCAGATCATTTTGTAAGAAAATGAGGGAAGGCAGTATCAATGCTAAATAGGACAACTGGCTTAGAGTTTGCTTTCCAGACTTAAGAACCAGACAAAGGGTGAATTTTGTGATCTTAGTTAAGAGACATAGCTCCCTTTTCATGGGTTCTTATTGAGCTTGTGATTTGGGCCATAACAGACTTCAGAGCATCCAGGGGCTTTGCCACTGTTGTGCTGACCTACATCACTATGGATTACCAATAATAGGATTTGCCACTCGGAAGCTTGGACTATACTTATTCAAAACTTGCAAGGTAGTTTCTAACAGAGGAATATGGCTTCAGTTTCTCATTATTTCCTGCTAGTTCTGTTCTTTCTGGATTCACATGAAGCTCAGCCATCCTGTCTGCCAGGATGTATCTGCTCAGAGGACAGTTTCGGCAGGTGCGCTGTGCTACCAAGATGCCAGGAGGTCGTAGGGGATGGGCTTTCTTTGGGGATGATGTGGAGTGGGAACAGGCCTAGATTTGGCAGGAAATCAGCAAAATCTCTAGTTGGTGCTGAACTTTGGAGAACTGTGCACTTTTACCAAAATGGGTCTCTTTTATTTCAAGTGAATAACATCTATTTTTTCTTTTAATTCATACATCTAATGCCAGAATAAACCTGATCTCATTCATTTCCCTGTTGTTCACCTTTTTTAAAGATATATTTATTTATTTTAGAAAGAGAGAGAGTGAGAGAGAGCGCATGAGTGGGGGGAGGGGCAGAGGGAAAGAGAGAGATGAAGCAGACTCCCCGCTGAGTGGGAGCTCAGTTCGGGGCTTGATCTCAGGACCCTGAGATCATGACTTGCACGCAACCAAGAGTCAGTCGCTTAACTGACTGAGCCACCCAGGCACCGCCCCCCCCCCCCCCCAGTATTCACCTTAAAGCTTTTGTGGTTTTTGTACAGGGCTCTGCAGTGCATATCTATCTCTTTGGGAAGGATCCCCAGGAACCATCCTGAAGAGTTAAAGCTGTTGAGAATTGAAAATTCACCCTTATTTGAACTGCCCCGAGGGTCCTTCATCAACATGAGCACGTTGGAATACCTTTGGCTTAATTTTAACAATGTCACTGTGATACACCTAAGAGCCCTGGAGCACCTGTCTGAACTGAAAGAGCTGAGACTGGAGGGGAACAAACTCCGTTCAGTACCATGGACAGCATTCCAAGCCACTCCTGTCCTGAGGGTCTTGGATCTCAAACACAACAGGATCGATGCGCTCCCTGAGCTAGCTCTTCAGTTCTTGGTCAACCTGACCTACCTTGATCTATCCTCCAATAGGCTTACAGTTGTATCCAAGAGTGTCTTCTTGAACTGGCTGGCCTACCAGAAACACCTGCAGCCTGGCTGTGGAGCCAAGATTCTCTCCAGCATGGTGCTGGCACTACACAACAACCCCTGGCTATGTGACTGTCGCCTGAGGGGACTTGTCCAATTTGTAAAGTCCATCAGCATCCCGGTCATCCTGGTGAATTCCTACCTGATGTGCCAACGCCCTCTCTCCAAGGTGGGGCAGCTCTTTCATGAAACTGAGCTCAGTGCTTGCATGAAGCCACAGATCTCAACCCCTACTGCCAGCGTCACCATCCAGATGGGACAGAATGTGACCCTGAGATGCCTGGCACGAGCCAGTCCTTCACCAACCATTGCATGGACTTATCCCTTGAGCATGTGGAGGGAATTCGATGGTAAGCCACAGGCGCCCTCTCAATGTATCTGGGGGAATAGTAAGGTCTTACAGCAACAGCAACCTTATCCTCAGTAGGAAGGTTCTGAACTGGGCCAATCGTGAAGTCAGGATGCGGGTAAGATTGGGATGGGCCTGAATTATACCGACCGCAACAGGGAAGTTTCCAAGATAGTGTTCCACTATTGGCATGATTTTAAATGGTTGCTTGCAGATCTCTATGGAATATATATGCATATGCAAATGTATATATTGGAGTTGACTTGACATATTGTATAAATATTATAGATTATATATGAACAAATATGTTCTTTGAGAGTCTCCTAGATGCAAAACACTATTCTGTGTGTTTTTAAATCATAGAATTTCTGACTAGGACTGATTCTAGAGATTATCTATTATTTATTTCCTAAAATTGCTGGAGCAGACTCATCTTGTTTGAAATAAGATTTCCAGGCCTCTGCCCTGTAGATTCAGTTTCCCTGTGTCCAGGGGAGGGCCTGAGAATAATGTATATTAACAAGTGTTCCCTCTTCTCCCCTCCTCCTTTCCCAAGTAATTATTACCAGTGGGCAAGATTGGGAATTCCTAGATATTGACTGAATTTTACACTTCCCACCACTGTGTTGTTCAGACCTTATTGGCTTGAAGTTGTAATCCTGGGACCCTGGGTGAGGAAGCGACCTCCATGGGCCCCACCACAGGGATTCAAACCTGCCTCTCATGTCCTGAAACTCTATGCTCTGTTTTCATACCTCAGCTGGAATCACCTTTAATGCTACCCTGTAGGGTTGGGACACATCACAAGGCCAGGGATAGCCTCCCTTGAGATATCTTTAAAGTTGTCTAGAAGTCAACTAGAAATACCTGGATAAAATATAGTAAAATACAGTGAGTTACTCATATATTTGTTTAGCATAGTGACAAGCCGCTGGAAGATGAAAAAATACCTAAGAAACTGAACTGTTGACTTTTTCCTATCATTTTGATCACATCTTATTGGGTTGAGATTAAATACCAGTGAAGGAGAAATGTAGGATTTATTGTTGTAGCATCTTGAAGAACAGTGAGATGCATGCAGATGTCTTTTTTAATGCTCTGTAGTCAGTTTCTTTGGTACCATGTTATATGTGTTCTTTCAGTAATAACAATAGCTCACACTGAGCACTCACTATCAAACTTAGGGAATGAGTACTATTATCATCCCATTTTATTAATGAGGAAATTGAGGCCAAGAGAATCTAAGCAACTGGTCCAAAACCATATACTTAGTAAGGGATAGAATCCAGGCATTTGGCTCCAGGCTCTGAGCCTCTCTATATCTGGGAGGTAAAAAGGCAGTTCTTTTAAATATTTTTTTAAGATTTATTTATTTATTTTAGAAAGAAAGCAGAAGTGGGGGGAGGGACAGAGGGAGAGGGAGAGAAGCAGACTCCCTGCTGAGCGTGGAACCCAACATGGGGCTGGACCTCACGACCCTGAGATCATGGCTTGAGTCAAAACCAAGAGTTGGATGCTTAACAAATGGAGCCACCCAGGCACCCCCAAAAGGCAATTCTTGAAGCTCACAATAGCACACAGTTGCAAGAGATCTCCTCAAAACCATGCTGTTAGCACAGCAAGGCTTCCGGTGGTTTGGTGGGAGCAGCTAGTGAATTTGGAAGTAGAGTCTTCATAGGCAGAAGAACGAGGTTCCAGATCAGTCACTGTCTCTGAACATCTCTCTTTATGGGCAAGCTGCTTAATCACTCCAATCTTCAACCTCTTATGTGTAAAACTGGGGTACTTACCTTACAGGGTTGCTGAGAGGCAACTACTGGGCACCAAACATATGCTTAATAAATGGTCACTTCCAGCTTAAAAAAGATAACTGGCATTGCTGAACACTGTCCAGCTTGCTATCAGAGACGTGTCTATCAGACCTGTTTTGCTCTCTCTCCCCCAGTGTTGACTTCATCTACTGCAGAAGATACTGCTCTGTCGGAACTCGTCATACCTGCCGCCCACCTGGTAGACAGAGGCAATTACACCTGTGTGGCCTCGAACTCCATCGGCAGGAGCACCCTTGTCATCTCCCTCCACGTCCAGCCCACCCTGGCCCTGACGGCAACCCATACTCCCTCTTTCCCTTCAGATGGCAATGCCTATGTTGACCTGCGGGTCGTCAGGCAGACAGTGCATGGGATTTTGCTGGAGTGGTTTGCAGCGGCGGATGCCCCTGAGGAGAAATGGTTCACCCTCTACCTTGCATCAGATGAAACGCTCAGGAAGGAGGTGGTGCACATCGGCCCCGGAATCAACACATACACTGTGGAGGACCTCCTGCCCGGCACGAAATATGAGGCGTGCCTCAGCCTGGAGGGCCAGCCCGCACGCAGGGGCCGGTGTGTGGTCTTTGTGACGGGCAGAGACCACGGCGAGCTGGAGGGACGGGAGCGCCTGCTGCATGTCGCAGTGGTCCTGTGTGTTGTGTTGCTTGCGGTGCCCGTGGGCACCTACGTCTGCGCAGCCCAGGCCCCTTGCAGCTGCAGGGCATGGGGGCTGCACTGCTGTCCTCAGCGCAGGAAGGCCCCCAGGTGTCCCCGTGCTGCACCGCAGCCCCGGGACCGCTACTACAGAGAGCACATAGCTGTCTGCGAGGATGGCCTGGGCCACAGAGAGGCTGAAGGGGATGAGGAGCAAGACAGAGAGGAAGACTGGGGCTGAACAGCTCAGGCTGGGCATGGTGGGGGGGGGGGGGGGAGTGTGGGCCTTTAGTCCCTAACTCAACTTGGCTTGACCCATTTATTCAACACTCTTTATTGAGCACTTACTCTGTTCTGGGCACTGAACTTGACACAATAATCAGGAAGACACAATTCTTCATGGAAGGGATGCCAGTGGAGCTTTGGCCCGTCTGATTAATTATCTTATTATACATGGTGGCTGGCAATCAATAAATGTTACTCTTTCCCTATATATAGCCCTGTAACAATTACATAGAACATGCCACATGTGCTATCCTGTTGGAGAAAGGTAGAATTCTACGCTTTCTACAGGTGAGGGAGCTGAAACCCACAAGGTATGGTGACTTGTGCAGCGTCACCCATCTAGCTGCTGGTGGAGGCACCGCTCGAGAGAGGCTCTCATTCCACTGTTTCCTCTAAATGTCTGCTCTGCAGTGTTCTTGTGTCTCCTTCAGAAAGTATTCTTCTTCCTCTTACTGGAAACCCCCAATGAGATCACCTAAGTTTGAGGCTCCAAAGAGCTGCCTGGTGGGGCAATGAGAGCCTGGTGGGTGATGTGACCCTTTATTTGTGGGTGTCTGTGTCCCCATGAGCAGTCCTTGGCGCTCCTCAGAGCCTGGTGCCATCAGCACTGAGGAACAGGAGATTGGCTACATCCCAGGGCTTGTGCTCCAATGATTGTTAGAAAGTAGAGTTGCAAGGGCCATACCCAGAAGGAATAGAATCTATATAAAATCATATGACCCTATAATCATTATTATTATCATCTACAAAGGGAGGCTACAGAATCCTGATTCCCACCTAGTCTCATGTGATTCTGAGCTTCAGGCTTATTTTTCCAGCCCTGTGTCCCTAGCGTCTCAGCACTGAGCACAAGTGTTTATTACATGAATGAGGCTATAATCCCCACTCCCTTCCCCTATTAAATGTTTCAAGCTCTCTTATTAAACCCCTGAGAGGTGATTGTCTCCTCTTATCTGGGTGCACATGGAGTGGAGGTTTCCCCGTGAACCCCAGAGAACCTCATTGTCCCTCCAGGCAGCTCTGCTGCTGGTGATCCTTCTCAGGATTTAAACTCACATCTGTCTTTTTGCAGCTTCTCCACGGGCCTGTGGCAGCCTCAGTCCTCACATGGCATCCTCCCCATTCTCCCTGTCCTTCCCCCTGTGGCCAGGGCCCTTGAGGACTGTCAGAGAGGCATCACTGCCTGCCAACAGATGCCAACATCCATACTAGGTGGGCTGACCCTGGCTTCTCTCGAAGCTTCCTGTCCTCAGAGTAGCAGCATTGCACAAGGCCTCAGAGAAGTGGGAGGCTCCGGCTGTGCACCAGCTTTTGTCACATTTTGCCAGCTGGACTCTGAGGGACAGCTGCTCTGTCCCAAGTCCCACAGGTTCTCTTAGGGATAGTCTCCTCGGTTCCTGACTCCTTTGGGATGCAGATGCTCTAGCACAGGGTCCCCAGCTGCACAGATCCAGAGCTGTGGCATCTGCCCTGCCGTCCTCCACCTCTCCTCTCTTCGTACAAAGGAGAGGCTCCAGGGCCTATCAGTGGGTGGAAACATCCTGGAGGTCAGCACGAGCAGGGGTCCTCGCCTCCAGGATATGGTGCTCCAGCATGCGGACATCCTCAAATGTCCTCTCATACCTCTAAGAATAGCAACTGTCTCCTGAGCCTGTATCAGCAGATACAAAGCTGCTGCTGGATGCTTTACATAGATTAGCTCTCGTCACCTTCACGGCACTGATTTTTTACACCACGTATTGATGTGGGAAGTGAGGCCCAGGGAGGCTTAGTCTCTTGCCCAAAGTCACACACATAAGCAGCAGAACCAGGATTCAGACCCAGGGCTGTCAGACTGGAAAGTACCATGTTATTTCATATAGTTAGAAAGTCTGACCTCAACCACAGGAAAAAACACACACTGTCCTGCAGGTTTCTTGGAGACACGTCTGTTGATTATCCATTCCTTTTTTAGGGCCCAGAAGTGGGAGAGTCCTCCTAACCTGAAACCCCTGCCTCCCAGCTCTTTAGTTGGAGGCTTAAAATTATGCCAGCTTAGAGGCCAGGCCTGTCCCAGCATGGCTGGGCAGCAGTCCCTCGGCCCCCGCCATTCCCTCATGCAGTAGAACTTGGCCAAGCCTTACTCCCACTGGATGGGGGTCACTTCCAGTACCTCCACATTTGCTGGAACCCTAGGTTTGACCATACCTTCCTATTCTTTCTCAGTATGGCTCTTGCCAGCAGCTAGGTACTTTCCCCATACTTCCCAGTGCAGGAGGTTGCCCCAAAGGCCCTGTTTTCCAAGACTGCCTCTACCTTGGTTCAAGTTCTGGATTTGTCCCAGAGCCCATGCTCCACCCAGGGCCTGGATGCTGGCCTGAGCTTCTAGCCCAGAGGCTCTCATGACCACCGTTCCAGAGACTGCACTTCTGCCCAGGCTTTCGTGTCCATGCCAGGTCTCCCAATCCCTGTCTCTGCTGGATTGGGCTGGGGGATAATTGGTTCTAGCTCCAGAGTCCATTCCTTCCCAAGCAACCCGGCTGGGGCTTGTCCTGCTCAGGAGAAAAGCCCAGTCCAGGCCCCTAATGAGTCAGGATCGGATAGACAAGCCCCGCAAATATTACCATTAGAGGTATACGCGTGGCCATTTGCACAAAATTTTGCAGCCTCCCACGGAGTCAGATCTAGGGGTTAGGGGATGAATCCACCCACCGAAGGAACCAGGAGGCAGGCTGAGCATGGCTGTCAGGGAGACTGGTCCCTATGAGTCAGCTAATGCACATGGAAGCAGGGGGCAGGAGGTCAGCTTGGCCCTTGCTTAACAGATTTTATTGACCATTTACAAAAGAGGTTGATCACATGCAAATTGGAAGGATGCCGTATTCCCCATGCAGGGCAAACATGGTCCAGCACAGTCCTCTCCTGAAATATACGCTGCAAAATGCCTCTTTGATCAGGCTGGGCTCCCAGCTTGTTAGATTTCATCTCTTAATACACTCTGGGGTGGGGATTGCAGAAACCCCAGCAAGGAGCTTACACACTGGCGCATCTGAGTAACACCTCAAAACACAGACTCAGAAATCAAGAAAACCGCATGTGCATCTAATCGGTTTAAATAAAATCACTGATGATACTCTAGAGCGATTATTAGTGAGGGGAGCAAGATGCAAAGAACCCTCTCCCTGCACACGTCTAGATTCCTTATAAAGCAGTTTTCCTGAAAGTCGGGCAGAACTTCTTTGCATTAAACATAGAGGCCTGTGTGTCTTTTTCCTGGGGCAGGTTGTCACAAGCTGACGAGGTGTGGTTGGCCAGGGGCAAACGTTGAGAACCCAGGAGCCCTCAGACCAGGTCTCTGCTACCAACCTGCTGTGTGGCCTCTACCAATCACTCCTCCTTTGGAAACCCATCTGTCACCTTGGCAAAACAGAGGCTTGGGCTGGATGTGCTGCCCGGCTTTGGTCCTCTCTAACGGTGGCTGGCCAGGGCTGCGTGGGGCATGTGGTGGGGGAGAACAGGACGGGAGGAGCCTCAGTCAAGGGCAGTGACATCGTCCAGCTCTGACTGCCACGGATCAGGGGTGGCACTCAGACGCAGCACAGGCCCTCCTGGGGGTGCTTGGCAGAATAGCCTGAAAGGCTCCTAATACTTTCTGGAAGAGTTGCACCCCAGAGGATTGACCTGCAGAAAAATACTCTGCATTTGTGCTGCTTTGCACTTGGCTAAAGCCCTTGTTACCACATATTTATTTCAGTCTTCACCTTGGACCTGTGAGTGAGGCAGTGAAGACTGACTTACTTCATTTTACAGATGAGGAAGTGAGTGATCAGGGAATTTAAACAGCTTTCCCAAGGTTATACCATGTGAGCAGGATAAAAACAGATCTCTCCAAAATTCAGCCCTGCACTGTCTCTTCAAGGACTCCTGGAAGGGCAGCACCTTAGGGTGGGGCTTGTGGCTCTTCGGGATGTCTCTAGGACTCCTGCGTGGCTCCAGCTTGGACATTTCTGGGCCCGCCTGGGACAGCCCTGGGGCCATTTCATACCTCTGTGCCCCTGGTCCCGTGCGGATATTGCAGGGACCCATGGTCTCTGCCCAGACACCATCCTCCATCTTTCCAATGGCTTTGAGGAACAGCCCCACAGTTGGCGTGAGTTTTCAGGGCATCACTGCCCGGTCCTGATGCATTTGCTCTCCTACAGCCTGCAAGGGTCACTGACCACAACCTTAGCCAGGGCTGAACTTCCTTTTCCTGTTCCTGCTCTTAGTGGGAGGCTTCAGGATCCAGGTTCTGGTTGGCCTTGCCACATGCAGCCAGGGCCCTGATCCTCCACTGAGGATGCTGAGGCCGCAGGAGGACCTGAGGGACTCGGCGAGGTCTGAGGTTCATGAGTAGAAGACACCCAGAGCTGGCTCTTTGTTGATTCCCAGCCTCTGGGGAATGGGGAGCATCATAACTGTGCCAATAATCTGGGTGATGAGGAAGTATTTGCAGTTGCAGCCCATAAACAGAGAAATCCCTCATCCAAGGCATGCCCAGAGCCGTGGATATGGGGCTTACATCATGGTACAAAACAGAGGTGACCCTAAGGAGCAGGTGGTGGGGAGCATGGTCCAAGTAGTAGGACAGTTGGGCTGGGGAAATGAGGGTCCACAGGACACATGCTAAAAGTAAGCTTTATTACCTACACCCTTCTTCTCAAACTTCTGCCTGAGCTCAGAGACCAGAGCTGATTGGATGGGGCTTCCCACCTTGGGTTTTGGTGACTGTTGGGGTTGCTTAGGGGTGAGTGAGCCAGAGACTGTAGGCACAGTCCAGGGGGCCATGCCCATCTTGGGCGCCATTGTGGGTGGTGGAGGGGGAGCTGGGGCTTTGGGGGGCAGTGTGCTTCCTAGGCTGTTGTTGTTGCAGTTCTCATTGGAAGGATCCTCTCTGAGCACAAACTTGGCGGCAGCCTTGGTCCTTCTGAACTTGAGCCATTCGATGTGGACGGCATGGGGCGCAGGGTTGGGCCGCTTGCGGAGTACTCTCCGCACAGGCAGGACCTTGTTGGACTTCTTATTACGCCAGAAGGTGGCGGTGGAGATGAGGACGGTTATGGCCACAATGATGGCCATGATGCCAGCCAGGACACCCACAGCCTTCATGGGGTTGTCTTTGGTCTGCATCAGGAAGGCGGCCATGGGGCTTCGGGACAGCATCTGGAAGAGAGAGCCACCCCTTTGCATTCTGTGGCTCCTGCCCAGTCCTTGGAGGAGCTCCCTGAAGCCTGATGGTTTAAAAACCATCTTTCTGGGGTCAGGCATCCCTGGAGAATCCGACTAGCACTATGGGCTTCAGTCCAGAAAAAATGCACACAGAGAAAACGTGATGCATGCAGCTCTCCAGAAAAATGCACACTGAGAGAGGATAATGCAAGCAACCTCTTTCAGATTAAGAACTCCTGCATTAGCTGGACTCTTTTCTTGGGAGATTAGGGTATTGCTTACCTTTGGTTAGGGAAGGCCTCGTCTGCCCAAATGTATCAGAAACCCCTTAAGTCATGATTTTCTGCCAGATACTGAGCTGAGAACTACACATCATGATTTTACTTCTGCCTTTTAACACCATGTGAAGGAACCTTCACTATTCCCAATTTATAGGAAAGGAAGTGTTAAAAGGTATTGAAACAAGGATTTCTGCTTGATTCTAAAGCCTGTGTGTCTGATGGCACAGGCAGGTTTTGCTAGCACTGAGTGTCTTTTGGAGGAAGACTGGAGATGGTCTTTCTTCCTCTGATCACACTGCAGCAAGGCCTCAGCTGGCCCTCCGACCCTCTTCCCAACGCAGACTTGGTACCCACCTCAGTGTCTGTGATGTCAATCTTGAGTAAGGCCGTGGTGCTGAAGGATGGGGAGCCACGGTCCTTGGCCTGCACCTCTAGGGACCACCTGAAGTCCCCACTAGGTGTAATGTTGTACAGGGCATCGAGGGAGCGGATGGAGTTCTTAAGCCGGATCTCCCCCGTGTGCGCATCAATGTCAAACACGTTGGCTGGCTCTGCGTGGGTGATGGAATAGTCCACCAGGTTGTTGGGCTCCTCTGCGTCCTGGTCCGTGGCCTGTGTGTGGGGAGGGTCAGACAGAGCTGGGCTTCGAGGATGACACTTGTATACCCTGGCTAAACCAATAAGTCATATGTGGCTTGCTGGGTTGATGGGAAAATGGTCCTAGCCCTACTTGGAGTGAACTGGAGTTGGGAGAAGTATTGAATGAGCCAGGGTCTGTGCCAGGCCCCCTACGCGTGTTACACCATTCCGTCCTCAGAACAAGTCTGGGCAGTAGGTATTATTAAAAAAACAAAAGCTAAGTGACCTGTCTAAGGATGGATACAGAGAAGGAGGGGAGCTGGGATCCAAAGTCCAGTCTGTTGGGTTTCAGGGTTCATGCTTCTTCCACGTGGGGAAGACAGTGTCTCATAGCACCGCTTTGAAAGCCGGCCAAGCAGCTGTGTGGACAAAGACAAACCACTTAAACTACCCGAGCCTCGTTTCTTTTGTGAAGTGGCAATAATATCTTCTCTCTTAGAGGTTATTTCTGGGTTGAGGTGAGGATGGGGCTATATAATGTACCTTAAAAACCCCTGCTCATTGTGGGAAGCCAATAAATTTTATTTTGAAATAAATTCTTATGCCACAGTGCCTCTTGCAGCAGCTAGAACAAGGCTTTCAGGGAAGCTTCATTGCTTTCAAAGCTCACCTCAATTTTCACTGGGCTCCCCAGCACCATTGTCTTCTCCTGGATACTCTTTCCAAACTGAGGGTAGTGGTCATTGACATCCAGGAGAGTGACAAACACCTCAGCCAGGCTGTATTTGCCCTCCATGTCCTCTGCCTTCACGTAGAAGTTGTACCTGGCCGTGGCCTCAGCGTCCAGGCTGGCCCAGGGCTGAGTGTAGATGATCCCGGTGGATGGGTGGATCAGGAAGCTGCCAGGCATAGGGAACTCAGGCTTGGGGGTGCACAAGCACAGGAGTGTGCATGGAGGCACGAGTGTGCGTGCACACACACACACACACACACCTGCAGGAGTGACCTACCTCCAAAGCGTTATGCAGCTTCTCCAAAGTAGCCCACCTGACCCTCTCTCCGGCCCTGCAGTCTGACTGGGGGAGGCAGGCCCACCCATCTACTCATCCACGTATTAACCCTGAACTTAGCTGGACTCAGACTCACCCTCTCCACCCAGGGCCTGCCCTTCCCTAGCTCCAGGTCATGACGGTGACTCTTCTTCTCTCAGATCCCAGAACCTTTGCCTCGGGCTCTCTGCTTCCCTTTCCCTCCTTGGGCTTGTGCTCATTTTTCCAACCAAGGTTCTATCCTTTCCAGGTCCCTCCTGCCTTCCACCCAGATCCCCTCTGCCCCCTGCCTCCCAAATCCCTTGTCCGAGGCCCTGTCCAGGATTCTGGATCTACTTACGGGTCTGCCCCGGACCCATAGATGGAGTATTTGACTTCGCCCCACGGACCTGTGTCTGGATCTACAGCCTGGAAGAGAGAAAGGTCCTAGAGGTCCCTGCCCTTTGTCGGGGCATGTTGGCAGCTCATGTGTCTGAGGGCTGCTTTCCATGGCAATACAAGGGGCTTTGGGGTTACCCAACTGGGGAGAAACTTATCTAAAGGACTGCTCTAGAGCCGTAGTTTTCTATCCGGGAGGTCTCAACTGTTGGAGGAACCAAAAGGTTTAGATCTGGAAGGCATGTATCCCTCCTTTGTAAATTAGGAAGGAAAAGATGGGTCCTGTGCCCTGACTTTAGGGTTTATGCCTATGTCCTCCTTAGAGTCCTGAGAGGTATTGTTACCCCATTGTACAGAAGAAGAAACTGAGCCTCAGAGAGGTCAGGTAGCTTGTCTAAGGACACAGTTAACGAGTTTGGGCTTTGCGATTCAAACTGGAACCCAGGTTTGTCTGATTTCATCAGACCCCCTTCAGTGGGGGCTCCTAACCCCAGACCCAGTCCCCATGCTAGTTCCCAACACACTGTGACAGCCACCACGTTGGAGCCCCCTGGCGCATTCTCAAGGATCCTGGCAATGTAGTAGTGGGAGGTAAACTTGGGGACATTGTCGTTGGTGTCCAGGAGCTGGATCACAACATCTGCTGTGGAGCTGAACTTCTCTGGAGTGTTCACTTCAATGGCCAGTAGCTGGGGAAGGAAAGAAAATAAGGACTTGTCTGGGCGGGGGTCACCAAGCAGAAAGCCTTCCCACTTCTGTCTCAGCAGGGTCCAGCACCAGCCTGCCTTGCTCCGCCTTACTCTCAGTCTCCAGCCTGAGATGCCTGCCACCACCTGCAGGGGGCACCTCTAAGGCCCACTGCCTTGAAAGGCCTGCTTTCTTGCAGTTCTTAGAGTTGTATTTGGGCCAATTTCTTTTGTCCCATTGATTTGCATATTCCTTTTTAGTTTCAATTTCAAAAATTATTTTGTTATATAATATAATTTAATATTTGTTAGGGAAGTTCCTGCCTCATATTCTTTCTTTCTGTTTTCCTGACTATTCTTACAGGTTTATTTCTCCAGATACAAAAACCAGTGTAATTACGTTAAATTCCCTCCACCTCACCAAAGGAAATTCCAGGTAAGACTTAGTTGAAATGATATTGGATTCTTTATTCACTTGATAAGAATTTGCATTTTTTAAACAAGATGCGCCTTTACATTTCTTGCTTTCTTTATATCTCTTTGTTAAATTCTTGTGCTTTTTGTTATTTAGATGCTGCATATTTCTTATTATCCTCATTCCTAGGAATTTTATCTTTTAGTTATTATAAAAGAGGATCTTTTATTCCATTATTCTCTTTGCTATTTTTCATATGTAGGAACACTCTCAAATTTTGTGTATTAAGTTTGTAATCAATCACGTTAGCAACTTGCTGTGTTTGTTTTTCCAACATTTCTTAGATTTGTCTAAGCAAACAATAACACCACCTACAAATAATGATAATTTTGTCTCTTCCTTTCTAATGTTCATACCTCTTATTTCCTTTCTTTATCCAAGGAATAACGTTACTCCAGGAATAGTGCTAAATAATGTGATAGCAGGCAACCACAATTTGTTCCTGACTTCATAGGAAGCTTTTAGAATTGCACTTTTAAGCATGATATTCGCTGTAGTGGTATGTATGTATAATTATAAATAGTTATAACCGTTTAAATAATATCAATGAGGTATGTTTTTCCTTTTTATTAATATATAGTATTTATGTTTATATATAATAGTCATTATTTACATATGTTCATAATTTTAAACAATCACAGATACAAAGGAGTATTTTTTTCATCTTCCGCTAAAGTTTTTACCAGAATTGATGACAGATGTCAAATGCATGTGAGAAATACGTTTATCTTGATAATCAAATAGTATTTCTGTCTCAATCTATTAACATGGCACCTTGAATGCTTTGCTTTCCTGGGACAGTCATAATTTAGGACCGGGGCTCAGTGAGGCTATGTGAGCAGTGAGAGCAGGCTCTTGTACCCTCCGCTCTTCCCACCTCCCACTCATGCTCCTCAGTCAGCAGGAGGGGCAGAGGAACTGAGAGGAAAAAAGGAGGGTCAGGAGGGGCAGGGGGTGACAGGGACCCCTCAGTAATGAATCCAGGAGCTGCTATGAGCTCCTAGGACCCCCCTCCCCCCCCCCATTCAGGGCGGTGCAGAGCATCACCTACCTTAAAGGTTAGCACTTTGAACTTTTCAAAGTCAATGGCAGCTGAGTTCTCCACAATGATGGTGACTTGGGCTTCATTCATGACTGTCAGTGGGACCACTCGGAAGATGCCCCCAGGTCCCACCAGCCGCAGGTTGAATTTGGCATTGGCTCCCTGGGCGACAGAGTTTGGAGGGAGGCAACGGGGAAGATGAATGAGAATAGAAACTCATTAGATAGTCATGCTAAGCGAGGAGACTTCCTATGCCCTTAACCCTGGCAGGTGAGTATTATTCTTTCTTTCTGTCGGCCAGGCCATCGAGGATCAGAAAGATTTAGCAGGCTATGGAGACTAAGCCAGGTAACAAAAAAACACAGCCTAGCCCTCTGCTGGGCAGAGGAGGTGATGGGAAGTTGTCACAATACCTCTCTGGAAGATCAAATACAGAGGGGCTTTTGTTTGGCTGGCTTTACTTTTTAATTGATTGTGAATGTCATTAGGCTAAGCAGAGAGTCTTTGGTTAGCTACCCCATCTCTCCCCATCTCTCTCTCTTGGTTACACTCTCCTGTTTCATTCATTTTGTGACCTGCCAGGCCCCTGGCACATAAGCAGTGAAGGCTGATAAGCTCTCAGTTCAGGCCCCTTGGAAGACAGGGTGGAGGGCAGGACCACACACCTGGTCTGAGTCGTTGACGGTGATCTTAAGGCCCCGCAGGATCTCTCCCTGAGGTGGGTGCTCATACATGGACAGCTCAAATCTGTTCTGGGGTCCACTCTCTCCATAGAACGTAGGCGGATGGTTGTTGAGGTCCACGACCCTGATGGTGACTGGGACCATGGCCTGGGCAGCTGGGATCCCTGCAGAGCTGACCTCAGTCACCTGGGGTGGGGACAGGTGGCTATCGTTGTGTGGCTGGAGACTCCAAGATGGCCCCACAGATCCCTGCCTCCAGGTATTCATCCTCTTGTATAATTCCCTCTCTTTAAGTGTGGCCTGCCCTAGCAACTTACTTTTGATAGCACATGGCAAAGGTGATGAGATATACTTAGTGATTAGACCACGTAGACTGTAACTTCTGTTTTCTAGCAGACTCTTCCCCTTGCTGGCTCTGATGAGACGAGTAGCTGTGTTGGAGAGGCTCATGTCTCAAGGAGCTAATGGTGACCTCTAGCCAACAGCACACTAGGAACTAAATCCTGCCCATAATCATGTGAGCCTGGAAGCTGATCCTTCCCCAGTCGAGTCTTCAGATGAAACCCAGTCCCAGCCAACAATTTGATAGCAGCTACATGAGAGACCTTGAATCTGAGGACCCAGGTAAGCTGAGGCTGGAATCCTGGCCCACGGCCACTGTGAGATATAAATGTGTGCTGTCTTAAGTCACTAAGTTTATGGGAATGTTATAACAGCCACAGGCAACAATACAGTGCTAGTACTGACCCCATTTCACAGATGAGGCACAGAGGAGTGAAGTAGTCACCTGGGGTCACACAGCTAGTGAGTGGCAGAGCTGGAGCAGGAAGAACTCAGGTGTGTCTGATTCCTTAATCAGTGCTCTCTCCATCTCCCCACACTGGCCCCTCTTTGCAGCCAGACAGATATGGCTTCAAATCCCAGCTCTGCCACATTCTGTCTGGTGTCCATTTAGCCGGGGGAAGGCTGCAGGGAAGGGGGGCTGCAAAGCCGGGGCCGAGGATCCACAGGCTCTGTGTGAACCACTCCCTGTGACAGATACCATCAAGGACCTCCCTCCCCTTGTTCCATAAGCACGCTCTGGCCTTACCTATTCTAAAACTCCCACTCCCCAGACACCACTCCGTCACAGCCTAGCTGCTCTCCTGAAGCCCTTCTCAGAAGCTTACACCTCCATTTTTCCTAATTCCTACTCAGTTCTCAGTGCATCCCCAACTGAGATACTTCACACTAATTTCCATGCTGCATGCAGCACTGTCACCTCCTTTGCCTTCCTGAGTGTCCTCTGCTAATGTGACTTTGCTCTGTGCAGGCTCCTCTCTACCTCTCTGATCTCTCCTGGGTCTCCTTCACCTGCTCCCACTGCCCCCTCCTCACTCAGCCTCAATGTGCCCACAGCTGTGTCCTCAGCCAGTGCTCCTGTGTCCCCACAGCCATCCTCGGGGTGATCCCATTACCCAAACCCACCCTTCCACAGCTGCCTGTATGCTGACACTGTCTCCCCAGGCTCCAAACCTGTATTCCCAAACTCTCCGGGCCTGTCCTACCTAGCCTGCCTCCTCTCCTGTGCTCCTGATGTCATGGTACCGCCCCAGGCGCCCCATCCCTGTCCCTTCCCTCACCCCGCACAGCCACATTGTGTGGAGTCGGCCTCCTTCATATTTTGCAATTTGTCTGTTTCTACTGTTCCCCCTCCCCTCGTCCCCAAGGGCCTTCTCGATTTATCACCTTGACTAATGGCTCTGCCTCCCTGCTTCTTATCCAGTTCTCTCCAAACTCAAGTTGGGACCAGTGTTATCAAACCCTAGGCTGGGACTGGTGCACAGAATCACTTGGGAGCTCAGAAGGTGCAGAGTCCTGGGTTTCTCCCAGACACACTAACTTCTTGTCGCCAGGACCAGGTCCTGGAAATCTTTGTTTGCCAAACTCTTTAAATCTGAGAACCCCTCCCCTCTCCCCGGTCTAAAGCAGACAGAATGAGCTTTTTAACAAGACTCTAATCATGCTCAAAACCCTTCAATGGCTCTTTACTGCTCTTGGGCAGGACCAGCTACATAATTTGCAGACCCAGTGAAAAATGAAAATATTTTTTAACAAAAATTTTTGTTAAAAATTGTTTTAAAATCTTGTTAAAAAATTATCAAGAATTTCAAGACAGCAAGAGCAGAGCATTACGCCCAGCATGGGACCCTTCTAATGGTGATGCCTGTGTAATTACATAGACCACATGTCCACAAAACTGGCCCTGTTCCAGGAAAAAAATTATATCTCGTATTCAGAGCCCAGCCTGGATCCAACCATTTCTCTGTCTACATGCTGCCTGTGGACCCTTTGTTCTAGCCCCATGACTCCTTGCTGCTTCCCTAGTACATCATGTGCTCTCCCCTCCAGCCTTGGCTCATGGGGCTTTCCTAGCCCACACTGCCTCCAGTCCGTCCTCACCCCCACTAGTGACGCCCTTCACCACCGATCTCCACCTGTTGGGTCCTACCCATGTTCAAGACCTTGCTGCTTCAGTCCTCCCTCCTTGTGAATTCACGTCTCCCCTTGCCAGGGGCTTTGTGTGCGTCTGCTGCAGGATTCGCACAGGCTATGTGATGTAGGTGCTCTTTGGAGCGACATCTAGCTCCCTCCCTGGGTAGAAGGTGGGTGGTGGGAGTGGGCTGGGTCTCATCACCTTTGGAATCTCCCAGGGCCGGAGGGTAGGAGGGAAGGCCAAGCTAGAGGTACCTGTACGTGCAGCTCATACACCTCTCTCCTGAGCTGGGCAGGGCTCTGCATGACAGAGATGACTCCAGACGTCTCATTAATTTCGAAGTCTCCGTTACTCCCTGGCAAGGGGGAAAGATGCGCCCTGCAGTTGCACACACGGCCATGGGAGGCGCAGGGGAGCCAGGCCAGGCAGGCGGCCTCGTGCTCCTCAGCCATTCCCTCACTGAAGTCTCTATAGAATGTAATTCTATCATCCGGATCTTGCCAATGAGGAAACTGAGTTTCAGAGGGGCTAAGTTATTTGTCGAAGATTACACAGCGCGTGTACAGCCGGGACTTAAACTCACTTCTGCGTCTGGCTTTCAGGTTTCATAGAACTGGCTTCTCTTATGTGCCCTGTGTGTGCATGTGTGTGTGCACACGTGTGTGTGTGATGGCCAAGAGAGAGGGACAAACAGCCACACAGGTAGGGAGATAAGGAGGGGGAGAGAGAGGAGAGAAAGGGAGGGAGGGAAGAGGCAGAGGCTGCAGGAGGAGGAGCAGAAGAGGGAGAGGAGAGAAGAGATGGGGATGGTGGGTGCTGGGTAATTGTGGGAAGGCTGCAGAGGTGGAGGGGTGGGGATGAGGAGCAGCCAAGGGGGGTCTGTGTGCCTGGGGAAAGGAGCCTGCTTGTGATGGTGCCACATTCATGCATGCGTGAGCTGCTGGAGAGAGAGAATGCACAAGGCATATCCTAGGGATAGGGCCGGAGAGGTGATGGGGTCTGAGTGAGAGCACACAGACGTGCGCATGACTGTGATCAGGCACCCACGCTGTGGGGACTGGCTACTGGGGGCCACAGAACCCACCCGGGGCCACCGTGACCTGCTCAGTTGCTGCTCAGTTGTGCAAAGAACAGAGTCTGGGAGCCAGAAGACTTAGGTTCAAATCCAATGGGAATGTGGGATGGCCCTTTAGCTTCTCTGAGTCTCAGTTCTCTCATCTGTATATAGGGCTAATAGGAAATGCCGTATCATCATTGCATTTAATTCTTTCAATTCAACCATATGCTCTAGGCCAGAAATGTAAAAGGATGAGAGGGGTGTCTACGTGGCTCAGTCAGTTAAGCGTCCAACTCCTGGTTTCTGCTCAGGTCATGATCTCAGGGTCACAGGATCGAGCCCCATGTCGGGCTCTGGGCTGGGTGTGGAGCCTGCTTAGGATTCTCTCTCTCCCTCTCCCTCTGCCCTTACCCACCCCTAAAAAAAAGAATGAGGGAAAAAAACCCAGTAACTTTAAAAAGTGTAAGACACATTGCCACCCCCTCTTGTTAACTGGTGTGTGCCCAGGGTGAAGGGACATGAGTTGGTGCCACCCACGTTGCTCTCGGTGCCCCCACTCCATGCCTGTCTCCCTGTTGCTAGACATAGTGACAAGCAGGAGCCAGAGCACATGCCCAAGAAGACTTGTCACCTCCTGGAGGGGCCCAACACCACCCACCCCCCCCACAACACGTCTTGTACTTCTGGCTTTACAAATGAGGAAACTGGGACCCAGAGAGGTCTGGGCAGGTCACTCTGGTCACCCAGCAAGGAGGAGCTTTAGCCCAGCGATGGGCCTGTCCCCAGAGTTGCCCCAGACTCACCATTCAAGAGGCTGTAGAGAATCTGGTTGGGTTTGCCTCGATCTCCGTCCATGGCAACCACCATCAGTACCTCCGAGCCCTTGGGGGGACAGAAGCAGCTGCCTGAGACCAGTGGGTGATGCTGGGGCTCTCCCTTCCCCAGATACGTGCCCCCATCAGGGGGGAGGCGCCACTGCCACCCAAGACAAGGGCCAGGCCTCTGTGTGGCCCCACACCTGCTCTACAGGGAGACGGGAGCACCCGCTGGCTCCCAGCGCTGGAGGGACAGCCTGAGCCCTGCTTCTCCCCACCACGTCGGGTCACACATGGCCGCCCAGGGCCACTCAGGCCCCCCCAAGTGGGCCTCCCCCTCACACCCCTCCTTTCCCACACACCACACTCAGCTCTGTCCAGCCCTCAAGGCTCACCCTCGCTGCCTCATCCACCTTTTGCCTTCAGAGGTACAGGGAGGGAGTCAGAGACAGGTGAGAGGGGGCTGGGCACAGAGGGGTCCAGTGCAAAGTCCAGGAACAAGGACGCTCTCCTGGGGCCCCCAGCTGGGGTGCCGTTCGAAGGGTTTGGGCAGGGATTGCACAACTAACAAGCCTGCTCCGCCTCAGCCTGCCGCGCCCTCCTAAGCCCCCTACTCCGGCGCTTCTCCTCGGCCTACCCACACTCGTGGCTGCTTCCTGTCTGTCCAAGTGCTGCCTGCTCCCCTTCAGCAACGCTTTCCGCCCTTAGCTCCTGGCAGGACAGCTGGCCTCCCCCGGCCCTGCCTTCGGCCCCCACCAGAAGAGCCCGCCATTTCTCCCTCACTCTGCTCATCTCTACCTCGCAGCTACCAGCTTCTGGAGAAGCAGTATCGTAGCTTGGGCCCAGCATGTAAGCGGTCCTCAGTAAGTGCTTTCGTTATCTCATCAAGTCTAGAATCATCAGACCCAGGGAAAGGAAAATTGATAACGCAGTTCAGTCCCACAGAGTCCTTGAGCCGTGGCTGTGTGAAGTCTGGTTCCAGCCTGGTCTCGGCCTCCAGGGAGCTCACGGTCTGCCCGAGGTGAGGGGGCATGTAAATGCATGGGTGTACCCCGAGGAGGGGTGTGCCTAGCATGGGAGCAGAGAAGAGGAGCTCCCATCTCAACCAAAGATGTCAAGGAAAACAGTGCCTGGGCTGGCCTGACAAGGGCATGGAGCGTCTGGCCCGTGGGCCGGTCTCAGGCAGAGGCTAAGGACACAGTGGGGACATGGGCTGGGTGCTGGGAGGCTGGTGAGGACTCAGGGGTGGAGGGGAGGCCGGGCCTTAGATGCCAGGCCTGGGGATAGGACCTTCCCTGAGAGGCCTGAAGACAAGCATAGTCACCACAACACCAGGGGCAAAGACTGCACTGAGGGGGAGGAAGCTGAGGCCATCCTTGGAACTGGGCCTGCGGGACAACTACTGGTCTGAGCAACCCCAGGCTACGGGCTTGGAGCTGGGGAGGCATAAAGGAATCTCACCCTCCTCGTCCACACAAGGTGTAGAAAGAGCCCCACCCAAACCAAGGCAATGGACCACCTTCCAGCCTCTCTTCCCAGCCTTTTTGAGGGGCTGAACACTGGCAGCTGGATGAGAGTAAGTCTGAATGAGTGAAGCCATGCCTGTCACAGTCTTGGCACCCAGCAGGTGCTCCACACACCAGCACCTGCTTCTTCCCCCTTACACTCCCACTGGCAAAAAGACAAGCTCATGCGCTGAGCCTGAGCCAGTCCAGAGCCAGCCATGTGACGAGGGTGACCCAGGGCCAAGCCACAGGGGATCTTGGGGCCATGGTGTCTGGAGGGGACACTGGGCTAGGGGCCAGCCACCCACCGGAAGGGTGTCCTCATACACATAGCCGTAGTAGGGTATGCCCACGAAGACAGGGGCCATGTCCTGCACATCCTCCACATTGACCGTGACCGTGGTGGTGGCGGAGAACACCACGTCAGCCCCTCGCAGCTTCCCTCCGCCATCCTGGGGAAGAATCAGAGAGTGAAGGGGGGTCGGGCTCTGGGGGGCCCCCCGTGCAATCTGGCTTCTGCCACTTCCTGGCCTCGAGACCAGCTGCCCTCTCTGATTTCTGTTTGGCCCTGTGTCACCTGGAGATCATTTCCACCTCATAGGGGTTATTTAAATGAGAGGATGCGTGGAGGTTTTAGTCAGCTCACTCAAAAGTGTTCCTTTGGAAAAGAAGAATGAATTCTCTCTCCAGAGGAGGAGGGGTCAGAATATTCTCCCACCTGCCAGGAGCCAAGCCTCAAACACCTCCTGGGAACCTACTAAGAGCACGACTTGGGCCCGCGCCTGAGCCTGAGTGATGCAGGTGTGTGCCCAGCGAGCCCAGCCCTCGTGGCGTATCGGGGAGGGGCTACGGGCTCCAGGGGGCTGGCCTGTGGCCAATATGTGACCAGCGAGGGCCTTTCTTTTCCTGGAAAAGAAAATGTTGGTTCCCGAGGGACAGCTGGGGTTTCCCGCCCTCGGGCGACAGAGCGGCCACCTTGGCTGAGCACCTGCTGACTTGCAGATCCCACACCACGCACTTTAGAAGTCTGAGGAACTCAGCTAAGCCTCATGGGTGGGCAGATAAGGAAGCCGAGGATCACAGAGAGGAACAGGTGAGGTGAGCAAGCCCAGGCAGAGACAGGGAGGTGCCTGGAGGCCAGGCTGTGGGGGATGTGAGGGAGCATGGGTCTCCCGGCCATGGCCACCTGGTCCTCCGGAGGGGAACCTGGCCTGTCAGTCCTCATGGGGCGTACACCCTCTTCCAGGAGGGAATATGCCCTCTCCAGCCCACGCACTCCAGGCTCACTGGAGACTATGTCCATGTCCGGGCAGGGTCCACATCAACAGAGGTTCTGATCAGCCGCACCCCCACCCCCACCGCCATCATATCTTCAGCCCTCCAAAGCGCCCCCACTCCCTTATAGAACCGAACTCTGTTCCAACCCCAGGGCAGCTTCCCTTGACAAAGGCTGAAGAAAGACCAGATGCTCCGCCTTCCTCCCTCTCTGTTACCTTGGCAACCACGGTGACAAAATGCACCCGGGCCTTCTCGTAGTCCAGCGTGGCCCCAGCCCGGAGGCGCAGCACGCCACTGTGGCGGTCCAGGGCGAATTTGGTGGTGTGCACATTCTGTAAGAGTGAGGAGCAGGCTGGTCCTCGGAGGAGGACCCAGGCCGTCCCAGGAATGGCCGCTTTGCTTACTGACAGGGGGTCTTCACTGTCCTTTGTCACAGGAACTCTGGCCTTTTGGTCCCCTCCCGTCCCTCAGAGTGCTCCCGGCAGGGCCCCGGCCTTCTTGCTGCCCAGCTTCCAGCTCAGCTCTGGCCTGGACTTTCTAGCAGGTAGACTTGGCAGCAGAGAGCTCTAACCTACAGGCAGTGGGGGCTCAGAAGCCACAGTGGTGGAGACAGCCTTCAGGATCTTCCCACCCCAGCAAGTAGGGGACTACGGGCCATTCGCAGGCAGCTTGGGGGATGGTGGAGGGTGGGTGAGGAAAGGAGGTGATCCTCAAGCTGGAAACCCTTTTTACTGTGTGTCACGAGTTGTTGTGGAGTTTTACGTGTATTTAATCCCCACAAGAACCCGTGAGGATGGGCTTGTGCCGTTCCCGTTCGGCACGTGAGGAAGGGGAGCTGGGAGAGCTAGATGAAGGGTTGAAGGCCCCCGAGGAGGTGGCGGGATCTTTCCAGTACAGGTGGAGCCTGGGGATTCCTCCAGGACCCCTGTTGTCAGCCACCGGGTGGTACTGCCTTGACAGTTGTGAGAGCCCGGGACTAACCTCTGAGGGCCGAGGAGCAGCCACGGGGGTGCAGCTGTGAGAGGCGTGGCTGGTTCCTGAGGAGCCCAGGGAGGAGGACGAGGTGCGGGAAGGGGGTCTCTGCCTTTGATGGGGTTGGGGGGATGGAGAGGGGTGGGGCGGGGCTGTCACTGCTCTGTTCCTCCTGACAGATCCCCCTCTGCCCTTTTCCTCACCACAATTCTAGGCCCAGGCAAGTTTTTCTACCCTGTGTGGGTACAATGCGCCCGGCCCTCTCCTGGGGAAGGGGTTTCGGTGGGGAGAGCTGAGGGTCCTGGAGACCCAGGGAGAAGGTGGCAGGGAACCGAGAGGGAGCCAGGGTGGGCCGGTCAGGGGAAGACGGCTTCCACCCACGCTCCTCTCATGTCCCCACCAGCCCAGCCCAGCCCAGTGGAGCTGAAGTAATGTCTTTGACAATCTTTGGGAATAGTGGAGGCTGACTCAAGGGCCTTGGTGATGGAGGTGGTCGCCCTCCAGGTGTCCCCTCTAGCCCAGGCCTCTGGTAAGGACCTTACCTGCAAGAAGTAGGTGACAGCCCCTCCAGAGCCTGTGTCCTTGTCCACCGCATGCACCTTAATGATGCTGCTCCCAGCAGGTATGTCCTGAGAGGTCACAGCGATAGTGGGGGGGGGGTCAGTCCTGGGACAGTGACACAATGCTCAGGGGACTGGGGGTAAGGGAGCCATAGAAAGGTGGAGCCAGGGAGTGAAGGGCTAAAAAGAGGTGAAAAGGTGATGATTAACCAGGGAGCACCCCACTGGGGGAGAGGCAGCCGTGGAGGAGACGTGCCAAAGTCACAGTGGGTGCAGGGAAGAAGGAAAGGGGAAAGAAAGGAGCAAACAGACATCCTCCAAAACTAAGACTCCAAATAGACAAAGGGTTTAAATATGAAATGGAGAAATGGTTAATAGACACATTCCACATAACCAGGGATCACGTACATACCATTCAGAGCCAAAATGAAGTATCTTTCTCCTACTGAATTAGCAAACATTAAAAAATTCGAGAATCCCCAATGTTGGTGAGGGATGGGGAGACAAAGCCCCTCCCACATCCTAGGGGAGAGAGCCAGCAAGGGCTACTCAGGCAGCTCATGCTCTCAGCCTCGTCATTTCAGTCTTAGACCAGATCTTAAGGAAATCATTCTAATTAGCTATATGGAGGTTTTATGTTAATGTTCAGAATTTTACGTTTCTTATGACAGCAAAAATGTAAAGCATCTTAAATATCCAAATGTAAAGGACTAGTTCAGTCAATGATGGAATATGCACTAAATGGAAGCTATTAAAATGACAGTTACCTAAACTTTACAATTACTGAGGAAATGCTTATGTTGTAAATTAAGTGAAAAACAGCATACAGAAAGTGTATGTTTAGTATCATCACAGTTACGGAAATAAAACAAAATAAATCCAGTAATCCCAAAATAACTCGAAAGAATAGCACCAAAATTTGACAATGTTGTCTCAAGCTGGAGGGATTGAGGGTGATTTTTGAAACTCATTTTTTTCTACTCTTCTATATATTTCACATTTCCACAATAAACATACATTATGGTTTTAACGGAAAATGGTAAACGAACACTCCTGTGGATAAAAATGGATGTGTGACAAAAAAAAAAAAAAAAAAATGGATGTGTGAGGGGATGGCAACAGAGGTGAGGGGAGGCCATGAAGGGGAGGGCTCTCCCGAGGGCAGTGAGGAGGTGCTCTTCACACTGGGGCCAGTCTCCTGGGGCAGGTCACAGGGCAGCCCAGAGGGTCGGGAGAGCATCAGGGTGGGAATGCATGGGCTCCACCTAGGGGCCTCTTGCTTACCTCAGGAACCTGGACAACGTAGGGCTCCTGGATGAAACTGGGGGCCTCATCATTAGCATCCGTCACCAGGATCGTGACTTTTTCTGCCACCTGAGAAGGGGCAAAGGGGACAGGAGTTGAGGCTGTCTCCAGAGGCCCCGAGAAGAGGCATCTAGCCCAGCCAGTGGTTGGGACAGCAGGGAGGCTTCACAGAGGAGTGAGATTTAAGCTCTGCAGGAGTTTGTCAGGAGAGAGGGAAAGAGGTGGAAAGGTATGCCAGGAAGAAGGAACAGCACATGCAAAGGCAAAGAGGAGTGATATGTATGGCGAGTTCAGAGGACATAAGCAGATTTGGGGCTAGATGGTTGGGAGAGTGAATACGGGAGAGAAGGTGGGTGAGGCAGATAGTGCCGAATGGGGAGGCCCTGAGTGCCAGACTAGGGCTTAGACTGCATCCTGAGGGCAGTGGGGCCTGCTGTGAGTGCTTTCACAGCCGGCTCTGGCCAGGTCTAACGTTTCACGGTGATGGCTCTGGCTGAACTTCAGAGATGGATTGGGGTCAGGTAGCCTGGAAGCTGGGGAACCCCTGAGATCACCCTGGCAAGCAATGATGAGGGCCGGGCGGAAGTGGTGTCTGTGGGGAAGGAGGTGAAGGGGCAGCTAGGTCTGGGTGACTGGGAGGAGCTGGTCGGAGGAGGCAGATGGGAAAGCATCCCCACTGGCCTCCCCTGGTGCAGCCCTGTCCTGGGGGCACATTGGAGCAGATCTTGCTGGGCCTCGGCTTGGATTTGCCAGAGAGCCCCTAGGAGGGAGAAGGAACTGTGGGCAAGCCCAGGGAGCGAGTACTGCCAGGGGGCTGGCTCAGGGGTGCACTTACCAGATTCACGCCGTCTGAAATGCTGATGATGGCCTCGATCTCATCTTCCCTCTGTAAAACATGAGGATTGAGTGAGTGCCTGGGAGTCTGATGTACCTGGGGACCCTGAGGCTGGCAGGGGGAGGCTCTCCCTGCCCCCATGGAGCCCACCAGAGCAGACCTGGGCATTTCAAGGGAGCCCTGGTGCAAGGCAGGGTGACCAAAAGCTGCCTCTGGCCGTGCTTGAGACCTTGTCTCAGCCCATCAGAGGGTCTCAGCTCATCAGAGGTTCTCATAAACCCCCAGTAGTATTAAGGCACAGAGAGAGAATGTTCCACTGCTAGAATGAGGACAGATGCTAACCTAGTGTGCTGGACGTCCCAGGGAGCTGGGGTTTCCTTTTTTTCTTCCTTCCCCTCATCTCTCCCACACCTCTCTGTATTCCACGGTCCAGGTCTGCAGTATCTCAAGCACTCCCTAGCCCATGGTGGGACCTCAGTGAAGAAGGGTATTGAGGTCAGCAGTCCCCCAGGAGTGCTGGGGAGGGGTACACGATGACACTTTCACCTTGGGGTCCCTACAGCAGCCTCTGAGACCCACTTTTCCTTTCTCTACCCTGGCCTGCAGCGGGTGGAGTCGGTCATTGGACCAGAGCTGGAGGTAAGCCCATGGTGGAGGTCCAGTTAAGTGGTCCGCGAGGCCCACCAGCCTGGTGTGGGGTCTCAAAAGAGAAATGTAGCTCAGGCCCTGGCACCCATAGGTTCAGAAAGGTGCAGAGGGATGGAGGAGTGGAGGTTTACCAAACTCAGACCCACTCTCTAAACCACTCTTTCCCGGGCTGGTTCAGTTAGTAGAACATGCGACTCTTTATCCTGGGGTCATGAGTTCGAGCCCCGTGTTGGATGTAGAGCTTACATTAAAAAAAAAAAAAAAAAAAGACTCTTTCTAGCCCTGATCTGCTGTCAGTTTTCTGTGGCTTACAGGACCTCTCCAGGGATGACCTCTAGGGAAACTTCCAGCCCTCAGAGGTTTGTCTGCACACCTGGAAGACAGCACTACTCACACCTCTCCATACCTCTCTGTCCAGCTCTTCAACCAAGGTGATGTTTCCGAAATTGGGGTCAACAGAAAAGACACTTCTAGCGCTGGGGTCAAAGCTGATGTGGTAGGAGACAGGGTCTCCCTCGGGGTCTGTCCCGTTTAGAGTATATACATGAGAACCTGGAAGGAGACACAGAAGGGGACACTAGAATCTGGGACCCAACCTTTCCTAAAAGTGGCATCTGTTCAGGACCAAGGATTCAGCTGTTTATAAGGTGGGTATTCAATCCAGTGCTAAAAGTCCCACCCTGAAGTGAGCATTGGCTGCAGGCCTCAGCCCGCTGGGCTGCTTCCCACCCTCCATCATTACTCTTCATAACTGTCAGTGAGATGTGAGTGTCAGCCACTGCACGACTGTAATCCATAATACAGATTACAGAGGAGCTTCAGGTCTGCTGTGCCTAACTCCAGGGCCTCTGTCCCAGGAGCCAAGACTGGGGTTCCTTGGGTATGGGGGATGGGAGAAAAGGGAGGCAGCATTAAGACAGGAGGGGTGACCCATGGTGCAGCACCGTGCCCCTGTGTCTGGATCAGTTCTTCAGGGACTTCTGAGTAGGTGCATCTTTTACCCTGCTATCCTTCTGCTCAGGGTTCCCAAACAAGACAGAGAGAGAGAGGGAAGCAGGGAGAATCTCCTCTTTCCCCTTCACCCTTTCTCATGTATATCGCAGCAAGGTGGATGTTCTTAGGCCTGTTTAAAGCCTCCCAGCTCCGAAGCTCCAGGAGGTAAGTATATTTGCTCAAGGTCACAACAGTGAGTAAGGGGCGGTGCTGTGCCAAGCCTAGGGGTTATCATCACGCTGCCAACTGCTGCCTGCTGTCTGGGTGTGGCCCTGTCTCTGGGTCCGCAGCCGGGTCTCCAGGACTGGCCGGGCTTAGGTCTCCATGATAGCCGTGACCTCCTTTCCTGCAACTGCCCTGGGGAATCCAGAGCGCAAACAGGGCGCCCCGGGAGGGCCCACAGCCTGGCACTGGGTGTCTCCATAGGCTCAGAGGAGTCACGGGTTCAGTCCTTGTGTCCAGGGGAATGTGGGCCACCCTCCGGGAAACCAATAGGGGGCCGGGGCCAGGGCTACTCACCTACAGGGGTGTCCTCTGGGAGGCTGAACAGGGCCATGTTTCCGTTGGTGCTGCCCACCCCGTTGTCGAAGAAGTGCGGGGCAAAATTGGCCTGGGCTAGGAAGAGAACAGGCAGAAGCACAGACACAGGGTGGGACAGCTTCACACATGCATGGTCACACGTCTGGTCCTAGTCTGCCCAGGCTGGCCGTCCCCTCCCCAACCCCAGCACACCGACAGACTGGGCTGGGAGCTGCAGAGAGGGTCTCTCCACCACCACCTCCTCCGGCTCAGGCTTGGCTGGGACTTGTCAGGGGCTCGCACCATCTGGGGCACTTAGAACCCAGGCAGCGGCCAATCTCAACCCACCAATGGACAGACTGGGAACCCTGCGCCCAGAGAGGGGCCGTGCCCTGGCCAAGGTCACACTGGGAGCTGGGACACCCTCCTCTGCCCCAGCAGCCTTCAGAGCAGCCACCAAACCTCCCACCCCGCTTCTGAAGAAGCCGAGGGCAGCGGGGGTCCTGGCGCCAAATCGGGGGTCTCCAGGGTACCTGCCAAACCCGGCAGCTGGAAGGATCACCCCATCCCGCCCGTCCGGTCCCCCCGCCCCTCCCCGCCCGAGTCCCACCGTGGAAGTGAGCGGCCCAGAGCTCTCCCTCGGGCGCCCACCCGGGCAGTGCCGGCACCCGCGCCTCGCCCCGACCCGGCGCTCGGGGGCCCGCGGCCACTCACCCAGGCAGAGGCGCAGCAGCCCCAGGGCCAGGGCGGGCCCCGGGCCGCGCCTCATGTCTCCGCGGGCGGAGAGTGTCACTCGCCGCAGCCAGGCCGGGCGCAGGAGCGCGGAGCATGCCCCGGGCCGCGCGGAGGGCAGAGACGACCGACGGCGGCGGCGGCGGCGGCGGCGGGAGGGGCGGGGGCGGGGGCGCTGGGTGGTGCGAGGGCGCTAAGCGGATGACACCGCTCGGATCCGCGCCTCTGGAGCGCTCCCGCCGGCCGCCAGATGAGACCAATTAGTGCGCGCGGAGGTGAGGGGACCGGCTCCCAGCCGCGGGCGGTGCCGGGAGGGGTGGCGGCGAACTCCTCTCCCTACCACGCCCCCCTCTGCCCAGGTCTGGAGCGCAGGCGCCGAGGGGTCCCCAGCTCCGCAGCCCGGAGGAGCACTGGGGAGGGGGCCAGGTGTCTTCCCCCAGATGGCCCTGAGCAGGGCACTGGAAAATTGGGGCTTCTCGGGGTCTCCAAGTTCTGGTGGGCCTGGGCTCCGCTGGGGGTTTCCCTTTTTACGATCTTCCACTGTGACTTTGAGGGAGTTTGGCAGGGAACAGCCCAGCCTGAGACTAGAAGGGTCCCTCCCTAGAGGAGGAATGTGCAGAAGGGGGTGGATCGACTGGGGGGGGGGGTGGGGTTCCAGGGATAGTGCCTCTGAAGGCTTGGGGTGGGGGTGAGACAAAGAGGAGGGTTGTTGTAGGGTGAGGAGCAGATGGGGAGGGGTTTTCAGGCCCACCTCACTGGGATCCCAACTCTTTCCTGTCCTGACCCTCAGGCCAAGCCAGCTGTCCCAGTGGGTGGGATAGTTAGCTAGTGTGATCACTAGTGGGGGTCCACATATGTGGTAGGCAGCGGGGGTGGAGGGGGGTGGCAGGTAGCAGGTTGGCCTCACTCCCTATGTCACTCTCAGTGTCCAGTGGGTGCCAATGGAGAAGTAGCAGACCCACTCAAGCCTTGTAAGGAAGGATGAATGGCCTGAAGGCAGAATCAAGGCCCTCCCTGGGACAGACTTGCCAACAGAGCTGGCCAGCACACATATGGACTGCCCCCCCAGAGGGGTGAGCTCCCTATCCCCAAAGGATATTTAGTCAAAGCAAGGCGCTGCTATGGGGGCCCTGGATGCTAAAAAGTAGGAGAAGCAGGTAAGTTCAGAAACCTTCTTGGTTGTTGGTAGATTTCCCTGGACTGGACCCTCATTCTCTTGCTCTGATATTGAAGTTTGGTTGGATGGAGAAGCAGCCTGGTCCCTTCTACTCACAGGGGGCACAAAGAGGTCACTTCAGGCCCAAGCTGGATCACGTCCCAGGATGGTCTTGGAAGGGTGTGTCCACAGACAGAGGAGACCTTTTGTGTGCCTCCTGGAGAGGCCTCCCTGGCTGGGGTCTCGATATTCCTCCCCAGAGGCCTTCATCAGAGCAGAACATCACCCATCCCCCTTGGCCAGCCCTCCTTGATCTACTGTTAGCAAGAGTTAGAGATTCAGGACAAGGAGATGAATCAGTAGTCCCAGAGTGTTGGGCAATTTTCAGGCCCATTTAACCAGAACCCTTCTTCTTGAATCCCCATGGGTTTGGCCCTTTGGCTGGAAAATGCACTTTATTTTTTTTAAAAAAGATTTATTTATTTATTTGAGAGAGAGCATGCATGTGTGAGCAAGCTGGGGAGAGGCGGACTGAGAGGAGCAGACTCCCCGCTGAGCATGGAGCCAACTACTACTACCTGGGGCTCCATCTCAGGACCCTGAGATCAGGACCCTGAAATCACAGCCTGAGCCAAAACCAAGTCAGATGCTTAACTAACCGAGCCACCCAGGTGACCCTGGAAAATGCACATTAAATTGCACAGACATTTCTGTATCTTTCTGTCACAAAAGGCTGGGACAAGGCCAAAGCAAGCTTCCACAGGTCTCCATAGAGATGAGGAGACTGGGGCCTTCTGTCGATCACCCAGTGTGCTGGAGGCAACCGTGTCCTGGGGCAAGCAGGCTGCCAGTGGGCTGAGCTTTCCCTGTGTCCTGTCTGCTTACTTCCTTATCACTTGACTTCTCTGGCCTCAGTTCACTCAGTCAACAGACTTGCACTGGAGAGGGATGCTGAAGGAGTAACCCCACATGCCGTGTGTGTGTGTGTGTGTGTGTGTGTGTGTGTGTTGTCACCCCTATTATCTCGTGTAACCAGTATGATCTCTTCTGATGCGATTGTCTCTGCTTTAGAAAGGAAGAAGTAAAGCACAGAGAGGGTAAGTCACTTGTCCAGCTTCACACAGCCAGTGAGGGACAGAGCCTAGAGTCACACCCAGTTTGGGCCGGCTCCATAAAAGGTTGAAATTTTTGGTGGCAGAGGGAGATGACCGTGAAGCTACTGAAGCTTCAGGGCCTGGGCCCCTGGCTCACACATCTCTTCGGTAGCCTTAATTTTGATTTGCAGTTTATATATATATTTTTTTCCTTAAAGGGGCCACCTGCCTTCAATTGTACAGGCTCAGATCTGCTAGAATGACTAGCTGTCCTGGTTTGCCTGGGACTGAGGGGGTTTCCAGGGGTGTGGGACATTCAGTGCTAAAACTAGGAAGGTCTGGGGTAAACTGGGTCAAGTGGGTCACTGTAGATCTATCCCTGTCCACAAAGCATTTGAGAACCTGGGAGAACAGCAGTTCTTCATGGAGATTCTCACCATGGTCTTAACCTTTAGCGCGGAGGAATGAGAGGCTCTGTGGAGGGCTCAGTGTATCATAAGCTGGGAAGGGCTCACCTGCTGTGAGACACAGGGCTTGGCCCTCACCTGCAGACCCTGGGCAGCCTCAGACACACGTCACCTTGTCCTCCACATCTATCACCCCTGCAGGGTGACGAGCTCCCTCTTCTAAGGCCTCCTATAGCCATGGCACCTGCAGTGAAACACTAAATCAGTTTCACCTCTCGGTCAGGTCTGACAGCGTTTCCTCAGGTAGATTGACAACAGCTGGTCCAGCTGTCAGTACATGGGAATTCAAGTGTCAGCCTCCAGCCTGGCATGCGAGTGTGTTCTTCCTCCAGCTCACCAACCCCACACCAACCCAGCCTCTTAGAACCTCTTTGCCCCTGTCTGATCTACCTGAATGTGCTAACCCACGGTGCCTTGCTTTCTCATTCACACACTTAGACAGCTGCACACACACACACACACACACACAAGTTCTGGTCCCATTTGCACACTCATGCATGTAGACCATCTATGTGTGAATCCATTCCCATCTCCTTGTGTAAACATGTATGCCCAGCACATGCATACCTGCACCAAGAGAAGTAGGGCGAGGAGCTCTCCAGGGCCCTAGTGCTGAGGATGTGGGGAACGGCAGGTGCCTGCTGTTCAGACTCATCTTCCTAAGGACCCTGACCCGGGAGGAGGAAAGGACAGGTCTCCAGGACTCTGATTCTGCCCTAGCTGTCTGAGATAAGACCATCTTGCAGACTGACCTCTGCCTCAGTACTGGGCATCCTGAACTGTTCTGTCCAGTTGCTGAGTTCCAGAACAACTGTTCGTGAGAGGGCAGCCCTTGTCTAGGGCGGGATTTGGTACGGAGCATGAAGGCATAGGGTCAGGGGATCCCAGTAGGGCTGGATGTACACTCTCTGGACGTGACTGTGAGGCCCATTTATCCCAGCCCAGGTAAGGTCTGGACGACTGTCCTCTGTGGTTGTGGGCCGCAGGGTGTACCCACCTGGCTGGAACTTGGGAATCCCTTGCCACAGCAGTGGGCTCTGGGGTTAGTAGCTGAGGGGCCTGGAAGCCCGGGACACCATCTACTCTGAAATGTGGCCTTCCCTGTCCCCTTGCTCTGTCCAGGCCAGGTGTAAGGTGGCTGTCTCCGTTTCCTCTGACATGTAGATGGGATTCCTCCCCTATCTGTCTATGGTGCTGCCTGTCCCCCTAACCGAGGTACTAGGCAGGAGTCTGGGGCTGACACCTGTTTTCCAGTACCCATCTAGTTGGTACTAGTACCCACTTGTTCAGACTCCTGGGTTGTGATGCTGGCTCTTGGTCAGTGACACTCACTCACACAGGTGGGCAGAAGCTCCATCCCGATGTTGCCTGTCTTCACCCCATAGTACTCTCCTTTGCCATCCAGCCTGCCTCCTGGCTGAGTCTAGGTAGAGGACACAGCAAAGAATGTCTTCTCCTCCAGAAGGATTTTTTCCTCTGTCATCTTCTGTCCCCAAGTGAAATTGGTCCCTGATTGGGTCTTTAAATTGGTCCCATTGACTGGGTCTTTAAAAGACTTTAGTGCTGTAATCTGTCTGCTTTGGTATCTGCTGCCGAGTGAACAATTTAGGGCAGAGACCATGTCATGCATAGGTTTCTTCAGTATCTACACAGGGCTTGTCACATAGTAGGTCCTCAGTGGGTAGTTGTTGACCAGCTGAAGGTGTAACGGAATAAATGAATGCATGAAGAGGTCCCTGATGATGTCATGAGTCTTGCTTCCTGGTCCTAGTCAGCAACTAATCCTCTGCATGCCTTTGACATGCTTCCTCCCCACTCCATCCTTCCTTAAGTTGAGAGACTGGAGTAGCCAAGGGCCATCCACTGAAATGCCTGCTGAGCCAGGCAGGAGGCTAGTGTGTGTGAAGAGGCTGAGTGACAGGCAGCAGGGAGTGATGGAGACTGCCGCACATGGATACATGTTCATATCCACAGTGTCTCTAAACACTGAATACAACAAGCAAAATGGCTGCCTTTTGATGTGGAAAAGAACCTATTTTTCTGTTCTGCTCTCTTGTAACTTGACACCTCCCATCTTCTGGTTCACACTTTGCAAATCCTGAGGGGCAGTGCGGTTTGACAGACTAAACAACCGATAAGCCAAAGATCTTTTCCAGAGATGGAGCTGTTGATAACAAGTCTGCCAGATGTCTCTGGACCTGTCCACATGGTACGAGGTTGCTAGTAAACAGGCAAGGTCCAGCCACTGCTTGGGGCAGCAGACTAGAACGCTGGACACATTCCTACCCTAGAAATTTTATGATGTTTCCAAGGCGGGGAAAAGGGCTGTGGAGTCAGTCAGGGGAGTCATGTGGGGGGGTCCTGTATGACCATTATCCAGCCGGAGCATGGCCTCTGCAGTGTACCAGAAGGTGGTCTATTCTTTTTTTTTTTTAATTTTTTATTGTTATGTTAATCACCATGTATTACATCATTAGTTTTTGATGTAGTGTTCCATGATTCATTGTTTGTGCATAACACCCAGTGCTCCATGCAGAACGTGCCCTCTTTAATACCCATCACCAGGCTAACCCATCCTCCCACCCCCCTCCCCTCTAGAACCCTCAGTTTGTTTTTCAGAGTCCATCATCTCTCTTGGTTCGTCTCCCCCTCCGATTTCCCCCCCTTCATTCTTCCCCTCCTGCTATCTTCTTCTTCTTTTTTTTCTTAACATATATTGCATTATTTGCTTCAGAGGTACAGGTCTGTGATTCAACAGTCTTGCACAATTCACAGCGCTCACCATAGCACATACCCTCCCCAATGTCTATCACCCAGCCACCCCATCCCTCCCACCCCCCACCACTCCAGCAACCCTCAGTTTGTTTCCTGAGATTAAGAATTCCTCATATCAGTGAGGTCATATGATACATGTCTTTCTCTGATTGACTTATTTCGCTCAGCATAACACCCTCCAGTTCCATCCACGTCATTGCAAATGGCAAGATCTCATAGAAGGTGGTCTGTTCTGCCCAGTTTGCCCAGAAATCAGCTTGGAGCTGTCAGCAGAATGGGTGAGCACGCAGGGCTGTAGAGTGCATGTGGATAGCCAAGGATGAGATCAGTCCAGGAGGACCCAATCCTGAATGGCGGTGGGGACGGGGGAGAGACCTGGATCCGTCTAGTTTGGTAGAAGCAGATCTGTGACCACCATTCGGCTTCTATTTCAGAGCCAGGCACTTCTCGTTTTATTAGTCTCCCCAGTAGCCCACTGGCCGTCAGGCAGTGAGGCTCATTTTACAGGTGGGGAATCTGGGGCTCCAGGAGGTCACCTGACCTCCCCGATGTCACCCAGTAGGCACCTGACAGGCCCCTCATTTGAACCCACATCTGTGAAGCCTGTGCTCTGTCACCTATGCCACGTGTCCCACGCAGCCAGGGTGTTGCCATGGGGACCGCACACTTTCCCTAGTGACACCAGAGCCAGCTGCCACCTGGTCTAGGTTCTTCAGGGAGTCAATTAAGGGCAAACTAAGAGTTCAAGTTTTATAAATTCAAGTCACTTCTGGATGTATGGAATCCTCATGGGATCCCCAGTAGCCTTGAATAACCTTATTCATCAGACATTCCCTGTAGACCCAATCTACCCTTCGAGGGTAAAGTTCTTCCACCAAATTTAAAAGCTCGTGTTACAACTTCTGGAGGTAACATTCCACAGGGGAGAGAGTGGGAAGGAAAGGTTTTGGCCTTTGGCCAGCCTCCAGCTCTGCATGGGAATCTCTGCTTGGGAGTGGGTCTCACGCTTTCCCTCACTTCCCAGAGGGAAGAGAGATGGGGCGGGCTGGGGGGGGGGCAGGCAGGAGCAGGGTCCTCAGCTCCCTTTTGTGCCTCCCACTTTTGGCCTGGGCTGCTCTGAGGGGCTGGTGTCCCTGGAAGGTCCCTTTGGGTCATTGCCCATCCTACCTGAGGCTGGTCCCCCGTAGCCAGGGGCTCAGAGCTGCAGGGGCTGCATTCCTGCCCCACAGACAGCCTCCTCCTTTTCTCAATGGCTGGCTGTGTCCTCCTTTTATTTGTGTATATTAAGTGACTGGTCTTTCCTGCCCACAAAGAAGCTGAGGCTCCTGCTTTCCTGAGCATAAGGCTAGACTTGGTTCAGTGGCTGGACACACAGCCTCTGAATTGTTCTTCCTGGTTGACTCTCAAGCATGCATGTTTAGTTAGGTGTGAAGTTTTCTTTGCCTTTTCTGTCTGTGTGTTGCAGGGTGGGGTGGAAGGGGAAGGACTGGGGACAAGGATGTGGAATAGTCAGCTGTCCCACTGCTGGTCGTGGTGCCCCTTGCCGAGGGAGTTCCTGGTGAGGGTCTGACCCGGCACGGGAATGTTCACCATGGACCCGTCTCCATAGCCCACCCAGCCACCGAGTCTCTAAGGCCACTCCACTGCTGCTCAGAACCCCTCTAATTCCTCTCCTCAGTGCCTTGCCCACGGCCCTGCCTTAGTTCTAGCTCATTTCATCTCCTCCCAGTGGCCCTTCCTATCTGCATTCCCTCCTGCTTGCAAATACGTCTTCTCCAGCTGGAACTCTCCCCTAATTCAGCTCAAGCGTCAGCTCATCTTTTCCCTCCCTCTCTTGTGCCCAGCCCTCTGTTTCTGCCCCGGTGCTCACACCCCGGTGCTTCTCAGCCCTCAAGGACCGCATTTGTTCATGTCTGAGCCTCAGAACCTAGCACTGTCTGACCATTGTCCTCCCCCCGGGAGTGGGTGAGTGAGTGAATGAGCCAGCCCATGAACGCAGCCTCTGAATGGAAGTGAAAGATTTGGCCGACGACAAGGTAAGGGCTCTGGCTGGCTCTGGGACCGCTGTCCCCAGAGCCCCCTGCCAGAGAACCTCTGCCCACCAGCCTTGCTCCTGGTTGGCCTGGCACTCGCAGACACAGTGCTGGGGGCGGCGTGGGGGAGGGGCTTCTCACCTTGCTGGGAGAATCAGCTAAGAAGGTAGCTTTACAGAGAGATAAGCCTCTTAGACCTGGGCCATCTGTTCCCTCTGAGCCACAGCCCCGCAGCCCTGGCTCATCGTGGGCAGAAGCTCAGCCCTGGGGGGAGGGCAGGGAAGGCAGGGACTTCCTGAACCGAGCCCCTCTGTGTGCCCTTTGTGGGCCCTATACATCCATTTGTGTGCGGGAGCCTCATGTCAGCCCTCTGAATGGGTCCTGGGCTCTGCATTTTATAGAAAAGGGAACTGACTTGCCCAGGTCACACAGAAAATCCTGGGCAGGACTGGGACTTGAGTCCTGGTGTGTCGGACCAGGACCTTTGCTATTATTGTTAGTAGTGCCCACATCCCCTTCTCAGAGTTAGATTTTGCTGTGATGAAGGGCAGCCTGCAGCAGAGGCTTCGGGGCACAGGTCTCCTCTAGCAGAAAGTTGTGGCTCAGGCCCCCATTGCTGACTTTCTCAAACTGGGATGTGCCACGCATTTTGTGTATTTATTTATGTATTATTTGTGTGCTTGAGTGTTCTTTCCAGCAGACCCACATCAGGAAGTTAGGAAGGGGTTCCTTCAGGGGCCATCAGACATGGGACGGTTAGAGGTTCTGTGTATCTCAGGACGACTGAGCCTCTACAGACTTGGTCGCTGCTCTTGGGGGCCTGTTACCCTGCACCCTAGTAGGCTCGAAAGTGTCTGGACTTGCAGCTGCCACATGTTACAGTGGAATTTTGACCGTCAGCACTGTAGGGGCCAGGTGGGGACTGAGACCAGGTGGGCTGAGCCTGAATAATTCTGAAAGTTGGTGGCACGATTGGGACTGGCATCTGGAATTCCAGAACTTTCTCAGGGCCCTTCCTGCCCAAGGTGAAGCCCTCCAACCTCCCAGTTCACTGCCATGAAGGTTGAAAAGGGTAGTGAAACCCACTGATGCCAGGGTCTTCCCTGGAGGGTTTTTTCTCTCTGAACTTTACATCTCTGAAGCCAGCATGAACCCAGAGAAGCTAATTTACTTGTTCAAGGTCCCACAGCAAGACAGGCATTCCAGAGTTTTGACCTTTGTATTCATGTTGTGGTTTTCAGAAAATTCTGGTTCAGGCTTTTCTAAAAGGCAGAATGAGCACAGTCCAACACGGCAGGCAAGAAATGTGTCTTCAAGAGAAGAGGCTCGTGGTTCATGGGCAGAAGCTTCCATGGGCCAAAGCTCTTCACATCTTTGCCATCACCCCCAGCTTCAAGAGGAGCATCCTAGGAGAACCTGAGACTTCTGGATGCCTCGGGTACTGGGCATGACGGTCTCAGCTGTGTGCATGCAGCCTTGTCTGGAGAGTATTACACTTGCGGGAGAGCCCCAGGTACCACCCAAATGCGGGACTCTGGCTTGAACTTACACAGTCTGCAGATCCTCACAAGGCGCCCTGGGAAGGGGCAGATAAGACAAGAGCCAGAGGGGAAGGCAGAGTGGGGGTTGAGAATGGAGAGAACACAATTAAGGTTCATTTCTAGGCACAAAGAGTTTTTAAAAATCAAGGTGAGAATCAGAGCTTATCTCCTTCCTGGAGACCCAGAAGGACACCTTTCATGGCAAACATGATTGGCTCAGTTTATTTTAGTCCCATCAGGAGGAAATCTGATTTACCGGCAGAAGATGGAGAGAAGGTGGCTTACGGGCTAAACTAGCTCTGTCAAGAGCACAGTCCACTAAAGTTGAGGGGTCTGGGAGGCCTGTTTTTGATGGCTACGGTAGGAGGGTCCGCCCACATGTCCTCGCAGGCCCTCAGACCCCTCGGGCTGTCTCCTCCCAGAGAGCATGTTGCAGACAATGTGTGTCTCAGAGCTATGTTTGCATCTTGACAGACCAGTCCCACTTATGGGAGGAATAATCCACAAGAAAAAACCCTGCATGCATCAAACTGTTCTTTATAGTTTGGTTTTGGATACCAGAAACAAATTTCTAAAAACAAGCTGAATATTCTATGGTGGAGAAATAGTAAGTTAATAATGGTATCTTATGATAGAAAATGGTTAGCAGTGATAAAACCTGTGATTATGAAGACGAGGTAGCAACAGGTAGAAAAATGCTCATGGTGTAATGTTAATTTTAACATAAAAAAATGAGATACAATAAAATTAAACATGGCTGCATACAAAAAAAAGAAACACAAATGAATGGGAAGAGTTACTAAATTGCTGTGATGAGATTATTCTTTTTTTCTCCTTCTGTTTCCAGATTATTACTATGTGCAAGGTGGTGTGAGAGTTGACAACATAGAATCTGGAACCAGAGTGTTTGGATTCAAAGCCCCAGCTCTACCACTTACCAGCTGGGTGACCTTCAACCAGTGACTTAACCTCTCTGTGCTTTGGCTCCTCATCTGTAAAAATGGAGGCAGTAATAGTACCTAACTCTTAAGATTATTGTGAGTTAGCAGATATAAGTGCTATACAATAATTGCTGTATAACAACTGGCTATAAAAAATAAATTTAATTATCATAACTTATTAATGGCCTCATATCTTAATCATAAATCAGTGCTAGTATTGGTGTGGTTTTTTAATTTTTTCTTCCTATTTGAAAGTGCTTTCATCTTCCAAATGTAATTGTCTCAGTAATATACAGTATAAAATACTCTTTTCTATTAATATCATGTTGCAAGCATTTTTCATCAGCGTTTCTGATGAAGGACCACGATTTCCTCAAAACTGCTTCCACCTCCTGTCTGTGCCCCTCAGATCCCTAAGACTCTCTTCTCTGGCTCCTACAACAAATACAGCGGTTGACTTATTGCAAATATAGTTGTAATTCTCCACCCTGTTTTTGCAATGCAACTTTGTAGCTGCTTCCACCAAGATATGGGGTCTGTTTCTCTGCTCCTTCAATCTGGGCTGCCCTGGTGACTTGCTTTGGCCAAGTGAATGCAGTGGAGATAAAGGTGGGCCAGTTCTGAGGCCTCGAGAGGCCTTGGGTGCTCTCACTCACATAGGTGGAACCCTGCAGCTTCTGTGAACAAGTTTGGGGTAGCCTGCTGGAGGACGAGAGACCATGTGGAAGAGGGTCCAGGTGCCTGACTGAGACCATCCCAGCCTTGCAGATCACTGACCCCCAAACATGTGGGAGAGCCCAGCCAAGATCAGCAGAATGGTGTATCCGACCCTCAGAAGAATGAATGAGCCCAGCTAATAGTTGAAGAACTGCTCAGCTGACCTGTCGATTCATGGCAAATAAGAAATACATGTTGCTTTGGGTCACTGAAGTTGGGAGTGGTTTTTTGTTGTTGTTGTTTTGTTTTGTTTTTAAGATTTTATTTATTTGAGGGAGAGAGAGTGAGAGAGAGCATGAGCAAGGGGTGGGGGCATTGGGAGAGGGAGAAGCCGGCTCCCCACTGAGCGGGGAGCCCGACGTGGGGCTTGATACCAAGACTCGGAAATCATGACCCGAGCCGAAGGCAGACGCTTAACCCACTGAGCCACCCAGGCGCCCTGGGAGTGTTTTGTTATGCAGCTATGGCTAATGAATATAATCTCAAGGAGCGAGGCTACTGCTATGAGAGCCTCTGACTGATTGACCCACTGGACAGGATGGACAGGGCACCCTCTTCACCTCCTCCCTTCCAGGGTCCATGATACTGGCTCTGTATCCACCCAGGTGTCACCCAAAGGTGCCAAAACGCTCAAGTCATCACACTGGTGATCCTCAATGGGTAATCTTTGTCTCTGTGGTTTGGGCCCCTTCCGGAAGACGAGGACAACCCCATGGTAGGGGAGGAATCTCTCTGGGCCCCTTCCACCCCGTCTCCCACTGTGGGTCAAGTAATTTTGTTTGTCTTCAAAACAGGGAGGGTGGCATGCAGCTCTGGGGTCCCAGGCAGTCTGTGGGAGGGGCAGGTACATGCTCAGACTCCAGGGGTCTTCTAAAAAGACCTCCCCAGCCTTCCCCAGAGCTTCCTTACCAACAACCTCAGGACACTTGGATGGAAGGTGACCTGACAAAGGCCCCAGGTGGGTCCTAAACAGCTGTCATTCTGGCCCCCACCTCACCTTGATGCCCCTCAAGTGCTAACAGAGTTCACAAATTGAACACTCCATTATAAAAAAAATGCTGCTATAAAAAGAAAACAAAAATGCTGCTATGACATGCTGCTCTACAGATTTATACACACTTTTCAGATACTTTGGAAAAGCTTTTTTTTTTTTTTATTTAGCAAATTGGTAAATGTGGTAAATTCAGCAAATTGGCCATTCATTCAGCCCATTGATTTTGGATGTTGGTTTTGTGGAACTGACCCAGAGCCCTGTGCCTGCCACTTTCCGTCATGCCCACGGGCCTAGCACTGCACTTGCATATGAAGCTAGGCTCCGGAAAGACATGTGAGATTGAAGAGTCATAATGCTGGTGTATGTGTGTCGTAGCTGAGGCTGTCAGCTCGGGGACATCCTCTAGGCACACTCGGTTATTTTCTCTTTGGACAGACAGGTGCACAGACACTCTTATATGTCAGGGAACCCGAGTACAGAGGCCAAATTCCCCGAGCTTGGCACCTCCAGCCCCTCTGCTGTTGATTACGTGGCATTGAGTAAGCCCCAAGGTCAGGCCGGGGAAAATGGCGGGTGGAACCACCAAGCTTGGGCTTAGGCTTTGGTTTTCAGTGTGGAAATCGCTGGCCTCCTGCTTCAGGTGCCCTGGCAGGGCTCTGACTTCCTCCATAGCAAGAGCAGGATGTGTTTATGGGGTACTTGGTGCCAGGCTAACACCTGGCTTTATAGTCACGACCTCGCTGACTCCTTACCAGAGCCTGGCATGGTAGATTCTAGTATCATACCCTTTCACAGGTGAGGAGACTGAGGCTTAGCAGAGCTGGGTGACCTGCTCAAGAGCACGCAGCTAGCAGGTGGTGGAGTTGGGATTCCAACTCAGAAGTTGCTCTGCTTTGGGGAAATCTGAGGTCTTGGGCATGCACGCCTCTTCCTAAGCTCGCCAAACCTGCTCTCTATGCAGGAGGCAGTGTGTTGCAGTGGAAAGAGGTGGACAGATCTGAGCTCCTGGCTCTGCCTCAGAGTCTTTCTGAGCCTCAGTTTCCCAATCTGTAAAATGGGGACAATGTTTCCCTGGAGGTGGTTCCAAGGATTTAAATGAGATTATATACTAAGGACCCAATAAAAAGGTTTGTTTTGCTCTTTTTATTCAGAGTTGTTTGCAAATTTCTGTAATAGAATTAAAATAGATATATATATATAATAAAATTTAAAAAATATATATGTGTGTATATATATATATATATATATACACACACACACACACCAAAGGAAATCCAGGGTCAACATGGAAGTCATGCACCTAGATTATTTTAAAGTGTTGAGTGACTAACAAAACAGCTGCCCTTGTACTGTGCACAAGGAGTTAACCTGGCTGTGTTTCCTAGGAACTGTGTGTGTATGTGTGTGCGTGCACATGTGTGCGTGTGTGTGTGTGTATGTGTGCACATCCTTAACTTCTTTTTACTGCCTGTGAGTGAGTCCATCCTGGGGAGGGGTTTGGGGATAAACTCACTCAGCAGGGAGGGACTCTACCTCTCTCTGCCTATGGTTTTGCCTTATTTATTTCATGGAAACACTGCCCCTCCTGCACGGGGCTGGGGCCTCAGCGGGGAGCAGAGCTCCAGTCAGACAGTCAGTGACTTACGCTCACCTGTCCTGGGCAGGTGCTTCGCACCTGCGTCCAATGTGTGAGAACTGGTTATTTTTATCCCGCCCCAGCTGGATGTGATGCCAGTTTGGAAGGAAGGGCTGTCAGCTTCTCCAAAGAAGTGGCCTGAGGCTAAGCGGTGCTGTCTCCCTCCCTCCCTCTCCTTCACACCCAAGCTCCCCTGGCACAGCAGTCCAGTAGTTGGCTGGGCGGCAGCTTGGAGGCTCTGACTCCGGTCATGGGCTCCCTGCACCATGGTCCCAGAGAAGCCAGCATGGCTGGGGCCTTCTCAGACCCCCGGGAGGGGCCTTAGGCTGCAGAGAGTGGGGGGCAGGGGCCCTGGATTAGTATCAGGCCTGCTGGCTCAAGGCTCGGCAGCTTTCCCCTGGGGGCTCTGCCTGCCCCAGGCTGTGGGGCCCTCCTACCAAAGGCGAGGGGAAGTGTGGGAGTGCTAACTTCACACCCGGGCCTGGCAATTCCCATGCTCCAGCAGGCCCCCAGCCTAGGCCAGTGCTGGGAACTGCGGGTGTGCAGCCCCCCCATGGGCCTGTCTCCTTCAGCATCCAGTGCCCCCACTCCGCCCAGGCCTTGTGGGAGAGGGCAGTCTTGTTCCTCCAGGCCTCACCCTGGCATGGAGCCCAGCTTTCCTCTCCAGCCGGGCTCCTGGGACTCGTGCTGCCTGCCTGCATCCTGGGACTCTCTGAACCTGTGAGTTCCATCCCCCTATTGGTCACCTTTCCTCATGTGCCAACTCACGAGGCCAGTCCTGCCTTGGTTGTTAGTAGCTTCCATGAACACCTCCCGAAGACTCACCAGCCTCTCTGTCTTCCACGGCCCCCTCTTGCCCATCTCAGGCCCCTACGCCTGCTGCTTCCCTGCCCGAACCCTCCCCTCCACATTCCTCCTTCCGGCTCCTTGCCTTTCTTCAGGTCTCAAATGTGGCCTCCTCTGACGCCTCCCACCCAGGGTAGGGATGTTCCCAGTACCATTTTCAAATCGCATTCTGTTCTTTCTCTTGACAGAAGGTATTTGGTTCAAAATGATTACTTCTTTGACTTTTTTTTGGTGGGGGGAGGGGTCGGCTCCCCCCATTAGACTGGAAGTTCCATGAGGCCAAGGTCACATCTGTTGTGGCCCCTCCGTGCCAGGCACGGCTGGGGGCTGATCCACATATACCACCTGTCTCACAGCCTCCCCAGAACCTCTTCTTACCATCTGGACAGGGTGCGGTGCTTACCTTTCTGGGTTGTCAGGGCAGGGCTAGGAACTCGGGAACAGCAGAGCCTGCGTTTCCAGGGCTTGCTAAGATGACTAGAATTCTTTCTCCCTGAGGGTGGACACAGAGGGGCAGAGACCCTTCCTTAGCATGCTTAGGACACCATGGGGTTGGATCTGTGAAGGAATGACTTGAATGAGCCTCTGCTCCCAGGGTGCTGGGGTCAGGAGTATTTATTCAAGGAAACTCAGGATGGGCCAGGCTATGGGAGGGCTGGGGGGGGGGGGCGGGGGGGGCCTGGAGGTGATTTTTTTTTTTTTCCAGAAATAACAAAGTCAGTGTGGGCAGATACTGTCTTTCTCACGTTCCTGTCCAAAAAACAGGACCATCACTCAAAGTGTCTATGCCTGTTGACCTAGTAGTCTCCCTTTGGCAATCTAGCCTAAGGAAATAATCTTAAATACAAGACGTGTTTTATATACACATATGCTTTTTACCACATGCTTAAAATAGCACAACGTTGTGAACCATCTAAATCTCTAAGCATGAAATTCATCATAGCACATTCACTTGATGGCAAGTTATACCTCAAAATATTACTTAAAATATTACTAAAATAACACTACGTTGAAGCCTATGCCAGGGACGCTCCTAAATGGATTGGAAACTTTATGGGGAAAAGTATTTATCTTCAATGAGTTGTCATTAAGGTAATAGTGGCAACCTCTCACAATGTCTCCAAATTAGAGGTCTGACAGATTGCATTGCTTTGGACTGTGTTGATGAGGAATTCTAATCACTGTTTTCCATATTACATATGCAGCAAACGTTCGTGACAGAAACTTTAGAAAACAAATACTTCCTATAATCCTACTGCTCAGAGATGATTGCTGTTGACATTCTGGTGTAAATGCTTCCAGAATAATTTCAATCATAAGGATTTTTGGTGATTATAATAATACAGTGATAAACAAAGAGATACAACATTGAACATATAGAGATATATTAATTTCAAAAAAATGCTTGCCTGCAATATTAAAAAGAAATAAAATGTTGAACATGGTTATTCTTGAGTCATGAAAGTACGGGTGTTTTTTGCCCCACCTATATGTCCATATCCCCAACTCCAATAAATGTTAAAATCTCCGTAATTGCTAAAAATAATAATAGTAATAATAATAATAAATGGGCAATGTCTAGAGGGGTAGGCAAGAGAAAAAGCTCAAAATAGCTACTTGAAACAATAAAGGCAGGAGAGCTAAATACTCATATCCACAGAGGTGCAAGGAACATCTCCCCCACTTGCAAACACACACAAGCATGTCTACTCACCCAGCACACACATGCTCACCCGGTCTGCTGCGTCTGCTACACGTGGTTGCCGTGCATAAGATCTGGGGATGTTCAGACTCAGTCTACTAATTCATTCATTCATTTACTCAGCGCAAATGTACTGTCCTGCAAGCATGATACACCTACACGAGAGTGGCTCCAGCATTTCTAGCTTGGTAGGATTCAGGTGCATGAATCAATCTTGCCGGGAGGTTGTGTGCTTGCGGTAAACACATCACTTTCTACATAGCTTGTGTGTGTGTTTAGGGGAGCTGGGGCTGCAGATGTAGATTGGGGGGGTGCTGCCACTGTGGATAGAGGTGCTACAGATTTAGGAGTGACAGCTTGTCTTCCCGGGCCCAGGACTGCCTCCTGGGGGGCCTGCCCTCCCACATTTCCTGATTCCAACCTTCCCAGGCCCTGCATTCTGCTCAGGAGCCAGCACCCCGGGAGATGGCCCTACCTTCCACGAAGAAGATGCAGAAGCAGAGGAGCAAGATGCAGAGCAGCCTGGAGATGACTAGAAACCTCATGGTGGGGTGGCCGAAACCTCACGTCGTGGGGAGACAGCTGTGCCGGAAAGGTCCTCCTAGGGCCACCTCAGATGTTTATAGGGTGATACAGTAAGGTGTTTCCCAATGGGCAGGGCACCAGCAGCCTTGGAATTCTCATAAAAGGTAGAGTCAGCCGCTCCCAAGAGGAAAAAACTAGCTTTTCGAGAAGGTGAGAGTATTTAGTGAACTGTAGCACACAGAGCTATAAATGCCCAGCCCTGGGAACTCCCGGCACTAGCCTCGGTGGTCAGAGCAGGAAACTCCCATCAGGGAAGGGCCACTTCCCGGTGTTGAACGTTAACTTTTAGTGTCAGTAATCATGCCACCAAACAGATCTTCCTGTGCATTCCTAAGATGGGGCAGGGAGGGCCATAAAACCCTTCGAAAAGCCTCAGGGAAGAGTCTCAAGCAATCCATGAAATGTAGGGAGCAGAGAGCCTGGAATCAGATGACCTGGGTTTGAGCTCTTGCTTTGCCATCTAAGGGCAGTGTGACCTTGCACTTGCCATTAAATGTCTCTGAGTCTGCTTCCCATCTGTGAGATGGACACAAGCCTGAATGAGCACACATGTGTGAGGGGCCATGGGTGACACGGTGGATACTGATAGAGCTGTGAAGGAGGTGGGGCTGCAGCTGGACCTTGACAGATGTTTAGGATGAAATGAAAAGGCGCTTCAGGTATAGGATCAGCCTGAGCAAGTGTATGGAGGAAGGAAACATTTTACAAGGGCGGGCATAGGGCAGAGTCCACCATCGTCACCTACTCGCTGGACATATTCTGTGGGCTAGGTCGTGCACAGGGGACGCAGAAGGCACTGTGCCTGGCCCCAGGGAGCCTCTGTTGGTGGAGGCAGCCGTGCAGATACACAGAATTTGTGTTTGCCCTTGTGGTATCATGTCCATCTGTCCTGTGCCCTAATGAGTGTGCCCTTCTAACCAACCAACTGGCTATCTGGTTTCCAGTTTCCAAGGGCACAGGGGAAGATGCCAGTATCTGGTTCCACTGCCCGGGGTCTTGCTGGTTCCTGGCAGCCAATGCAGACATTCCCTGCTGCCCGAGACTGGCCAATGGGGCGCTTCACTGGCCCTCCTCTCTGGCCAGAGATTTAGAGACACAATTTAAACCACATGCTCAGATAGCTTGGTGAGCAAATCGGTAGTTGGGGATGTTTTCTGAAAGTCAGCTTTTATGCATTTACAAAAACTGTAAAGCAATCCACCCAAAGAAACAGGTTGGGCCACTGGCCTTAAGGACCATATATCATGTCATGTGAGTCACCTGCCCAGCCCCTGCCTGGTTCCCTTTCTAAGGGGTGTTCTGAGCAGGCGGTGGCCGTGCCGGAGGGTGTGGTCGGGAAGACCCTGGGGGCCGACCAGGGACAACTCAGGGGCTGGAGCCTAGGAGAGACTTCTGAGCAGCCAGTGTGGGAAAGAGGGCTGGGAAGAGGCTGGGACTGGTCCTGAGGCTGCACTTGCCAGCCAGCACCCTGTTCTTACTTAGATTGCACGTTACAGGTCCATAAACTCCGCACAGTTTCCTAAAGACGTTTCCTGAAATTGGAACTGCATCTGTGGTCCACATCAAGGACTATTACCACTACTTTATTTATTTTTATGTGAGGTCATTTGGGGTGCCACCATCAAGTTCTCTGCACAACAGCATACCTTTGGCTACCACCCACCCATTACCTGTTGTTGTTGTAACAGGTAATTTTTGCTCTTGGCAAACTATCAGCAGAGGAGAAAAGAGCAACCTCCTGCCCAAGGGGGCAGGGATTCAGCCAAATCTTAAAGCTGAACTCTAACTGCTGAGCAATGGTGCAGACATTAGACTCTCAGGCTAGTAGAGAGGGAGATTTGTCTGGATCCACTGGACTTGGGTAATTTTCCCCGGCCTCTCAGCCCCGCAACTGTGGAGTCAGAAACAGATGTTAGGTTCTCAACACAGCTTTTTTCTCACCACAGATCACAGATCAGGGCCAGAAGAACTGGCTATCTCCAGGCCTCTGTTCCTTATCCTCTCACACATAGAATTCAGATTTGCAAGTGTTACTGGGACCAATATTAGTTTAAATGGGAAGAATAGATTCAGATGTCAGAATTCCACCCTGCTTTGTAAATTCTTATGAAAACTTACTGAAGCAATTTCGGCCCCCCACTAAATTAAATAACACAGGGCATAAAGTTCCACCCAATCCCAGAGATTATCCAGAGACAATCACTGTTCACAAGTTTTCACCTGCTTTTTTAACATTTCAAACATAGCTATCAACTTCCTACTTTAAAAAAGGAAGAAACACCTTTGGCTCTTTAGAATATTTGAAATCTCATGTTGAGTTGAGAGAGGTGAAAATGAGAAGCATTTTAACAGGAACACTTACCTGTTAGTTTTAAGCATATGCAGTTTGGGTACAAAAATAGTAAGATTTAAGGCTTTGAATAATTTCTAAAGATGATTTTCGACACTTGGAAGCCTTCCTGAGAAGGCTCCAGAGACACATCTAACATGCAGGGGAATTTACAAGGAAGAAAAAATTTTCAAGTCAGATTTATGATTTCTATAGTCAATTAGGAAAATGCCTGAAGCGTCTCCACCCTTTACAGGTAGAACATTTTTGGCCGGAGTCCCCATACTTCACTCTTCACCTGTGTGACACTTTTCTTTCAAAGATGTTTTATGAACCCTCTAGTTGATCAGAAATGACTCTCCTTCCTTTATTTGCTTAGCAAACTGCAGATCAGTTTATAATGGAGAAGCCAGACACTGCAGTGATCCTTCAGTTGTCTTATTTAATCCTCCCACCCCCCAAGCTCAGGGAGGCAGGCACTGAATTTCCAGCTTGCAACAAGGGAAAGTGAGGTTTTCTTTCATCTCACAAAAAGACTTGTGGTAACTTCTCATCTGGAACCAGGTCTGCCTGACTCCAAAGCTGAGGTTCTTTTCTAACGCTGCTTCCATGAGAGCTCACAAGTAGCTGAAAATAACCCACGTTGATATTTAGCTTACATGCCACCCCCAAATTGTACAATAAACCAATAGCTTCCTCTATGTTTTACGGTTGATCCAAACTTCCTCGTAAGCCTCCAGCTCCCTGGGTTTTGCCTGCCCCCTGCTACTGGAATAAGGCTGGCAAATCCAGGGTCTGTCCCTTCCACCCCTGCCGTCCCTGGTCCCCTGGGTTCTCACGGATGCCGTGCATCCTCCAACTGTCCCCTCCCCTTGGGTGTGGGCTGCCTACCCGTAGCCATGGCTGGTGGGCTACCCTGCCTCACCATGGTGGCCAACAGCGGGCCCGGGCTCCTCCACGGAAGTCATGCTGGAAGGTCACCTTTTCCACCCACCAAGGCACCTGGGGAGACTTGCAGGCACCGTCTTCTTTTATCCTGTGGCCACTCATGTTGGTACTGGCATCCTTGGGAAGCCACCATCTGATGGGAATAGTCCCTTGGCTGCCTTCTTGTCCCTGTCTCTCTGTGTCTCTGTAGCTCCTGGCCCTTTGCCCCCATCACCTCACCCCTACCCTGTGATTTCAGCCTGGAGTGAGGGACCCAGGACCCCCGTCTGCGATTTCCATCTTCCTCCCTCCCCTACACTCTAGCGCCGCAGGTTCCAGGCTCTAACCAGAGCTCTGCCACGTTTTAGCTTGTGTGACCCTGGACAAATTGCTCAACTTTTCTGTTTCTCAGTTTTTCTCTTTCTCAGGAAAGGAGTAGCTGAAGCTGGAGAGAAACGTCCTTTTGATGAGAGGGTAATGTGAAAGTGTGCTATATGAAAACAATTGTTCGATTAGGTGGCCCATTGCCAGCAGAGGGGTGCATCGCTTTTCTTCCCTTTGTCAACAGCATCCTGTTTCCAAAAAATACCTTCCTCCTGTGTTCAAGGATGTAGGATGCTTCTTTAACGCGGAACAATGGTTGCCTTTTGTTGTAGTTCACGGCAAATTTAAAAAAGGCACACTGAAATTCAGGTCTAAATGACTAACAGCGGGCCTGTGTATAAATGTGAAGTTTGACCAAGAGGGTTGAGGGCCGGGAGAGCAGTCGCCAGAGACTTGGGCAGCGGGGGCGAAGACGAATGCCAGGTTGGCCACTTCTGCCAGCGCTTAGAGTTGGGGAACCGCAGGCAGAGCTGCGTGGGCCCTGCTTGCTGGCGTCTGTTCTGTGCTTTGCAGGTTTGGCGGCAGGCTTCCCAGAAGAGAGGTGTCTCCTTTCCAGATCCTCACCCCCACGTCCAGCACCACCAGGACAGGGTGGATGAGCAAGGTGCAGCTGGAGCTCTGCCGTCCTGGGGTAAACTTCAATCCCGTTGTTGCAGACACAGCATGGGCAGGGCTACGGGGACCTTGAAGGCTCTGGGTCCGGTTTGTCTGAGAAGATATGTGCCAAAGGTCACAGGGTGGAGAGATGTTCTGCTTTCTGGGTCTTTCCACTAAGTTCCTAAAACCTGAAAATCTTCTTTTAAAGTGTTCCGTTGCACTTTCTCTTCATATGTACTTTCCGTTTTAAAAAAATTACTAGGGGCAGCTGTAATATACTGACAACAGTTTCCTACCAAATGCCCGTTTTTTCTGCTGCTCGGAATTAACAGTGAAAATCTTGTCATAATTTCCAACTTCTTTGTAAATGACTCCTCTACTGAAATGCAGTAGTGAGCGGATCTCCATCTTTTCCGAGGCACCCAGTATGGTAAGGGAGACAATTTGTGAGCACGCAGAGTCACAAACACATTTGGTTTGCAAGCAGAGAAGGATTCCCAGCAAAGTAGGGCAGGACACCTCCCATGATGCTGCATGTGGGGGCTGCCCAAGCATCCCCCTTCCCACAGAAGCGAGGAGTCCCCTCCGGCCATCAGCCCTCTGTGCTGGGGGTGTGGACACCTACATTCTTGTGGGCACTCACACAACTGCCCCCTTTCCTCTGAATCCCGTAGCAATCCGTATCCATCTGGATAATGCTTTCGTAGTTTCTAGAAAATGACCTCACAATTACCTTGGGTCATTAGTTGCTATTTCTCACATTTTAACTACATGGTACCTAATAGAGGGTTCAATAAACATTTGTTGACTTGATCTCTTAAAAAGAGTGACTTGTGTTTGGGCCCTAAATTCCCCACCAGCAGTTAAGGGCTTCTGCCTTCAGCATTCACTACTCAAAGGTCAGCAGGGCTAAGAGCCTTTGCTCACTATCAGATCCCTCCTGGCTACCACACGCTGCCTCTATCCAGCAGATGCTGTTTTATAGACTTTCAAGCCCGGCTGTGATGCCAGGGAAGAAAGTTTCTCATTCATCCTTGTTTCTCCCCACAGTTGGTGCTGAGTTAATTCCTTCAGAGTAGCAAACCGAACAAACCTATCAAATCCCTTACTCTCCTTATGAACAGTCAGATCACATCAAACTACAAATGCTTTCTCTCTCAACTTCCACTGATCCTCCTGTTTGGAATCTTTCTGCATTGCTGGGAAGTCAGTCCATTCAACCTGCATGATGCACGTAACTGGGTGGGGCTAGGTTTGTATTGTCTTGTAGAAGATTCCTTATGAATCATCAGTAAAAGTGGCTACAATTAGGGCACCTGGCTGGCTCAGTCCATTGGGCGTCTGCCTTTGGAACAGGTCATGATCCCAGGGTCCTGAATTGAGTCCCACATGGGCTCCCTGCTCCATGGGGAGTCTGCTGCTCCCTCTGCCCCTCTTGCCACTCGTTCTCTCAAATAAATTTTTTTTTTTTTTAAAGTTGCTACAATTATGGAAAGATAATCCTTCAGATACCTGTTCTTACAGGACAATGAACTATTGGAAATGGAAAAACTAACCACTGGAAAATAACATTTTTTTTTAAATTCTAAAATGTCACTGATTTTAGGATAACCTTAGTTTTGCAAAAAAGAACCCTAGTTTTAGCATCTGAAGAATAAATGATAATCATGAAATTAAACACACATTAAAATTAAACACCCATGAAATTAAACACACATTTCAGAAATGAAGTGTGAAAAATATAGCCTCTTGGAATTGAGGTAACATGACTAATGAGCAAATAAAATTAAGAAATAGAACACCCTTCCTATGAAATCATATGAACCTTGTTTCACCAAGCTCTGTGATGCTATGTAAAACCACTCTGGGGCATATAGGTGAGCAGCCCAGGTGGTCCAAGTGCAAGGAAAGCTAGCATGATGGTGGCTAGCTGCCGCATACAAGTAATCAGGCAATTTTTACAAAGTGCTCACGGAAAGGTCTTATTTTCAAAAACTGTTCAACTTGTATGCTCATCTGTGAGCATGAATGTCAGTTTGGCCCTGCTAGAAAATCTCAATTCTCTATTTCTAGGATCCAGTGAGGTTGCACTATCCCCCACCAACTATGAGACTCTGGCCCCTTAGGATAGCAAGCCATGAGTGAGGCAGAATCAAACACTAAGGCAGACAGGAAGAGACTGTGCAGGACCTGCCCTCATGCTAACTGGCCAGAATGGCCCATATAATCCCTCCTCCCCCATTAATTAATTTCATCTTTGCTTCTGCCACAATATGCTCCTTTTGCAGTTTTCAAGTGTCAATACTGGGGGAACTTTCTCCAGCTTCCTGAACGGCTTCTTTACAAAAGGCCAAGTCTTCAAGACCATAGCTTTATCTTTTCCTGAAAAACGGCTTCCATTTTGACTGCTAGCTAAATTGAGTACATTTAGGGAGGACTCCATCTTAGTGATTAACACTGACCTTCAAAACATCCTTTGATTCGTGGCTAGAGGTGATCTCAGCAACTGAGAAAAGGAGTTTCTGGTACTATATATAAGAAATAGGATCTGGGGAAGTCAAACATGATTACCATTTATTCTTCAGATACTAAGGTCAATCCCCCCCCCTTTTTTTAAGATTTTGAGATAGTGAGAGCACAAGAGTGGGGTGAGGGGCAGGGGCAGAAGCAGACTTCCCACTGAGCAGGGAGTTGGATGCAGGGCTCAATCCCGGGATCCGGGATCATGACCTGAGCCGAAGGCAGATGATTAACTGATTGAGCCTCGCAGGCGCCCCTTTTGATAAACACTAAAATTTTAATGCTCTAAGTATTTTTAGCAAAATCTCAACCTATTTAATTTGTACAGTGCTTTTGATCCTCAAAGAGGATTTCAGCCCTGTGGCATCCGTCGAACTTTCTAAGCGTAACTGGCTAAGACATTCAACTCTACCACTTCTTCCCAGCCATATGACCTTGTGCAAATAAATATCAAACTTGGGGGCTTCAGCTTAGTCCTTGGGAAAATGGGGATTACAAGTACCTAGCTCAAAGTAATGTTACGACTTATGCAAAGGACTTAGCACACAATATGCAAATAATTGAATCATTAGCAATAGCAATAACAATTAGCAACAGGGTATCTGGACCCTCCTACCATACTGGAATGACACAAATCTCAGGTGTCTTTCAGTTTCAAGAACTTTAACATGGAAACACACCCTCTATCCAGATGAACAATTTTAAGGGAAGCATGCCTTTCTTTCCACATCCTAACATTTTAAAGTGCACAGAACACACTCAAGGGTTCAGGGTCCTAGCACAGATTGCGAGCAGGAAATTGGGCTTCAAGGGAACTGGCATTTCTTGCCATCCTTCCCTGCTCTCCGACCCTTCCTCCATCATACTCCGGCCGTGGGAGACACCCTCACCGCCCTTACTCTGTGCTGTAACTCGTTTAGTCTTGGAAGGCTTCCTGCTGGCACACCTTGGAAACTGACTGCTGTGCTCTTACGACACTTGCCCTAAAGGACCCTGGTTGTCTCCCCTGGGTTTAGGTAGTAGCATGATGCCTGCCACACTCGTTTTGACTGAATGTTCACGACAGCGTTCTAAGCAAACCAAAAGGGCCTTTATTTTTTGTGTGATCATTTTTAAATACATATCTCAGTTATCCTGTAAAGCTTCAGGTGATGTTTTAGAAAATGAGAAGTAGGTATTTTTCTTTTTTGCCTAAAGCCTATCCATGTGCAGGTCTTCACTCTTCCCTGTGAATGATATGAAGAAAAAACCTCGGTGGCATGGCATGTTAACGGAGCCTGGGAACCAGGGATTTTTTTCATTATGACTTTACATCTGTTTTATTATTTTATAAGTATTCACATTTTATATAACACACTTTTTATACCAAAGTCTTCATTGTCTTAGCAAAGTCAGAAAAAGTGATGTAATGAAGTACCAAGTCATTTAAATTAAAAAGAAAAAAAAACCACCTTGTTTTTCTAAATAAGCTTTTGCCTGATACCCACTGTCGAAATTCTATCATTTTGTTTTGTGTGATACCATCCAAACATAGGGACATAAATTTTGGGTTCTAAAATGACTGAAGACAATAGGACCTTCAAGATCACATTGACACCGTAGAGTAACTAAAGTGGAGAAGGGAGAAAATAGAAGTCTGGCACTGAGATTTTTCTTAGGACAGCTCCCCGCACTGCCCACCCCCCAAAACCAGCAACAGCAGCTAAAACTTACATATTACTAAATGCCCACACATTTCACTCCAACCCTATGAGGTTGGTTCTGTTACCATCTTCATTTTATAGATAAGAAAATGGGCACAGAGAGGTTAATTTGCCCAAGATCACATAAATAAGTGGAAGAGGCGGGGCTCAAATAAAGGCAGTCTGGCTGTAAGTACCATGGTCATAATCACACTGTATTCTACCTACTAGGTCAGGAAGAGAAAATAAATCAAACAAATCCTCTATTCAAATAGTATGCATATGGTTCAGCTGGAAAAATTACAGACCGATCACCATCTGGCTGGAACCTTTATTATTTCAGAAATAAGCATCTCATATGTAATCTGAGGTGGTTAGAATAATTACTTCTGGATACTGTAATAAATATTTGTCAAAAATACCAATCATTTCAATAATCATACACACTTCATTCATTAAGAACCTCCAAAAATAACTCTTCTGTATCAAAACACTTACAAATGTCACAAGAGAGTCAAGTAATAGTCTATGCAGGAGAGAAGAAAAAGTCTTCTGGGGGAAACTCTAATGAAGCATTTTGCCTATTACAGTTTTGACTGACATAGTTCATGAAGAAAGACTAGCTATGTCCTCCTTTTTTGTTTAGTGCTTAGCCTGAGAGAACACAAGAAACCAAGTCTTGGGAGAAAAACTGCTTTCATAATCTTAAGTGTGAGCCACAAACAGGCTTTTCTGATAAAAGCTTCAAAGCCTGAAGTGATGGGAAAGGCAAGCATGTATTCTATTCAATATTTCAATAAATATGCACAAAAATTCAGCAATTAGGAACACAGTGTTTGTGTATTTGAAAATGCAAGAGTTTTCATGCTTTGAATGTTTTATCCTGAGAAGAGTTTTAAGGATATTTTGTTCTATAAGGTTCAAAAATAAAACTTAAACATATATAACACATATCAGGAATTCTCCATACGATTAACATTCTGGACCATCCTAGCAATGTCAAACAATGAGAAGCCTAACAAAATAACACGTATGTTGTAAAGATAGCAATGAGAAAGAAAGGAACATCAGGAGAATGAATCACCTATATCTTTGTTTCATGCTCAGTGCTTTTAAGTTCAACAGACGAATGTAAAAACAGCAATTATTTATTTGTTTCCAAATAGCCAGACCCCTCTCACTGGCTCACCACCAATTACACAAGTGCTAAGTAGTCAAAGAAAGACTGCAGGTGACCCTTTGCTTCTCTCTGGTCCCTTTACCAAACCTCTACATCACTTATGACATTACTTGTTGATATGATATACAGCAAAACAGAGTTTGCTAATTTTCACTCAATCAAATACATTTTAAAATAGAATAAATTCTCACAACACAAACTTTAGTTTTCACATTCATTGCAACATTTATGAATTACTCAAACACGAGAACTGGAAATGTGTGTGCTTATTTGGAAGAGAACAACTGAATTTATTCTGCAGAAGATAAAGGAGACCTGAAGCATCACATCACCGGAACAACTGAAACATGATGACAAGTCTTATCTTCTAAACTTCAATGAAAGCTCCTTGTACAAACTATTTAATGAATACCTGTCCCTATTAAACAAGCAAGATATCTGATGTATTAAAGAAGTCAGAAGCTGAGGCTCTTCATTTCTTTCTGTTGCTTCCAGTTGCTAGAATACTGGCAACTCGCATAAATATATTTAAGGTATCCACGTAGATTCCCAGCATCCTGGAAAAGAAAATTATGGCCTGTTATAGATGATGTAATTCTAATAACAATGATAAAAATTATTTCTTAATCTAGAAAAGAGAAAGCAATACTGATTTATTTGTCATAGGTATATGAAATGGAAATTAAAAAAACAAAAGATGCCAACACTAAGGAAGCCCTAGACTAGACAACAGTCAAGATTTTCTTCTGGCAGATTCATCTTCGAAATGTTAAAGGGCAATTTAAAAAATCATTATTCTATTCTCTGACATGCTCTTAGAGTGTAGCATCTTGCAAAAAAAAAAAACCCTGGGTGATAGACAATGAAATAATCAGGAAAAAACCAAAGAAACACCTTCACAAAAATGTGTTAGACACAAGTCTGGCATTTTTAAATATAATACATCTCCTCAAGGCAACCCCCCCTCCACCGCCAACCAACGAAAACTGTCACAAATCTGTGTTACGGCAGCATTTTAAAAAGACCATTACACTGAATTTCAGTTTCAAGGAAAAAAAAGATTACTTTACAAAATGTGACAGACAACATGAAACTCAAAAAAGTTGTTTAAATAAAACAAGCCACTTTGGTGGAGAGTCCAAGAAAAGGGAAAAGCATCATTATATAACAGTTGCACCATAAAGCTAATCAACAAAAATAGGCAAATACTGATTTAATTGAATACCTAAATACTACACTTAGTTACGATCTAATCAAATGTTCTGTGGACACATAGCTTACTAAATAGATAAAACAGATCAAACAGTAACAGAAATAAAATAGTACAATTCGACAAACCCATTGTGGTTATGTGATATGGTGACATCCTAATCCCTGTACCTGTAAATGTGACCTTATTTCAAAATAGGGTCTCTGCAAATGTATCAAGATGTGAGTTAAGATGAGGTTAATACTGGAGTAGCGTCGGCCTCAATCCAAAATGACTGGAGACAGAGACAGACACATAGGACGAATGCTGTGAAGACAGAGGTAGAGATTGGGGTAATGTGTCTACAAGCCAAGGAATGCCAAGGACTGCTGGCCAAAACAAGCAGCTAGAAGAGAAGCATGGAGCAGATTCTCTTAGAGCCCTCGGAAGGTATCAACCCTGATGACACCTTGATTTCAGACTTCTGGACTCCAGAACTTCAAGAGTATAAATTTCCATTGTTTTAACCATTCAGTTTGCAGTCTGTTACAGTAGCCCTAGGAAACTAATACAGCCATAAAATAAAATAGACCATAATAACACAAATGTCCTATGTAACAAAGGGAAGACATTAAAGACTACTTACGAATTGATGGGATCATATTTTTGAACTCCATACGCTGGTATTATTTCTGCACGCTTGATTACTTTCTGCGTATCATATAGAAGAAACATGCTGAAAACAACTAATCCACCATAAATTGCCACTGAGTACAAAGTGGCACCAGCCACAGTGGTAGGTGGAAGAAACATAGATCCTGGAAGGAAAAAAGACGAACTCTTCTATAATTGGATTTATGATTAACATTACTCAAAAAACAAAACAAAACAAAACAAAACAACCCTTCTTTTGGTGTACTGCACAGGTAAGAAAAGGACTGACTATATGCACTGTGTAATTTTATGCACATTCAGTTGCAAACCCATTATACTCATTCCTGCAATGGGTCACTTGCTCACATTACAGAAAGGCTCTTGCATCAAGAGCAATTTTCATGTTCTCCAGACCAACTTTTCCATTTTAGATGTATTTGGTAAAACCAAAAATCATAGTTTACCATGATGCCAAATAAGAAAATACACTCTAATTAGTGTTTCCTTTTTAAACTTTCAAAAGTGACTCTTAATTAAGTTCCCTCCTTTAGGATAACTAAGCACATCAATGATTTTAGGAAACCAAGAAGCAAGTATCAAAACCCAGCCGCTTACCCAATGAGGATACAAAGACGAGACCCAGGCCCACTCCCAGGGGTGCCCCCATGTTCAGGAACTTCTCACTGGGCGCGCACATGGCCACGGCGGAGAGGCCGCCCACGATGCCCGCTGTGTACCACGCGGCTCTGATGAGAAGAGGCCCCCCTAGCATCGTCAGCGGAGCCACCACTGCGCCCAGCACACCTGGAGAAAGAGCAAGCAGGGAAGTAGTTACTAAATGACAACCAAAAAGAAAACGCCACTTCTAATAACAGGCCATCTGAACATCGTATACCTGACTGTTCAACGACAGGAATACCAAGTCTCTCCCGTATGTAGGTAATACTACCCCTGAATTCCACAACCCAAACTTGCGGCTAGCCAAACTCGAAATCATAACAACACTATTCTTAAACTGTCTCAACTCAGAGTACAAACACTAATCTAGATGTTTGAGTAACTTTATCAAATTTTATGTACTTCATTATCTGGATATGAGCCTACTGGTATATTCTTTCCAACAACAATGCTATATATAAGAATTGAGATTAAAAGGCTTGAAATGAGTAACTCAAGGTCAAACCTGTTGCTGCCAAGAGGGAACAAGGTAAAACGAGAGAATGCTATAGGATGCTAATCCTAAGGAACTTCAAGGACAGGCACTGCTGTTTCCTTGTGGATAGGGAATGTCATCTCAGCTTGTGAACCGTAATTTTAGTTGTCAGGTATTCATAAACAAGTTCAGAAAAATTACTGTGAAAGGTATTAATAATTTAATTAGCAAACAGAACTCCTTAATTCAAAAAATAAATCTTAGATAATTATTTCAGTGGTCATTATTTCAGTGGTGAGTAGAGTTAAGTTATCCTCTTATTAAAACAGTAAGTGTCCGTAGTTTAACTCGTGGAATAGGCACAGCTATGGCCATACTATAATTTCAACACCAGTGTCTCTTTCGTGAAGAGTAACATTTCTAGATCAAGGAGAAAGATGTATCTCATGATAATGAACAATTAAAAATATCTTTTGCTGTAAGAAAGACACTGGATAAAAATTCCTCTAGGAATCTTTACATTTCTATTAGGATTCCCATCAGTTTTACAACTGACAGCAAAATTTTTAGCAAAAAAAAAAAAAAATCTATTTTTTTTTTTTTGCAGAAGCCAAGAAAAACCTGTATTCTCCAGCAGCCTCCCAACTTTACTCACCCCAGGTAACTCCTTGTCCTGAAATTTGCATTAAGCCACAGACAGAGGATGAAAGAGTGTCCTTCTTCCTCCCTTCCCTATACTGATGTGCCAGCTCATTGCTCCAGGTTCTCCTGACCCCGTAAGCCACCAACGGCCGGGGACAGGATGTAGAGCTGGTACCAGGGAGGAAGGATGAGCGAGCCCTTGCCTCCCTCATGGCCTTTTCATAGCATCTCCGCCACCCCCACCCCGTGGCACCTGGGCCTCCCCTGGCTCTCCAGGGTCTGGCCTGGTGGTCCTGTTTTCCATGACCTGTCCCTCCAGTGGTCCTCTCCTGTGTAAGCTGACCCTGTCAAAGACAGTTTCCCAGGTGGCCTTGACAGTCATGGTACAATCCTCTGGTTTTTCCGTTCTTCATGGCTAGGTTTATTGGAGATTCTATCTCTGGAGCTTTTATCACTGGGGGTCTGGCCCTTGGGTGGCTTAGTCTTCCAAAGATCCTGGCTACCATGCTCTGCCCAGGTCTCATCCCAGATGCCACAGTCCTCTGAGAGGTCCAACACTCGTGGACTAGCTCGTTGGCAATCAGGCTCTGTGTGTTCTGGCCCTCTGAGAGACTTGTCCTCACAGAATGTGGGCATCTGAGTCCTGGCCTTTTCACAACAGTAGCCCCTAAGTTTGAGGCCTCTGGCGGGGGTGGGGAGGGTGGGGGTGGGGGTCTGGTCCTCCAGGACTTTCTCATCAGCTTCGGGCAGATCCCTCCAAAGGTCTGTTCTCCAATATCTGGCTCTTTGGTGAGCCTGTTTGTTCTCTAAGGCCAGGTTTTCTGATGGTGTGGGAAGCTGCAGTCCAGCCTTCCTGTAGCTTTAGCAAACCTTTTAAGGAGATTGTCTGAGATTTTTCAATGATATTTTCTCATAAAAATCTTAAATGGTAATAGATGTTTGCTGCTTAAGGACATACCAATTACAAAACTAACAAGGATAGCTCAACATTATATTGTGAATCAAACTGGCATTCATCCAACTGGTACAGCCACTATGGAAAAGTATGGAGGTTCCTCAAAAAATTAAAACTATAACTACCATATGATTCAACAATCCCACTTCTGGGTTTATAATCAAAAGAATTGAAATCAGGATCTCATAGAGATGACTGTGCTCCCAGCAGCATTGCTCACAATCTCCAAGATACAAAAACCAAATTGTCCTTCAATGGATGAATGGATAAAGATGATGTGGTGTAGAAACAAAATGGAGTAATACTCAGCTATAAAAAAGAATGAAATCTTGCCATTTTTGACAACATGAATGGACCCCGAGGGCATTATGCTAAGTGAAATATGAGAAAGACAAATATCATATGATCTCAATTATATTAGGAATCTACAAAAGTCAAACTCAGAGAAACAGTAGAGTGGGGGTCACCAGGGGTAGAGGTGTGGGGGAAATGAGGAGATATTGGTCAAAGTGTATAAATTTCCAGTTATAAGATGCATAAATTTGAAGACCTAATGTACAGCATGGTGATTACAGCTAATCCTGCATCATATACTTGAATGTTGCTAACAGAATAGATTTTAAATGTTCTCACCACAAAAAAATGGTAAATATGGAAGTGTTAGCTAATGCTATGGTGGTAATCATTTTGCAATATATAAATGTATCAAATCAACAAGGTTTACACATCTTGAAATTTATATGATGTTATGTGTCAATTATATCCTAATAAAGCTGGGGAGAAAACACAATTAGAATAGTTTTCCAACGATCATTTCAGTAATTCCTGCACACTTAGTCCTAAGACCACAGCTGTGTCGACACAGTGCTAAACATTTGGATGAAAAATGAAAATGGAATGCACTGGGATGTTAATACTGGTCAAAAGCTAACTCTGATGTCCCTTTAATACTGTGAGGGAATGCCCTTGGGTCATCCAAACCCCCTTCAGGTCTCATCTCAATCATACCAGTGAAAGAAAGAGTGGACAGAGGGCTGGACTTGAAGAAATAAGGGTGTTCAGTTTTGACTGTGGCACCTGCCAGTGTGACCTCACACAGCCTCCACTTCCTCATCCATGAAATGGAAATGCTAATGCCTGCCTGCACAGCTTCTCAAGATACGGATGAAATGTAAAGCAAAAACTGGCATTCATGCTGTACAGGGAAGGGTTACCAGAGCAGGCCTAAGGTCATCTTTACAAAGACTTGCTTGCGGGGCTGGTCCTTGGCTACTTAAGAACTTGGCAGATAAAGCATTCTGTAACTGGGAGGGTTAGACTGCTTGTGAAAACAATGTGAGTTATGCTGAAAGCCTGCTTTCCTTCTGGAAATCCGTATTTTGGTAGTTGCTATGAAGGTGCTTACATGATCAGTCCTTAATAAAAACCCTCAGGCACCAAGTCTCTAATGGGCTTCTATCTCACTGCTCTTTTCACTTCCTTGATAAGTCCCCTCAAAAAAAGGAGGGAGCACTGAAGGCCCATGGATGAATTTCTCCAGACTCTGCCTATATTTTTTCCCCTTGCAGATGCTATCATGTGTCCTTTTATTGTAATAAACCTTAGCTCTGAGTACAACTATATGCTGAGTCCTAGGACTCCTAAAAAAACACTAAATGAATGAATGGTTGGTCTTGGGGACCCCCTCCAACACATAAAATACTTTGACCCAAATAATTTATATACTGTAATAATACCAGATTAAAAGTTTTCTAAGCAACCCAGATAGCCCTTATTCTAAACTCAAACTACATAGCTATTTTAATTTAATTCAGTAAGTCACTAAGTATCTACTATTTATCAGAGATAAAAACACTGAACCTGTTTTCTCAAGGAACTCAGTGTCTAAAATGGGAAACAGGTGCAGAACTCCATTCTTTGGGTAAGATACTAATGCTAAACTCAGATGGTGAGGTTTTTGGTGTTTTAATGCAAGGGTACATACTCAAGAGAAAAAAAAGTTCTGTATACTACTATGGTATGTACTTGTTCTAAAGCAGAATAATCCTTAAATAGATGGCACTCAGAGATACTACATTTTATAGAAGTACACGTTGTATCTTGAATAATTTTTTTCTTAAAAGCAGGTTATTGGTACTGGAAGATAATGGACCACCTCCCTCAATCACAAGGATTTTATCCTGTAAATCCCCACGGAGAATATCTATGGTTGAATAACCTCACACCTAACAGAAGAGACTTGAAAACCGAGGTTGTCAAGTCATGCTGTCTCATATTGACCAAAACAAAGATAGCACATAAAGAATGTAAATGACATAGTTCATACCAGAAATTTGTCATACTGGATGCCAAATACCTAATTTCCATTTACTAACCTATGTTAGAAACACTTCACAGTCTGTTTCCCTAGAAGTTTCAGGGAAATGGTTACAAAATTTGTCTTGTTTTATGTAAGTAAATAAACGAAAAGCAGAAACAGACCCGTAAAGACAGAGAACAAACTGATGGTTGCCAGAGGGGAGGTAGCGGGGTGTGCAAAATGGGTGAAGGGGAGTGGGAGATACAGGCTTCCAGTTACGGAATGAAGTCACAAGAGTAAAAGGCACAACACAGGGCACACAGTCAGTGATACTGTAATAGTGCTGTATGGTGACAGATGGTAGCTACACTTGCGGGGAGTATAGCAAAACGTATAGGGAAGCTGAATCACTATGTTGTACACTGGCAACTATTATAACATTGTGTCAACTATACTCAAAAAACAAATTAGAAAAAATAAAATGTCTTGTTTTGTGGTAGAGAACATGTATCTAAGTACTTTTGTTTCTGGGTCTAGCTGGCTCTTTGTTCAACCCACAGACAGAGACTACCCCGGGATACCTGAGATGGAAAACACTTTATCTAAAATATTTGTGTCTCCAAAATTAAGGGGTGGTATCACAACATGTACCTATAAAAGGATATTAGAACTGTCCTACAATACCACAGGTGGACAGCCTCTGCCCTGCCCACTGTCACTTCGTGCTAAACCTATCTAAATAATGACCCAGCTAACTGTATCAGACACAAATGTACATTTCCAAAGATCTTTTTTACTGTATTCTTTCTTCCAATGCTCTACTGCAAAATCCTCTACTCCTATTTTCTTACTGCATCCTTTTCTTCTCCACCCTCATTTTTAAATTTTTCTAAAAATACACAACAAAAACAATTCTTAAGTAATGTGTATCAGGTTTGAAACCCTCCCAGGAGGAGACAAAATACATAAAGGAAATCTCTACATATACTAGACTGTCACAGGAGGCCAAATGTAATACTGGGGATGTCCATGGTCTTAGTATCAGAATCATTTTTCAGAGTAGAGATCTGGTAATAAACAACCACATGAGTATGAAAAACTGTAAGTGTTTTCTAAACACAAGGTTTTATTAAATTATGCACAAGTCATTTACAATTGTGAAGAGCCACCAAAAAAAAAAAAAAAAATTAGTAATGAAGGTTGTTAAATAAAAATTTAAAATTAGAACATACCAGAATGTAGTAACCAAGCAACATGCTTTGGGACTGGGCTCTGGTCATATGGTATTGATCGTACCATCATTCCAGCTCCAATCATGGCTGCAAAGGTTGCACCAATTGTCTGAAAGACACATATTACTGAGAAAAATCAATCCTTATACAACAACAAAGTAGAAGCCCACAAGTTCCAAGTTCAGTTAGTCCCTCCAAAAAAACCTTGAATGAACTGATCCTAGTAGGGGGCAAGAGTGCCCCCTACTGTCACACAAAGTTTTGCAGACACCTTCAAGTGACTTAAGTTGAGCTTTGACTGATACCACCATCTTTTAAAGTTTATTCTTGCTAGACAGAGAATAAACCTCTTTAAGAATCCCAAAACAGGGACGCCTAGGTGGCTCAGTTGGTTAAGCGTCTGACTCTTAGTTTCGGCTAAGTTCATGATCTTAGGGTCATGAGATCGAGCCCCACGTCCGGCTCTGAGCTCAGCACGGAGTCTGCTTGGGATTCTCTCTCCCCCTCTGTCCCCCCCGCCCCCCCAGCTCATGCACACATGCTCCATCACTCTCACACTCTCTCTCTCAAATCAATCAATCAAGCTTGGGGTGCCTGTGTGGCTCAGTTGGTTAAGCATCAGGGCAGGATTTCAGGTCCTGGGATTGAGTCCCACCTCTGGCTCCCTCCCCCACTCGTTCTCTCTCAAATAAATAAAATCTTTAAATATATAAATCTTAAAAAAATAAGAATTCCAAAATAATTTTTATTTACTTTGTATAGCACAGACCGTATTTTAAAAAATTAATCATGATATACCAATTAGAATATATATGTATTACATTGCCTTGAACTCCATCATTTGCTAAATAAAAATCTAAAAAACAGAAGCACATGGAAAAGAGAGTAAGATTCTACTTCTCTATCCTCTTAGTTTTCTGGCTGACTTGGTCCTCCATCCCTTTTCTTTGCCTTAGATTGCCATATTAGTTTTAACACTTAAATATTCCTTGTGTGTATAAGAAAGAAATGCACATAATAGAAAAAGATGATAATGAATCTTTAGGAAACTTGAAGTAGAAAGTGCAAAGTTGCAGCTCTTGTACGAAACAGCAGATATTTTGTAGCCCAACTACTCAAAGATCAATTGAATGTGAATGCTTTTTTAACGCCTTTGCTTAGTCACTAATGTGTGTGTGTGACATACCAGGCCTGCCTAACTCCTCTGCATTATCTGTCTGACCCATGACATGTGAATGTTCAACCTCTGACGTAAAGCACAGATAGAGACAGAACAGCTGTTTTTGCTGAGAATGGGAAACCCTTTGCTCCTATTAATATAAATAAGCACAGTGAGTTCTACTCTATCATTTTCTAATGGAAAAATAATTACTAAAAACCACTTCATACATTTCTTCATACTTCATACAGATGCAAGGCATTTGCAGGATATTTATCACAATTGTGTTTTTTTTCTTTTAAGGTCCTTCATGTTCATGACCCAGCTGTATTTTCTGCCTTTTACCTTTCCATACTCTACACACTCCAGCTACACTGAAATGGTGGGGATGCAAACACACCCCCATCTCATGTCTCTTTACTTCTGGTTCATTTTGCCTAAGAATACCTTTTTTCTATCTGGTTGACTTATTCAAGGATTACCTCCTCACCTGGGAAGTTTTTCTGGGAGGGACACTGACTGCCACAAGCAGTGTCAGAAGCCTCTTCTCTGTTCCAACTTTGTACCAACTTTGACATAATTTCTATGTCTGTCACCCCCAAAAAGCTTCATCTTCATCTCTGTAGCACTTGCCTGGGGCTTTCCAAACTATTTCAGTAGCCCTAACAGCAGGTGAGAGTGATCTTATGCCCACAGGAAGTTGAGAATATGGCCCAAGCACAAAACTTCTTTGATGTCTTATTTTAGGGGCTAAACTCTTCTGTATATTTTAATTTTTCTCTTGTAGCCATGGTGTTTTGTTAAAAGGCCTTGTTTTATATTCTCTACCTGATAAAAACTTACATTCCTGGTGAGAATGCATCATGCTTATTCCGTGCCCTCTTGGACTTCTAGGTTAGGAGATTTATAACACACATCTGAAGTATATCGAAGTGTCCAAACGGCCATGCTATTCTAAATGGTCCTCCTTTGGAAAGTACAGTGGAAATATGACGGTTTTGGAAGTTGGATGGAAGTTGGTTAGATCTGGTTACCGAAGGGAAATCTGTAGGATATAAACTCTCCCATACCCCTTCCCTTCCCTTCTCAAACTCAGTACACGTTCTTACAATCCTTCGTTTCAGATTTTGCAAAGCCACGGCTGGCATACTTGCTTCTTGTCTCTTCCATTTGAGTTCTTAGAACTGAGCAGGGAGCCTGATGTGGGACTCGATCCCAGGACCCTGGGATCATGACCTGAGCCGAAGGCAGACGCTTAACCACTGAACCACCCAGGCGCCCCTCGATCTCCACTCTTGACACTATTGCAAAGCCAGTTTTATCTCAAAGTCTTTTTTTTTTTTAAAGATTTTATTTGAGAGTGAGCAAGTGAGAGACACCATGAGCAGGACAGCGAGAGGCAGACTCCCCACTGAGCAGTTCTTAGAACTCAAATACAAAAAATATTTTTGCTGTTTCAGTATCTGCAATGGCCTCTGCCTACTTAGGCACTTTCCTCAGTGTGGCAATCAAACATTCTTTTTCTAAATGTGTCTTCTTCACACTTTAGACCTCAAATCCTCGAACTCCACTCTTTTTTTCTTTTTTTTAAGATTTTTATCTATTTGAGAGAGAGATAGCTACAGAAATAGCGAGAGTGAGTACGAGCAGGGAGGAGAGGGAGAAGCAGGCTCCCCTCTGAGCAGGGAGCCTGATGTGGGACTTGATCCCAGGACCCCGGGATCATGACCTGAGCCGAAGGCAGACGCTTAACCACTGAGCCACCCAGGCACCCCTCGATCTCCACTCTTGACACTATTGCAAAGCCAGTTTTATCTCAAAGTTTTTTTTTTTTTTTTTTTTAAAGATTTTATTTATTTGAGAGAGAGCAAGTGAGAGAAAGACAGCACGAGCAGAGGGAGAGTGAGAGGCAGACTCCCCACTGAGCAGGGAGCCCAACGCTGGGCTCAATCCCAGGACCCTGGGATCATATGTGAAGCCAGTTTTAATGACTACCTCTTCTCCTTTGCTCAAGCTGTTCTGCAAACCTAGACTACCTTATTCCTCTCCTACAATAAAAAAAATGCTAGCCTCCAACATTTCTGATGAAATAAATGTCTCTTGCATAGACCTTCACTACTAGTCTAAGACAAAAACAGTCTTTCTTTAATTTTTATTTTATAATTTTAATTTTTTAAAATTTTATTATGTTAGTCACCATACATCATTGGTTTTTGATGTGGTGATCCACGATCCATTGTTTTTGCATAACACCCAGTGCTCCATGGAGTACGTGCCTCCTTAATACCCATCACCCGGCTAACCAATGCCCCCTCCCCCCTAAAACCCTGTTTGTTTCTCAGAGTCCATGGTCTCTCATGGTTCATCTCTCCCTCCAATTCCCCCCCCCCATTTTTCCCTTCCTTCTCCTAATGTCCTCCATACTATTCCTTATGTTCCACAAATAAGTGAAACCATATGATAATTGACTTTCTCTGCTTGACTTATTTCACTTAGCATAATCTCCTCCAGTCCCATCCATGTTGATGTAAAAGTTGGGTATTCATCCTTTCTGATGGCTGAGTAATATTCCATTGTATATATGGACCACATCTTTATCCACTCATCTGTTGGAAGGGCATCTCGGCTCTTTCCACAGTTTGGCTATTGCGGACATTGCTGCTATGAACATTGGGGAGCATATGGCCCTTCTTTTCACTACATCTGTGTCTTTGGGGTAAATACCCAGGAGTGCAATTGCTGTCATAGGGAAGCTCTATTTTTAAATTTTTGAGGAACCTCCACACTACTTTCCAAAGTGGCTGTACCAACTTGAATTCCCATCAACAGTGTAAGAGGGTTCCCCTTTCTCCACAACTTCTCCAACATTTCTTGTTTCTTTCCCTGTCCATTTTTGCCATTCTAACTGGTGTAAGGTGGTATCTCAATGTGGTTTTGATTTGGATTTCCCTGATGGCTAATGATATGAACATTTTTTCATGTGTCTGTTAGCCATTTGTATGTCTTCTTCAGAGAAGTGTCTTTTCATATCTTCTGCCCACTTTTTGACTTGTTTTTTGGGTGTTGAGTTTGAGAAATTCTCTATAGATCTTGGATACCAGCGCTTTATCTGTAGTGTCATTTGCAAATATCTTCTCCCATTCTGTGGGTTGCCTCTTTGTTGACTGTTTCCTTTGCTGTGCAGAAGCTTTTTATCTTGATGAAGTCCCAAAAGTTCATTTTTGCTTTTGTTTCACTAGCTTTTGGAGATGTATCTTGAAAGAAGTTGCTGTGGCCGATGTCAAAGAGGTTACTGCCTATGTTCTCCTCTAGGATTTGGATGGATTCCTGTCTCACACTGAGGTCTTTCATCCACTTTGAGTTTATCTTTGTGAATGGTGTTAGAGAATGGTCGAGTTTCATTCTTCTGCATGTGGCTGTCCAATTTTCCCAGCACCATTTATTGAAGAGACTGTCTTTTTTCCATTGCATGTTTTTTCCTGCTTTGTCAAAGATTATTTGACCATAGAGTTGAGGGTCCATATCTGGGTTCTCTATTCTGTTCCATTGGTCTACATGTCTGTTTTTGTGCCAGGACCATGCTGTCTTGGTGATCACAGCTTTGTAATATAGCTTGAAATCAGGCAACGTGATGCCCCCAGCTTTTTCTTTTTCAACATTTCCTTGGCGATTTGGGGTCTTTTCTGATGCCATACAAATTTTAGGATTGTTTGTTCCAGCACTTTGAAAAATGTCATTGGAATTTTGATCGGGATGGCATTGAAGGTATAGATTGCTCTGGGTAGCATAGACATTTTAACAATGTTTATTCTTCCGATCCATGAGCATGGAATACTTTTCCATCTTTTTGTGTCTTCTTCAATTTCTTTCATGAGCGTTTTGTAGTTCCTAGAGTATAGATCCTTTACCTCTTTGGTTAGGTTTATTCCGAGGTATCTTATGCTTTTTGGTGCTATTGTAAATGGAATCATTTCTCTAATTTCTCTTTCTACAGTTGCGTTGTTAGTGTATAAGAAAGCAACTGATTTCTGTGCATTGATTTTGTATCCTGCCACATTACTGAATTGCTGTATGAGTTCTAGTAATTTGGGGGGTGGAGTCTTTTGGGTTTTCCACATAAAGTTATCATGTCACCTGCGAAAAGAAAGAGTTTGACTTCTTCTTTGCCAATTTGAATACCTTTTATTTCTTTTTGTTGTCTGATTGCTGTTGCTAGGACTTCTAGTACTATTTGAACAATAGTGGCGAGAGTGGGCATCCTTGATGTGTTCCTGATCTTAAGGGAAAGGCTCTCAGCTTTTCCCCACTGAGGATGATATTCGCTGTGGGTTTTTCATAGATGGGATTTTATGAACTTGAGGAATATTCCCTCTATCCCTATACTCTGAAGAGTTTTAATCAGGAAAGGATCTACTGTGTTTCTGGTTTCTAATTCATTGATTTCTGCTCTAATTTTAATTATTTCTCTTCTAGTGCATGGCCTAGGCGTTGTTTGTTGCTTTTTCTCTAGTTCTTTAAGGTGTAGAGTTAGTTGGTGAATTCGGGATTTTTCTATTTTTTTGAGTGAGGCTTGGATGGCTATGTATTTCTCCCTTAGGACCGCCTTTGCAGTATCCCATAGGTTTTGGACTGATGTGTTTTTGTTCTCATTGATTTCCATGAATTGTTTAAGTTCTTCTTTGATTTCCTGGTTGACCCAAACATTCTTGAGCAGA
>NW_022589732.1:22386545-22520320 GCF_004348235.1 Phoca vitulina | reverse complement strand
AGAAGAATGAGTATTCTGTTGTTTTAGGGTGGAATGTTCTGTAAATATCTATGAGGTCCATCTGGTCCAATGTATCAAAGCTCTTGTTTCCTTGTTGATTTTCTGCTTAGATGATCTGTCCATTGCTGAGTGGAGTATTGAGGTCTCCTACAATTAACGTTTTGTTATCAATAGGACTCTGTATTTTGGTTAACAGTTGGCTTATATAGATGGCTGCTCCCATGTTGGGGGCATAGATATTTACAATTATTAGATCTTCTTGTTGGATACACCCTTTAAGAATGATATAGTGTCCTGTGTCTCTAATTACAGACTTTAGTTTAAAATCTAACTTGTCTGATATAAAAATTGCTACCCCGGTTTCTTTTGAGGTCTGCTGGCATGGAAGATGGATCTCCATCCCTTCACTTTCAGTCTGGATGTATCTTTAGGTTCAAAATGAGTCTCTTGTAGACAGCATATGGATGGGTCCTGTCTTTTTATCCAATCTGCAACCCTGTGCCGTTTTATGGGAGTGTTTAGGCCATTCACGTTGAGAGTGATTATTGAAAGATATGAATTAATTGTCATCATGTTGTCTGTGAAGACGTTGTTTTTATAGATTGTCCCTGTAAATTTCTGTTGTATATCACTCTTGGGGTCTTTCTCCTTTTATAGAACCCCCCTTAATATTTCTTGCAGGGCCAGCTTAGTGGTCACATATTCTTTCAGTTTCTGCTGGTCGTGGAAGCTCTGCATCTCTCCATCCATTCTAAATGAAAGCCTTGCCGGATAAAGTATTCTTGGCTTCATGATCTTCTCATTTAATACCCTGAAAATGTCTTGCCAGGCCTTTCTGGCTTGCCAGGTCTCTGTGGATAGGTCTGACGTTATTCTGATGTTCCTCCCTCTGTATGTAAGGAATCTCTTCCCCGTAACTGCCCTTAAGATGGTTTCCTTGCTTCTAAGATTTGCAAGTTTTACTATTACATGCCGGGGTGTTGGCCTGTTTTCCTTGATCTTGGGAGTGGTCCTCTCTGACTCTAGGACGCGAATGTTTGGTTCATTCCCCAGATTAGGGAAGTTCTCAGCTACGATTTGCTCAAATACATCTTCTAGCCCTCTCTCTCTCTCCCCTCCCTCCGGGATTCCAATTATTCTGACATTGGAACACTTCATGGTGTCACTTATTTCTCTGATTCTATTTTCATGGATTCTGAGTTGTTTTTCTTGGCCTCCTCTTTTCCCTTTTTATCTATTATCTTGTCTTCCAGGTCGCTTATTCGCTCTTCTGCCTCAGTTACCCTAGCTTATGTAAGATTATCTAGATTGGATTGGATCTCATTGATAGCATTTTTAAGTTCTGCCAATTCACCTTTCATCTCTGCCCTTAGAGACTCTATGTTGCCATTAATTGATTTCTCCATTCTAGCCATTGTCTTCACAACTGCTAGCCTGAATTCCATCTCCGACATCTTGGTTATATCTGCATCCATTTGTAAATCTGCAGCAGAAGTCATAATCTCTGAGTCTTTTCTATTTTGGGGGCTCCTCCTCCTAGTCATTCTGTTGATGGGTGTTTGAGGGAATGTAGAGAGTCCAAATTATTGACCAGAACCCAAGCAAGATGCACCTGTTTTCTTGGGACCTTAGGGTTGCTGGCCTCTTGTTTTCCCAGCCTGTCTTCTGGGGGAGGGGCCTGCCACGCTGTTACTCAGGCAACCCTGTTTGGGTGGAGTTGCCCTGCCCCCCTGTGGCAGGGAGCGGGCTCAGCAGGAATCAGTCTTTGGGGCTTTTGTTCGCTGGTGGCTTTCCCCGGCAGCTTTCCGCGTCTCTTCCGCAAGTCAGAGCAGAAGAGACCGTTTCCAACCCTTTGTCTCAGAGCAGAGACACTGCAGTCTGTTCTTCAGTGAGCTCTCTGGGCCACACCGTCTCCGTTTCTATCCGTGCTGCTATGAACTGCAGCGTCCTGGGTTGTGCACCCCTACGCAGCGCCCCCAGTCCTGCCTCCAGGTCGGGGCATGTCTCTGCCCTTTGTGCTTCTAAAACCGCCAGCTGCTCCCAGTTCACCTGGGCAACCGTGCCGCTCCGGGTTTCCGCCCCAGGGGCTGCCCTAAAGTCCTTTCCCCCACCACTACCGGTCTGCGAGTCTGTGCCCGCACAGCGTGCAGGCTGTCGCTCCCAACAGTGTAGGATCCCCACGGCCAGGCACCCTCCTGCTGCCGTTTATCCTCCGATATCTGCTGGCAGAATCACGGCTCCCTGCTTCGTACCTCAAAACCAACCACCTGCGATATTCTGTTTGTAGAAATCCCGATCTTCTTACCTTTCAGGCTGGTTTTGTGGGTGCTCAGAGTGGTCTGGTAGACATCCAGCTCAATTCCGGGGACCAGTTGAAATAGGGTCCCCTACTCCTCTGCCATCTTTCCCCCCTCCTTCCAAAAACAGTCTTTCAACTGATTTTACACTTTCTACTTCTTATTGTACACATTCTTTACCACTTACTCAAGCTCATTTCTTCAACCAGACAGCAAAAAATAGCTACTACTTTTAAAATCATTTTTTTTTTGTATCTAGCAAAATAACAAATGCTCAAGAAACACAGAATATAGGGCGCCTGGGTGGCTCAGTTGGTTAAGCGACTGCCTTCGGCTCAGGTCATGATCCTGGAGTCCCTGGATCGAGTCCCACATCGGGCTCCCTGCTCGGCAGGGAGTCTGCTTCTCCCTCTGACCCTCCCTCCTCTCATGTGCTTGCTCTCTCTCATTCTCTCTCTCTCAAATAAATAATCCTAAAAAAAAAAAAAAAAAAAAAGAAACACAGAATATAAAACCTTACACAGGGTTAAGAAAATTCAAAGTGTTAGCAACAAATATTTTCCACTGACTTCTAAGATGGTTTTGCATTTGCTGCCTCCCCCACCCTTTATTAACTAAATTGCTATAAAACACAGGCTACTGGATCTCTGCTGTTAGGTAAGTAGGATATTCCTGTAAGTTTGGTTTTCAACCCCTCTGCCACTATTTAAATACATACTCAACAAAGAATAATTCCCGATTTACCTCAGAATGTAATTCCTACTTTGTCTCACTTGCACTATTACTTCATAGATTTGAACAACTTGTTCAATATAGTAAGGGATTCACTTCCATTTAATACCCCTCTCCCCATATTTTTTGTCTAATCTTTTGATATTTAGTGAAAAAGGAAAACAAAAACAAGCTGACTTACCACCCAAGAGCCTCTCATCATGAAGTTCATGAGAACAGGAGTTCTGCTCACTGCCAGGGCGGACAAAGCTGTTAAGCCAATACTCCCTGCTAAGTACATATAGGTAGAATGAATTCTATCCTTCACATACTGAGGCCAAATTCTGTAAGAAGCACAACATGGTTAATTTATGGAAATATGGATATAAATTTTGGTTAAATCATTCATAGCTGGGAAACTTTGGGAAATACCAATTTATTGCTCTAATCTTATCTCATTTATTATGGAAATAATGATGCATACATTGGAAGTATCATAAAAATTAAATGATATAAAACATAAGCACTTGGCACATATACAAAGCAACACATTTTCTCCTTGCTTAAACACATATAACCTTAGTAAAAGATTTTTATTTAAGTTTGAATAGATGCCAAGAGATTTTATTTTTATTCAAGTATATTTCTATAGTTAGAAGATTAGATGTAAAACATTCCAAAAGTGGCAAAAGAGAAAGATGAAAACAAAATTGGAACCTTGAAGACTGGGAAATGTTTGGGAATGATTTACTTACACAGCCTTTTCAATAGCTCCAATCTCATTAGACATTCCCAAGCCATAGTAGCACAATGCTCCAAGACCAACAGCAGCCCCTCCAGCAATAAACCATCTTCCCATCTGATCAACTGGAGAACACAGGAGGAAATGCACATTAATAGTCATGTCTTGACTAAATTAAAACGCTGACGGTAAGCCCTTTCTAATATTTGTATGAGGAAAATCAAACTATATACCATAGTCCTTTGTAACAACCATAATTAGAACATATGGGGATATAAGCAGCTTCAACATTAGGGGACCAGTAAAAAAGGACACTGCTAAAACATAGGTGTAATAATACAAAAAGGATCAGACTTGATTAGCCTCTAGCTTCACTCCAAAGAAATTTAAGGAGGCAGTGTATCTGTAGATGTGGGGATACTTCTGTAATACATATTATTTTATTCATAAGAATCTGGGTAATGTTCTCATGATGCTCTTAGAAAGAAAAAGATGAAAAAGAAATGTTAATAGTCATACCACAGTGTATAAAGTGCCATTAAACGAAGATGATGCTTGATGTAGACAAAGAAAAAAAGGAACCAAAAATGTAATCAGTGTTAATGTAGCAGAATCAAGGGAGAGGGTACCCTAAAGTAAGAGCAAGAGAAAGAAACAACTTACTCTTAATTGGATGCATCTTACTCCTTTTAGTTTGAGTTTGTCACTAAGACTATTACTATGCTATAGCTGTATGTTTCATGTAATTTATTTTTTTAGGGCAAAATTACTAATCAGAAATGCCTGGAGGGATACGGATTACAGCTCTTTCCCATTATAATATATTGACACTTTGTAAGGTCATTAACCAGCAATAGTGTTCTATGAATAGATCTGGGTAGATTAACAATCTTGTTAAACTTGCAAAGCTGAAATCCAAATGAACTTCATTAAGGTACTGTTTCCAGGGAGCCCATATATAAACAACCAATTAAGAAGAACAGGTAGGCTTTCATTAGTACCTGTTTTAGTGATTTTTCTCTTGACCTAAAACATACATAAATATTATATGCTTGAATGAAGATTCTGTGCAACTTCAATTGAAGTCCCTTAACAGATTATATCTTTAATACCATGGCATATTAACTACCAATCCTTTCTTTAAAAAAATGGTAAAAGTAAAATTTTCTCTGGAAGAAATATGATTGGGAACCAATGAACCCAGTGTGAAGTATCAATCTTTTCTGCGTCATGAGATCCTGAAGAATGATTGTCTTTCTTCCCAGAAAATGCTCACATATATAAGTTTGCACATATTTTTAGAAGGCTGTTCATGGACTTCTTAAAACATATTCACATACTCCAGTTCAAAAACTAAAGACTGCTGCCTACTTTTAAATATTTTTTCCACTGATGGTTCCATTGCTGCCTCCTTAAGTTCTTGGCCAGTTTTCCCACGCCGGATCCCAACTCTTGTCTTGGTGGCATATTGCTGATATACACAAAAACAAAGACACACGATACATACAGCAAAACAGAATGTTATTAATAAACTATAATTAAATCTCATCACACTAGAAAACTGTATATAACTTGGTACTTTCTATGTATGTAGTTTCACTATAAAGGTCTGTTAGCCAATCTAAAAAATTAAATGTAAACCCTACCTACCTGTGGTCTATGTTTGAAGTGATTCACTTAAATTCTTAGTTTACAACCTAACTTCTTAAAGTTTCAGAATAATTATTTCATAAACTACAGATTTATATCTCTAGAATCATATTTTAAACACTAACTTTAAAAAAACCATGCATTCATTAAGTATGAGCTACATTTTTTTTTTCCATCTGGGAAATGGGCTCAAGAAAGTTACCTTTCCTTAACATAAAGTCAAAGGGAAGGATGATTACTACCTCTTTTTTTTAGCTCTTTTTCAAAAGCAGAACAGTTAATTCATGAGGAAAACAGCTGTCTCTTCTAGCTTATATATATTTCCTTATCTACCTCACATTTCAAAATTTATACTTCTAATTTGAATGCTGGAGAAATCTATTATAAAAATAATGGGTGTCTCTCTAACCTGATGGATTTTACCACTCTTTACTCTTTAATCAAGAGCTGAAATGACATTTTTAGTAACTTATTAATAAGCTACTGACCAAATGTTAATATTCCTGGGTTCTTAAGCTTTTGACTACAGGCTCCACATCTCTTTGTTGTACCATATAATTCTCAATCTCACACAAATCACTGTAAGTTCTCTGAATGAAACTCCAAAAGCTGTAAGTAAAGAGAAAGTTATAGGAGCTCTGTCTTTCATATGTGATAAGGAGGAACAAAATGGCACAAAACTAACGGGGAGAAAGAGCTGATTTGGGACATTATCAGGGATAACTGTTTCAGTAAATCACTAATGATAGAACAGGGAGCCTCATACAGTCAAAAAAAAAAAAAAAAAAGGTTCCAGTGCACAAAGAGAGGGACACAATGTAAGATATCAGATTATCTTTACCCGGCTGGGTGTTAAGAGCCATTGATTCTTCGTGATGGAATTCTTCACAAGTGGGGAGGCCTTGGTGAAAGCTGGTTGGAAAACCCTGGAAGGGAGTGTCCGGAGACACACAAGTCTTGCGGCCAGCATGGTGGTGCACCAGGTTTACCAAGCAGATCTGAAATGCTATTTGAGACACAGACAAAAAATAACCCATTAACCAACTGAGGGAATAACACAGAAAAGATCCGGAGACACAGAAGGGCCCAGCAATCATATTTCAGTAGAAAAATGGAGTTTTTTTTAAATGTTAATGATGAATTGTCAGCTTATTCCTTGTTAGTCCAAGAAATCCACCCCACAGAATCCAATATGGGATGATCACCAAAATAGAACTGAATCCCAGTTTGAACAATATGGTGTATGACTCCATATAAGTTATGCGTCTAATACAAAGTAGGTGTTAATATCTTAAGACAATTGCAGTGTGTGTGATGGCTTTTATAAATGTGGTTTTAAGCATTCAATGGGACAATTTAAAACAAGACTCTGTATAACTTTTGAGCAGAAGAAAAATGTCATCCAAGGAAGAGATGAGTAACTCTTCAAGGTCATGCTACACTGTAAGGTTTCACGACATCAACAGTAATAAAATATTTAAATTTCTGCTAAACATGCCAAATATTACTTCCCTTCAAAATGTGATAAAAATACTCAAGGTACTGAAACCACCTGGGATGCATCTCTGGTCCTTAATGATTTAACCTCTAGGAACGGGACCCAGGAATGTTTTACCTAGCACCCCCAAAGCTAAGAATCCTTGCTAAAAAAATACCTATCAAACTGTACTTCCAGCTCTCCCACTGAATCTATAAGGGTTGTACAACACTGAGAAAATACCGAGACCTTCTACTACTTTCACGCCATTACATCATCTCAGCCTGTTGGCGGTTTATATTCCCCGGTACTCAACACATCGACCGGGAACGAGGCCCCGCTGAGTGGCCTCCATGTCGCGCAACAGAACAAAGTGGAAATCTTGTTTCTGCCACATTCCAGAAGTGGCCTCGTGACTGTCTGCCCTCTGAGACTCATATGTGTTAGCTATAAAATGGATAGTATGACGACCCCATACGCTTCCGCAAGCACTGATGCGCTCAAGCTCCTGGTCCCCCGAGAAAGTCCACCCAGCTCTCCAGACTCGGTTGAGAACTCGGCAGGAAGCCTCCAGTCTCCCAAAGTCAACGCATAACCCCACCACACCCCCGCTCCAGCACCCCCTTATCTGAGAGGGCGGCGGCCGTGCGGCCCAGCCGCTGGGTGATTCAGCACCTCTGCCCGAGGGAGAAGAGGACAGCGGGGGCGAGCGCCCGCCCGCCTGCCACAGGCCCCGCCGCCGCCGCTCTCTTTCACCCGGTCACCCGCAAGACGATGACCCTAACGCTCCACCAAACTGTGGCACCGCCAGGCTGTGACGCAGCAAGCAGCGCCGCCGCCTTCAGCCCTCCTCGGATGCACCCAGCGGCCCCGCGAAGCCGGCCGTCAGGACAGTGGATATCCGGTGCCAGAAGGCCCGGAGTAGCCATACCTCAGTCCCTGGTCACCTCAACCACACAGTTACCCTTCCGGGCCGGCGAAACGCAAACGCGTACACCTAGCTAGACCTCCGCCCGCTACTTACTGTCTCTGCGCGCGCAGTTTCCCTTAACCCCTGAGTGACGCAACATCCGGAGAATCGCCAAACACTAGGGTCACCCAATCATGAGCAGATCTCTGACGGAAGGGCTGGCGCGGTAGGGAGGAGGGGTTCCGGGCTGGAGGGGCGGGGCCAGTAGTGAATTGTCGGAAGCGTCATAGTCAGCGTCCATTTTGGGTATGGGCAGCGAAGGTACTTCTGCCATGTTAGCTATGGGTGGCGGAGCTGGTTTTCGTTTTTGTCTCAAAAATTTCACTAGCGGCCGTTACAAAAATCACGTAAAAATTGAAAAAGAATATTAAATGTGTGAGAGCTAAAAATTATTCCGTCGCCCCTTTCTTTTCTCACGTTGCTTTTTTTTTCCTTCTCAAGAATGTTTTGCGAGATGAAGAGTGTACCAAACGTGGTAGTTTCAGAGTGGAGCCAATCGGTTCTGACGCCTAAGGTTGGCTCATGAAATCTAGGAAAGGGTCTAAATCACACAAGGTCACTCGCCAGATTTTAGCAGGTTTTCCCCCCATTGCTCTGACCTCCCACGACACATTTTCAGACTTCAGTTTATACATGTGTAACAGGCATGATACAACAGCCTCTGCCTCTTACCTTGAAGACTGTGAAAATGTTTTCATTACACATAATTTGTAAAGTGAAAAGCCATTTCTCGTCTACACGACAGAGGTTTTGTTTGGTTTTTCTTTCACTCTTTTATCCATTACACAAATATTTGCTGAGTCTCACTTTGTACCAAGCACTGAACTAGGAATGTATACAAATGAATAAAACACAACCAATACTGTTGTTTGGACAAAATAAAGTCCTTGCCCTTATGGTATTGACTTTCTGGTGGAGACAAAAAACAGACAAAATGTTTGGTGGTGATAAGTACTATGGAGAAAAATAAAGCTGCATAAAGCCTTAGATGGGTGCTATTTTAGATAAGATGATTAACATGTAAAATTCATGAGCCTTATCTCCTCAGCTATTGTTAATTGTGATTTATGATGATCCTCTAACCATGTAAATCTTGACAAACATAAAGGTTTACATTTTATGTAGGTAATAAAACAGTTCGGCAGCACACAATTTTAGTTTCTTTACTCTGAAAATGTAGAGAAATCTGTCACTTAAGATAGTGAAGAGGTCAAGCAAGATCAATTTAATCTTTAGATCTTCACCCAATTTGATTAGCTAGCAAATGGGTTCTTTGTTTAGCTACCTTAGTGTTTTTTTTTCTCCCCACAGCTTCTGTTATCAGCAAAGAGAAGAGATTCACAACACAGTACCTGAATAAACAATATACCTTTTTAAGTGATTTGTAAGATTTTTTTTTTAAGATTTTATTTATTTGAGAGAGAGGGAGAGAGAGCCAGCACGAGCAGGAGGAGGGGCAGAGGGAGAGGGAGAAGCAGGCTCCCTGCTGAGCAGGGAACCTGACCTGCTCTATCCCAGGACCCCGATTAAGAACTGAGCTGAAGGCAGACACTTAACTGAGTGAGCCACCCAGGCGATTTATAAGATTCTTATTAATTAAAGCTTATTCTCTTTATAAAGGAAAATAAATTTCTGATTGCATATTTTCTTAAGTAAGGGGTTTGTATTGTTCCACAGATGTCAAATATTTTGAAAAAGGAGTGTTACCTGGTCACATCATTGGGAAGATACACTCAGTGTGGGGTGGGGAGAGATTTCATTGACTGGAAACTAATTAGGAATTTATTGCAATTGTTCAAGCAAAAGGTGTTGAAGGCTGGAATTAAGTGAGTAGAGGGACAGAGAGGGGGTTTATGACAGAGATATATGACCAAGGAGGAATTTACAGGATTTATTGGCTGATTGAATATAGCTGGTAAGGATGAGGGAGGCACCCAGGATAATCCATGTGTTCTGAATTGAGTGAAATTGGGTGGATAATTACACCATTAATTTAAAGATCGGATACAGAAAGAGATATAGATGTAGGGGAAGTAGGTAAGTAAAAATATTGAGACGGAAACTGAAGGACTGAAGGACTCCATGAGAGTATGTTTTTGCTTCTTTTCCTGCTTCTATTCTTGCTAGGACCTGCACCCTCACCCCACTTTACACATGCCTCATAATATCCTCCTTGTAAGGGACAAGGAGTTAATGATTTCTTTAGAATAGATAACATCTAAGGAAGGACAAGGTGAGAATAGCTGGACAAAGCTATCATATGGATATTCCAGACCACCAGCGCTAGACATCTAGATGCCAAGGCCCCCTGGCTCCAATGAATAACACCTGGGCCCTCATCTTTGTTCTAACCAGTTCCTGAGGGGACACGTATACCAGACCACCCTCCTCAATAAAAACCCCCAGATCCTGAACAAAGACAAGACTCATGATCCTTTCCTTTCTGAGTCTGCCAGACACTCCCTCTGTATCTGCTTTCTCTGTATCTTCCATAAGCTCTCTCTCACTTCCTGCTGGCTCACATTTGATTTCCATCCGAAGAGAAGCCAAGGACCCTCTTGGCTGGTCCTGCAGGCCCCCTCTAGATCCCTGGACCCTGCCTGCCAGTATCAGTATGAAGTGTTAAATTGTAAGTTCTCTGCTTCTAAGGCCTTGGAGCATAGGACAGAAAACAGAAAAAGACATGAATCATGCATCCTAATGCTGTATATCCACCACTGTTTTTATTGAAGCCTGCTGACTGGTTCCTTATCCTCCACCTGCTGGCTAAGTGGAAAGTGCTGGGTTATAGATGAGAAAAATCAGAAGCAAGGACTGAAGAAAAAATATTTATTTCTTTTTAGTTAAAATAAATGCCCCACCCCGCCCCACTAAACTTTTCCATCAGGAGATGTGGGGTGCGTGAATGAGAGTTGAAAGGGGAGTTTTTGAAGGTTTTTACCATTGCCCTCCCCAGTGTGCTCACTGTATCTCCCAACAAAGGGAAGATGCTTCTCCCTGAAAGGTTGGTAATGTTTGTGAACATGGGGGGCCAACTGGTAGCTTGTTAAGTGGCAGAAAACAAAGCGGGGGGAAGGAATCAAGATCTTCCCCTCCTCTTTTTCCTTGGATTTAAAATTTGCCATGTCAGATTCCTAGAATCCCTGAGACCTGGATAAACCCAAGAATGTACCTGTGAGTGTGGGCTAGGTTGTTTGCACCCTTTAAGACACTGCTCAGTAGTGAGGCAGTCACTTTCCAGAAATATGTTCAGATGGGCACCAACAGACTATGGTGTGTGCTAAACAACAGAGCCAGCATCTCTCTGAGTAAGAGATCAAACTGTGCCAACCTCAACCGAAGAAAAATGAAGCCATAGCTAAGAAGGAACTGCTTCCTCTGGGTTCTGCTGAAAGCATTACCAGGGAGCTTGTACATTGACCAGAAAGTAGAATGGAGAAATAGAAAGCAGTCCACACCTGTTTCCTCTTGTTTAATGTAATGTTTCTCAGCCATAAGGGACCCAGGAGAGGAGAAAGGCCTTTGAACTAGAAGGTGACTGATAGTGAGATGTCCTAAATCTGACTGATAAATTGTCAGACTGTCCTGAGCTTAACAGAATGGAATAGACTAAGCTCTGGGCTTTACGCTGACTGGGGGCTCAAAAGCAACATTGATTCCAGATTAAGGAAAAATGTGGTTCATTTTCGTACTCATTTAACTGGCAGTTTTTCAGTGTATACCCCTCACAGAGGTGCAACCAAATGCTGTGTGTGGATCAAAAGAGTAAGTTCATTAATGGGTTAGTATCTGTTAAGGGGCAGAACATTGGAGGAATCTTGAGAATAATCTCACACTTTCTGGTCAGGTTGCAAAGAGGACACTAAAACTCATAAATGATAATAGCTTAAGAAAATGTAGCAAGGTAATGAATGGTAGATCTGGGTCTAGAAGGAGCATTCTCAATGGGGATTAAAAACTGGTTCTTGAAGGGTGAAAAAATCTTTATATATATGACAAATATAACATTATACAATAAATAGTTTATAAAGATACATATATAGTATAGCAGATAGACATTACACACAGTACATAGGTAAGTATATCTGTGGCATTAAAATTTCATGGGGGAGGGAAATTAGGGGAAAAATGTTTAAAAATGCTTCCTAGAGAAGCAATAATAAAATAATGGTTGAAAAATACTTTTCTAGAATCTAGGACTTCTGTGACAATGGTGGTCCACTCTGATGGCAGACCTGCTCAGCAGAAAAGTTTTTGGTATTTCCCTCTGTGATTCTGTCAGTGAAATGTTATTTTCAGTAATTTTATGATCTCTTGATTCAAAATTCCATCATTATATCCTTTGTTTCTAACTGCTTTAGGACATCTCCATCTAACATGTCTCAAACCAACTTATAGCCAGAATTATAAAATGGATTAGTAATGTTTTATTCCTGGGAAATCTCACAGAATCCAAGGGTAGGAAGTATAGCTGTGTGTCACAATGACTCAAGTCAAACACTGAAAAGTCACAAAACATGTAAACTGGAGGTTCCCAGAACCCCCTCCTCAGGTTTGATTAATTTGCTAGAGTGGCTTATAGAACTCAGGAAAACAGTTTACTATATTACTGACATATTATAAAAGGATACAACTTAGGAACAGCAAGATGGAAGAGGTGCATAGGGCAAGGTATGTGACAAGGAGCATGGAACGTCCATGCTTTCTCTACGTCTTACTACCCTTTTAGCATCTACACCTGTTCACCAAACGGGACGCTCCCTAAACTCTGTCCTTTTGGTTTTCATGGAGGTTTCATTACGTAAGCATGGTTGATTAAATCGTTGGCCATTGAAGATAGATTCAACCTCCAGCCTCCTAGGGGACAGGGGTGGGAGGGTTAGGCTGAAAATTTCAGCCCTTTAATCCCCTGGTTGGTTTTCCTGGCAACCAGTCCCCATCATGTCTTTATCTAGAGGCTCTCCAAAAACCACCTTATTAACATGAACACAGGTGTGGTTGGAAGGGGCTTGTGATGAATAACAAAAAACACCCCTGTCACCTTTATTATTATTATTTTTAAAGATTTTATTTATTTATTTGAGAGAGAGAGCATGAGCAAGGGCGGGGAGGGACAGGGAAGGAGGGAGAAGCAGACTCCCAGCTTGGCAGGCAGCCCTATGTGGGGCTTGATTCCAAGACCCTGGGATCATGACCTGAGCTGAAGGCAGACGCTTAACCGACTGAGCCACCCAGATGCCCCACCTTTATTATTCTTATCACTTAGGAAATTCTAAGGGTTTTAGGAACTCTGTGCCAGGAATCATGGCCACTAATATATATATTTATTATAAATCACAATTCACAACAATCCTAACATAAAGGGAGGATATCAAGACTTGGTGGCAAGTCTTGTTAATTTTGCTTGAAGTGGTAAATATTCGAGTCAATTGTGAAAGTTCAGTATGTATATATTGTAAATCCTAGAGCAACCACACCAAAACAAAAATGAAAACAAAACCAAAACAACAGCAAATCATACAAGGATATATAGCCACAGAGTCAAGAAATAAATTAAAATGGAATGCTAAAATATAGTCAAATATTCCAAAAGAAGGCAGGGAAGGGGGAACAAAGGAACAAAAAAAAAGAGGGGACAAACATATCAATATTAACATATCAATACAACAATTACAACCATATCAATATTAAGTGGGATATAAATGGTCTAAATACCCTAATTAAAGATATTGGTTTTCAGATTGGATTTTAAAGAAAGAAGACCCAGCTACATGCCACCTGGAAGGAACATACTTTAAATAAAATAATGTAGATTAAACATAAAATAATGGGAAAAGAAATACCTTGCAAACACTAAACAAAAGAAAGCTGAAGCAACTATTTTAATTTTAGACAAAGTAGACTTCAGAATAAAGAAAATTACCAGGGGTAAAGAAGGATGTTACGTAATGATGAAAGGCTGAATTCATCAAAAAGGCATAACAGTCCTGAATATGTGTGCCCCTATTACAAAACAGAGATTCAAAATACATGAAGAAAAAGGGATGTGACTGAAAGATGAAGTAGACAAATCCCCAATTACACTAGGAAACATCAATACTTTCCTTTCAGTAAATGATAGAACACACAGACAGAAAATCAGAGAAGTTATGAGAGACCTGAACAACACTAAAAACCATTTAATCTAATTGATACTTACAGAAGACTCTACCCAAGAATAGCAGAATACACATTCTTCTCAAGTACACATGATAGATTCACCAAGATATAGACCATGTTCTGGGCCATAAAACAAACTGTAAAGAAGTTAAATGAGTTAAAATCATATAGAGTATATTCTATGACCATAATGGAACTCAGTGAGGAACCAATAACAGAAAGGTATATGGAAAATATTCAAATATTTGAAAATTAAACAATACATCTCTAAGTAACGTATGAATCAAAGAAGAATTCTCAAAGGATTATAGAAGATATTTTTAATTGAATTAAAATAAAAATTGAACATAGAAAATGTGTGTGATGCAACTAAAACAATGCTTCAGAGAGATGGACTGATCACCTTAACACATAAAGGCAAATTTTGTCTGTCAATCTTTATTGATGGGAATAGAAAAGGAAAAATTTCCTGTGTTAACTGTTACATACCAGCTGCCAGGGTGTTTGGTGGTTGCTCTAGTAAAGATACTATATTTGGTGGAGCTAGACAGCATAATGCTAAGAGAAATAAGACAGTCAGAGAAAGACAAATACCATATGATTTCACTCATATGTGGAATTTAAGAAACAAAACAAATGAGTAAAGAAAAAAGAGAGAGAGATAAACCAAGAAACAGACACTTTTTTTTTTTTTTTAAAGATTTTTATTTATTTGTCAGAGAGAGAGAGAACAAGCAGGGGGAGCAGCAGAGGGAGAGGGAGAAGCAGGCTCCTCACTGAGCAAGGAGCCCAATGTGGGACTCGATCCCAGGACCCTGGGATCATGACCTGAGCTGACGGCAGACGCTTAACGACTGAGCCACCCAGGCGTCCCAAGAAACAGACTCTTAACTATAGAGAAAAACCAATGGTTACCAGAGGGGAGATCCGTGGGGGGATGGGTGAAATAGAAGATGGGGATTAAGGAGTGCACTTGTAATGAGCACCGGTGATATATGGAATTGTTGAATCACTATATCACACACTTGAAACTAATATAGCACTATACTGGGATTAAAAAAAGATACTGTATTTGGGGGGCGCCTGGGTGGCTCAGTCGTTAAGCGTCGCCTTCGGCTCAGGTCATGATCCCAGGGTCCTGGGATCAAGCCCCGCATCGGGCTCCCTGCTCAGCAGGAAGCCTGCTTCTCTCTCTCCCACACCCCTGCTTGTGTTCCTGCTCTCGCTATCTCTCTCTCTGTCAAATAAATTAAAAAAAAAAAAAAAAGATACTGTGTTTGGAACTGCAGGCACACTTGACATCTCCACCCGATTAAATTTATGATAATTAAGAGTCACCTCCAAGACATAGAAGACTTTTGTGTCAGCCATTTTGGCAGGTTAAATGGAGATGTGAAGAAATTACCACACTTGCATCTTTCAAGTCTTTGGGAGTGACATTATTCCTTGCATCTCTTTGGGAATGCATATTGCTTTTTGTTTACTATGTTGGCAAGGAGTATTCCAGGGGCTTCCACTTGACCCTTCCTTCCATAATTTGCATGATCAGGAAAGCAATTTGGAGATTCTTCCAGTTATAAGTAATCTCTTCACTGTATGTTTCAGTTCTTGGGAAATAACCACAGGATGTGTCTATAGACCCATTGGACTCACTGTAAGACACACTCAGGCTAAGATTCCACATATCTCCTGACCTCCATAAGTCCTCATGCTTAACAGTGGATCACAACAATGTTTTGATTCTTCATGGATTAGTGACCCTTCAGAGGCAGTATCTAATAACCTCCAGAAGGGCTGGGTATTTTTTTTTTTTTTTTTTTTTCTAGTAAATGGTCATAGATCTTTCCAGAGACGACTTGGAAGGAGAGTCATAGTCCATGCTTATGGCTGTATTTCAAGATGCTTCTTCAGAGGGACATAGTCTCCCCCTTCAAACAAAGATTTCTGAGTCTATTTACTGGTTTTGGTCCAGGAACTAGGTAAGAAGCAATGAATCTCCACTATGACAACTTAAATCTGGTGTCTGCTTATCAGACCAAGACATTTTCTGTTTATATATTATGAAACAGCGCTTCATTAGGCTACTTACTTATTTCATTTCCAGGGACCAAATGGTCCATTTAGTTAGTCACATTTGCCCATGGGGCAAAATACTCTGAATACTACTCTGTCTTTGGGGTTTATTATGGTAATTATTCCCATTGTTATCTAATCATTAAGGATCAAAATCTGGGATCTCATCATTGCCACTGAGATCAGGGAGCACAATTCCATGTTGACATCTCAAAATTGTCATCTCCAACCTACAGAGGCCAGCCACCATGGAAATGTCAAAGCACTTTCAGTGAGTATGGCTAAGGAGTTGTCCAGCAGTGGCACATAATGGATATACTCCAATGTTCTTTATTTCCCTGGGTCTTCAGATTCCTTTATAGCAGTGCTTCTCAAAGTGTAGTCCCAGGTCCCAGTGCTGGCAGCAGTGGCATCATCCCTGAGCTTGTTAGAAAGGCAAATTCAAGGACACCCTCAACTTACTGGATCAGAATTTCTGGGTCTGAGGCCCAGGAAACTATTTAAGCACATCTCCATGGGGTATTGATGCATGTAAAAATGTAAAAATCACTGTTCTACAGCATGCCAGAGAAATTTTGGCATCTCATACTCATAGACTATAGGCTGTTGTTGAGTCTAAGCTTCAGGCGACCAACTAGAAAACTATAAAGGCACTTTCATAAGCTTACATTAACACATTTAAATCCCAAATTCTGGTGGCACCTGGCTGTCTCAGTCGTGAAGTGTACAACTCTTGATCTCATGGTTGTAAGTTCAAGCCCCATGTTGTGTGTAGAGATCACTTAAAAATAAAGTCTTTAAAAAAAAAAATCCCAAATTCCAGCAAGTGCATCCATATTGAAAATCAAACCATATATTTAATTTTCTTTAGTGTAATACCCTTAGCGTCCACCTCCACACATGCTAACTGAACTCCTGATGATACCAATTGGTGAGATCCCATCACTCCTTCTGGTATGTGATATGTCTCTCCAGGAGCAGGATTTATACTGCTCTGTCTGGACTATGCTGAAATCTAACTCTTATTTTAGGTCCAGAGCCAATGAGCGGTAGCATGGGTGATGAGATTCCATGACTCTAGTGAGTGAAGTGCTTTAGGAGTAGTTGCTGAATCTTATTATTATTACTTTTTAATGGCACAAATGCTGCTTTCCTTCGATGAGTGCCAGGTGTGTGTGTGTGTGTGTGTGTGTGTGTGTGTGGCTACTGCTGCCGGTAAAAAAGATATAGGGGTACTTGGGGGTTCAAAATTCTCAGACTCGTTAGTATCAGCCCCAATGTTGCCACACCATTCTCTCTGCACCAATGCCCTTACCTTAGTGTGAGGGACTTGGCAGATTTCCCCAGTCAACTCATGCTGCAACTTCATAATCCTTCCAATCAGGCCCTGAGTTTGATCCTCAACCATATTTGTTCTGCGGTCACAGGAGAGAAGAGATTCCTTTCATAGTAGTATTTTGATTTTACACCCATACTTGAGTTTGGATTTCAGTTTCAATGTCCTCTTCTCTGTGCAGGATAGTCAGAAATGGCCAGCTGGCCCCACATTCTTTGTAATGACTTCACTTACTTTGACACACAAATGCCACATTTTTGTCTTAGCAACCAAATGCCATAGCTATCTCTCAACTCCTGTCCCTGGACTCATACCCCATCCCTTGCTACTACCAGTAATGATTTGAGTAATTGTGATGCCACCTCATGTCTGGGAAGGAGGTTATGTGGGCTTTCATCAAATATGTGAGCCATTTCAGAATCATGTTTTGAGAGTCTGTCTCTTGGGTACCACTTACTGTATTAGCATCCAGTAGGAAACAGATGGCATATCAAAGAGACAATTGAAGAGAGTCTAATGAAGTCACTATTTGCAAATGTGTATCCTGGGATAACACACACATGGGGATAGTAAAGCACCTGGAATTAGCAATAGTGGGAGGTGTTATCACCCTGGGCTTGGAAGGATAAGGGGGAGGAGATGGTCATAGTGGATCATGGCAAGAATTGCAGGTATAGGAGAGGGATCACCAAACAGGAGTTGTGACTACCATTAAACCCATGGCATGGCAGGTTGGGAGCCAGGGGGATAAACACTCCAACTTCGCACCCTCTGATCATCGGCCGGTGCCTCCCAATGGCTGAACCCAGCTCTAAGCCAGAGGCACCTGGGACAATACAGTCCCCAGAGGTTAGTTTTCCAGGGCCCATGTGGGGGGGTGTGTGTGGAGAAGTGTGGAGAAGGGGTCCTGATTTTCTCATTTGTTATAGGCTGACTTTTGTCCCCTCAGAATCATAGGTTGAAGCTCTAACCCGTGAATGTGACTGTATTTGGAGATGAGGCCTCTAAGGAGGTAAGTTAAATGAGGTTATAAGTGTGTGGCATTAATCTGATAGGACTAATGTCTTTATAAGAAGAGGAATATACACTCTTATTCTCAACTGAGAGTGCACTGGGAAGGCAGCTTTAAGCCAGGAAGAGAGGTCTCACCTGACACCAATCCTGCTGGCCCCTTGTCTTGGACTTCTAGCTTCCAGAACTGTGGGAAAATAAATTTCTGTTGTTCATGCCACCCAATCTGTGGTAGTTTGTAATGGCAGCCCGAGCAGACTACTGCATCACCTACACGATGAAGATTGTAACATGTGTCTCATGGGGTTCCCATGAGGATTAAGTGATGTAACGTGTGAAGTTTCTGAGTTGAGTAGATGCACAATAAGTCTTTATTATTTTCATTATTGGTATTAAGAGTTAAATACTGAGAGCCTCACTTTATGATTTTTAGATACCACTCTGTATTTTTTTTTTTTTTTTTGAGCTTCAATTATCTTTCTTGAGGGGAACCAAATAGGTCTTCATACATTATACATAATATGTGGTTTATGATACCTTTTTACATTCTATTTATAATCTGCTTTCTAAAATGTCTTAGTTCCCCACCCCCCCACCTCTGTAGCACATTGGATTATTGTCTCATTTTAGCAGTTTCTAATGTCTTCTTTACTGGGTGATAACAGATGGTTCTGAGCTCATTACTTTATAAATATAGATTATATATATATTTTTTCTGAGTGAATTACTTTGTATTAGTCCCTGATGAAGCTCACCTGCCATGTTTCAAAATGTTCTTGTCAAACAGCAGACCCAACACTATTTTCATTTTTATCTTCTGTGTTTTACATTTTGCCTTGCTTTTCTTTTTAGTACATAAATGCTTATGGGCTGAAAGCATTCATTTTATGTCATTTCATATGTCAGTTTCAAGCATCAAACACACTGATAGTTTTGAAAAAAGTAATGAAAATCCTTTCAGGTAAAAAAAAAATCATATTTTAAGATTTATTTAGATTTACTGAAATGGTGGTGTGCTTGTAGTAAAGCACTGTCATCCAAATATTTCAGTACTGGGTTACATGATTAGAAACCCACAAGTGTGGTGCCCACACGGATCTTTTAAAAAAGGAATAATGATGGCAAAATGGTTTGCTAGCTATTAAGATTATACTGTTATATCAATAATACAGAAAGTAGATCACAAGAATAGTTTAATAATAGCTACAGCTTATTGAATTCTACTATGGACAGACATTACTAGTTGCTGGCCCTTTTATATTTATTATATTGTGTACTCTTCTAAGATGGTCTCAGAGGCTTGACCCTACCCTTTCCCCTGTTATCCCACCACTAGAAGTATTAAATCACTTAATTGGATTTAACCAGGGAATGGGGCGTGAGTGTGTAGGAGGGTGAAAATGGCAAACAAATGAAAGGTTTTTCAAAGGAGGGATTATAATGATCGGCCATAGGATCTAGGCTGGGTCAGAGTAGATGTGAGAAAGATGAGAGAAACTAAGAAATGGGTATGGTTAATGGCTTGGAAGTTTTTGAATTTGAATACTTGTTAGAGTTGGTGATTTCAATGAAATGAGGTGGTGGTAAAAAAAGATTGGATATTCTGAAATTCAGATTTTGGAAGCACTGTGGTTATTGGTAACGTCGAGGTCATAAATATGAGCATGGAATAGGTGACTGAGGTATGGTAGAAGATGATTAAAGTGACGAAGAGCTGAGAGGTCTAAGTGTTGGACGGATCTTCCAATAGATGCAGATGCCCCAAGGATGGCGCTAGGATAAGGGTTGGAAGGGGAGGTGGTGTGGTAGGCACAGTAATGGTGCCCTAAAATGCCCCTGTTCTAATCTCTGGAACTGGGAACACATTACCATACACAGCAAAAGGGACTTTGCCTTTATGAGTAAGTGAAAGATCTTCAGATGTGGAGTTTATCCTGGATTACCGGGGGAGGGGCTATTTAATCACAGGTGTCCTTACAATAGGATCAGAGTCCGAGAAGGAGATGTGATGATGTAGGCAGGGGTTGCAGTAATGTGGGATGATGGGCAAGGATGTGGGCAGCTTCTGGAAGCTAGAAAAAGGCATGGAAATAGATTTTCCCCTCCAGAAGGTAGTGCCTCTAGAAGGAACATAGCCCTGATGAAATTATTTTAGACTCCAGAACTGTAAGATAAGACATTTCTGATGTTTTAAGCCAATGAGTTTGTGGTAATTTGTTATTTAGCAATAGGAAGCTAAAACAGCAGATATTAGAGTCATCAGTGAATTAGGGAGAGTGATGGTAATGGGAAGGAGGTAGGACAGTAAATGAGAACTAAGGAGGGTGATGCCGGATGCAGGCATTTAAATGTTGCTGGGGTTTCAGAAGGAGGAAGGAATTTTTATGGGCTATGCATCATGAATTCCAGGGGTCATGATGGAAGGTTTGGGTATGGTAGGAAATAGGATCAGATTTGGGTGGGCCCAGATCATTATAGGGATATGTTGATGGAGAACCTGGAGAGTTTGGGTTTCTGATGGCACCTGGATAAACAAGGAAGAGAAGTGAGTGTCTTCAGGGTCTCTTATCTCCAGATAGTTTCATTTATTTATTCAACACCTATGAGGAGGCTCTGACACGGTCATGTGTGGTTTGGTGGACTATGGGCAAGTGAGTGCATCCTCCTGGGGAATCCTGGGGACTGTCCTCTCAAACGCCAGGGATTTGAATTGCTCAAAAAGCTTTCTTTCTTTGTTCTGGAGGTAAAGTATTATGATAGGCTGAAAGGTTGAGGGGAGAATGGAAATGAAAAGATGTGGATGGGAATGTCTTCAAATAGGAAGCTTGGGACTTCCACTTTCTCTGGTGGCTTGATGGGCAGGAGAAAAGACAAGCCACATAGAAAGGAAGAAGAATCAGACAGGCCCCAGATTTCTTATCCACAATATTGGACACTGGATGCCAGTGAAGTAATGCCTTCAGAGCTCTGAAGGAATAGGACTGAGGACCTAGAATTTTATACCAAGGAAGAAAACAAATCAAGTGTGAGTGAGGGCAGGAGTTTGCTCTGGGAGGGATTCCTTGCCTTCCCCTCTCTGGTCTGAATTGCAGGGGACTGGCTCTGTAGGCTGGATTTCTCAGGCTCCTATTTTATTGGCTTCTGATTGGGTTCAAGCAGTGAGTTCATGGAGTCAGAAAGCTTATCAACAGCATAATCCTTATGATATAGGCAGGCTGGGTCCCAGGACCCAGAGGGGGTTCCTGCAGGACCAGCCAAGAGGGTCCTAGGCTTTGCACAGGATAGAAATCAAATGTGAGTCAGGAGGAAGTGAGAGCAGAGTTTACTGAAGGTAGAGAGAGAGTGCAGACACAGAGCATCTAGGAGACTTGGAAAGGAAAGAAGAGAGAGTCTTGTCTTTGCTTGGGGTCTTAGGTTTTTGTTAAGGATTGTGGTCTCATGTATGTGTCCTCTCAGGCATCTAGGAAATGGTCAGAACAAGGACAAGGGTCCAGGTGTCTTCTATAACTTTCTTTCTTTCTTTCTTTTCTTTCTTTCTTTCTTTTCTTTCTTTCTTTTCTTTCTTTCTTTCTTTCTTTCTTTCTTTCTTTCTTTCTTTCTTTCTTTCTTTCTTTCTTTCTTTCTTTCTTTCTTTTCTTCCTTCCTTTCTTTCTTTCTTTGATTTTATTTGTTTATTTGAGAGAGACAGACAGAGATAGCGAGAGAGAGCATGAGCGGGGAGGAGAGGGAGAAGCAGGCTCCCGGCTGAGCAGAGAGCCCTATGCAGTACTCAATCCCAGGACCCTGAGATCATGACCTGAGCCAAAGGCAGACGCTTAACCAACTGAGCCACTCAGCGTCCCTAACTCGCTTATTTCTTAAAGCCAGGGGGTCTTGACATCAAGATGTCTAGCACTGGTGGTCTGGAATACACACAAGATGGCTTCCCCTGGTCATCTTTGCCTGGTCATTTCCTAGATATTATCTATTGTGCTGGAAGACTCCAAAGAAATCTTTAACGCCTTGTCCTTTACAAGGAGGACATACATTATTTGTACGTATAAAGTGGGGGTGCCTGTCCTAGCAAGAAGAGAAGCAGGAAAGGGAGGAAAAAAAGCAGATTTTAGTGGAGTCCTTCAGTTTCCCTATCTCACTTCTTAGGAAGTTTCACGATGATATACTCTAGAAAAACAAGGGAGAAACTCAAGAGAGAGGATGGATCCACTTGAGACGGCAAGAGGGAGCAGTGGATCCAGTCCAAGAAGGCGGTGAAGGCAAATCCAAGATAAGAGCTATGCCACAGGCCTGGAGACAAACATTCCAGCTTGAAACAGAAGTATAGAAGGCTCCAAAAAAGGCAGTTTAAAACCCATCCCCCCACACAAAATCACAATAGGATCACAAGCTGTTGTGATCCAAATTTGAAGAAAAATACAATATGCAACGATTTTAAACATAATTGATAGAGCGTAAGAGAACCCATTTCACCTTCATGCAAGATCATTCTCCTCTCCATGGCCCAAGTGTTGTGACATTGGGCTTGTAAAAAAGAAAATATAATCCTAGCATTATACTTGGCCCTGCAGTAAAAAATTATTTAGAGTCATATTAATGTAAATGCTGTTTATTGGTTTTTTTAGCTCTTGAAGTCAACCTAAATACAAAGAATAAAAGACTTGATTGTAGTTGCAGCAGAGAATATAAATGTTAACAGCCTTGTACTGTAAAGGGAAAAGTGCAGTTGCAGAAGGTCAAGGGAGGCCAGTTGAAGGGATGAATAAGGTATTAATATTCTCATTTTGCGAAGGAAAGAATGAACCATCTCAAGCTGATAGAATAAGCAGACGACTACTATATTATTTAAAATGATTAAGATAACTAATAGTAGATATAAAAGCAATATTGTAATTTTCAAACATTAAGAGAAAAGGTATAGCATAGATTTTGAATTCCATAGATTTTGCCTCCAATTGTTAGATCTAGAAAAAGGCTGCCTGAGGGGGTGGGGACTAGGGAGCAGGGGTGGTGAGGTAGGCTGTTTCTTTCCAGCCTAAACTCTCTTTTCTTTTCTTTTTTTTATTAAAAATTTTTTTTTTAAGATTTTATTTATTTGAGAGAGAGAGTATGAGCAGGGAGGAGGGGCAGAGGGAGAGGGAGCAGGGAGCAGGGAGCCTGACTTGGGGCTTGATCTCAGGACCCCGGGATCATGACCTGAGCCAAAGGCAGATGCTTAACCAACTGAGCCACCCAGGCGCCCCTCTTTTATTTTTTACTTTGTTATCATGAGGTTTTAAAACACATTGGAATAGCTTTGCGCAGTGGCAGTATCGTAGCCAATGAGGTTTATCCGAAGCGCGATTATTGCTAATTAAAACACATTGGAATAAAGCAGAATAAAATGTGAACAATGTTTGTCTCTGGGACAATGTTTGTCTCTCCCCTTCTTTTTGCTCCATCTTTTGAGTTCTCTATAATGAGCATTTATTTACTTAAAAACCACACACACACACACACACACACACAGGAACTGTTCCATTTTTCTTCATCTTGGACAGAATTGAGTCCAAACTCCTTCTGAGCAAGAGTAATAGTTATTGTAGTGGTGGGGGTGGTGATGAACATGGTTCCAACCTTCCTAGCTATGTAATCTCTGTCAAGTTAGGTAGCCTCACTGTATTTCAGTTTCTTATCTGTAAAACTGAGATATTAAATATGGTACTGACCTGTTCATGACCGTTCCGAGGATGACATGAGTTAATCTATAGGAAGCTTGTGGACTGGTACATGACACATGCAGACACTATGCAAGTCTTCACTATTCAGGATTCCTTATGATCTGGCTCCCGGGTACCCTCCCAAATGCGTCTCTCTCTGCTTTCTTTCATATACAAATTGTATCTTGCCACTTTTCCCTTCTGTCCCAATCAAATTCTTTCTTCAAAGTCCAGCTCACATACCATTTCCCATGCAGCTTTCTCAGATATTCCAGCTGGAAGTACCTTCTCTAGGTAATACAGGTTTTATCTGAGCCATGAGTCTTTGATACTTACTACTTCCTATTCTGTATTCCATTATTTATATACATATGTGTATATTATTCCAATTAGGTTGAATGCACCTTGAGGACAGAGTATTTTATTTTCAAGTACTTGGCAGAAAGCAGATGTCCCCAAAATATTTTTAAATGAGTCAGAAAAGAAAAGGACAAGCAGTGTGGTATCTTAATTACAATAAAAGGCTCAATACTCTTTCCCTTTCCAGTAGAATTGTTATGCTTGTCTCACTTGTGTTTTTCTCTTATAATAGGCTGAGATAAGACTTAGAAGCAACCTTGATAATATACCACGTTTTCCATTTCCAATAAATCTTTAGTAGCTCAGCACTGAGGCTCATTAGAGAAGTGCTCTTTGTTTACTGAACAAAGACCACAGTTTTTCACTAAAATGCTGACTCATTCCGTTGTGATGTTTGATCCAGTTCAATTGTTGCAGAAACAGCCTAGTGGCTGTCAGGACAGTTTTTCATTGTTTTTCTATAGGTGGCGCTAGCCGCACGTGTTAAAGCCACAAATTGGGTACAAATTAACCTTGCTTAGATGTCATTGAATGTCCATTTGCTTTTCATTCTTTCTCTGAGGCATTTTGCTTTTGTATTTATTTATTCGTAGAGAATTTCCCTAAGCAATGTTCTGGAGATACTCCTCATTAAAACCAGGCCCAGCAACATGGGATCGTTGGCAACATCTTTGGGTAATTTAGGTTTTAAAGAAAATATCAATAATTAAAAATCTTACGTCATTTATAGATTCTGAATCTATTATGCTGTAGCATTAATTTAAACAATTCAATTACTAATCATACCCTGTTAAATTCAGAATGGTAATTGTTAATATTAATAAAAGTACTCCTAGCATTTCATATTTTATAATATTTCATGCCTAACCTCCCTGTATTTTTATTATACCTTTAAGTAAAAATGCTAACATTTCTCCTTTCAATATTCTTTTTGTATTATGAATGTAAGCATTTGATATTATTATGTTTAAGGCAATATTTTATGTTTGAAAAATAATCTACAGTAAGGATTTAAAGGTGAGCCTCTCATGCTTTGGCTCAGGAGTCCAAGGCCTCAGGAAATCCAGCAGTGAGCTCAATGAGACTGAGTAAATGAGAGTCAGTGTTCTCCGCTTCTTTTTTCAAAATGCATTTCCTGGGTTCTTCACACACACGCGCGTGCACACACACACACACACACACACATGCGTGAGCATACATTGTCTCTATGCAAGAAGTTGAGAGGGGACTAAAATCAGAGAAATCACAATGGATTCTTGGGGTGAAGTATAGGCAGAGTTGTCTTCACAAGTGTGTGACCTGTGTGGTCACATAGGGCCTTCTGCTTAGAAGGATCCAGGGCTTGGTTTAATGCTCTGCATTTGCTGTTTTTAAAAAATGTTCAAAAGTTATTAAGAATTTCCATTTTGCATTGGACCTGGCAAATCATGTATGCCTTCCTCTCTGTATGCTTCATCTCTTTAAGAGCCATTGCAGGGCTAGAATGCAAAAATTTGTAATAGATGCCATACCCTATGTGACTATCTTGAAGGCTTTGAGACCCTGAAAACGGTACCAGCACAGGGTCATTGTCAACAGGCCACAGAGGAGACTTCTTTGTAGAGCCTCAGTAGGCGCCAGCCGAAAACTCTGCTGCCAGCCCTCCTCACTCAGCCAGATTTCAAAACACATACTCAGCATCCTCTTTTTTTGTTAAGGATTTTTGACACTTCTCCAGAAATTCTCATATCACCTCGCATTGCATTCATTTCCCGAATGGATGTATCAAACATTTTTTTTTTTTTTTTTCTGGTCGGCAGAGCACGTTTCCTTGCCATTCCTGCTAAGTAAGACAAAAAAAGATAGAACAGAGTCACTTATATATTTAGCCGCGTGCAATGGCAACAAACCTACAATTGCATTAGCAAATAGGGTGGTTTTGAAATTTGGAACTGAAACTCATAACTACATTGCTGACACCCTTTTGCAGAGAGAGATGACTTGATCAGCTGTTCACATGGCTGTGCTCATCAGCAGAAAATAAATGAGTCTGTGCTTCATACAGTTTCTCCTTGGAGTGAATTTGCACTGAAATTTTCAAAGTTCGATCTGGGGTAATAACCAGAACATGCCATGGCTTTGCTTCCTGCCCTGCATTCTAGATACCTCTCCTGGTATGGTTTACAGGGTTTGGGGGCTTACCTATTACAGCTAAGTATATTTACATTATTGTATTTATTTAATAAGAGAGCCTTCTCTGTTCCAGCCTTTATAATAAATATCTTAACAGGGACATATGGAGACAGCACTCATATCAACATGGACTTGGGAGCACAGATGCTGAGAACACTCTCGAATATTTAGCATGTTGGAGTTCCTGAGCCTTGTTCTCGAGAGAAACCAGAATAATATTTAGATCCAAATCCTTCTTATGTAGAAGCATTTATGTTCATCATTCATTCATACATTTATCTCTATTTACTATTTTATTTTTAGTTCTTGCTTTAGAAATGAATAGAAATTTGTAGCTTGCAGGTTTACACTGGGCAAAGACTCTAATGTTGAGGCCCCGACAGTTGGGAGGTTAAGAGATCTTAACATTCTGTAGTGTGACCTTTCCAGGAAAAGGAAGGAATTTGTTCAAAGCTATCGGTTTGTTAGTATCCAGTTGAAATATGTAACCTCCTTTGAGGCTAATTTCAAGGAAAGAAGTCATTATGTATTTCAGAACTGTCAAGTTCCCTATAGCAGATGGGAGCCAGACACTTTGCACATTTGCCACAAAATCTGAGTTATTAAGATAGTGGGAATGTAGCATTTGCTTCCTATTGCCAGGCTGTGGGTACTCGTGAGCCTGTGAGTCTGAGTGGTAGGCATGGGCTTTTGGTTCAGAAGTCCTAATGACACACACTATTTGTGAGGAATCAGATCTCTGAATAAATTTACCATAAAGCAATGCTTTATCTTACCATTTATGCAAGAGATCATGGTACTCAACTATACATTTTTTAGAGGTTGAGGTTAGTAAAGGCAACTTGGAACAACAGTTGGTTTCACCGAATTTCAGATGTAAGTTAACAAATATCTCTAAAATAAAACTAGGGTTAATATTTTCTTCCTTATTTAGAGTTCCATTAATGTAAGGTATAATGCTGTTCTTACAGTAAAGCAATTTATTTGTAATTTTTATAGTCTCATTTAAAAGAGTGATTAAAATAATAAAGGAAGGTCGTATGTAAATATTTGGAAGGTAATGGTCAAATAAAATCAGTATTTCTACAGAAATATGTGCTAAAATCTCATTCTTCTTTTTATTTTTTTTTTTATTTTTTTTTTATTTTTTAAGATTTTATTTATTTATTTGAGACAGAGAGAATGAGAGAGAGAGAGCACATGAGAGGGGGGAGGGTCAGAGGGAGAAGCAGGCCCCCTGCTGATCAGGGAGCCCGATGCGGGACTGGATCCAGGGACTCCAGGATCATGACCTGAGCCGAAGGCAGTCGCTTAACCAACTGAGCCACCCAGGCGCCCTCATTCTTCTTTTTAATAAAAGTACTTTGCAAGGTACCCAGATCCCTGTTTGATTTTTTTTTTTTTGTTCCCTCTTTAGTGTTCTGTAACAAAATCCTAGATCCAGGAGGAACATTTCATCATTTGGTTTAATCTTTTTCCTAGGAAAGATGCTGCCTAGAGCTTGAGCTTCCAATGACTGTCCAACGTTACCTGAGAGACATATAAAAAGTAAGTGCTCAACAGAATCAAAAATAATTAAAATGAAGCAACCCACAATCCCAGTGGTCAGAGATAAGCACTGTTAATACAATGGTTATATAAGTCTAGAACTTTTTCTATAAATGTAGACTAGTCACTGTTGGTCTATCCACCTGTCTCTTTCATTAATTTATTTTCACATTCCCCCAATATATATGTTTCCATAACCTCATTTTACTACTTTAAGGACAGTTGCTGTTTTCATGTACTCTGCTGACCTCTCCATCAGAGAAGGGATTTGTTGGGGGAGGGCAGTCCCCAAATCTTCCCCGCATACCTTCTCTGATGTTTTTGCCCATGAATGTGAGCCTGTCTGGCAACTGCCAGCCCCTTGCATCCAGATCTACAAATCTACCTCAGGACTTTGGGAGACAGAAAAATAGCTCCTACTTCAAAAGTTTGGAATCCTTAGACATGGCACTGTCAGGGAAAGGGTTGTTTACCCGATTGTGAGAAAATTCTAGGAAAGAGTCCATCATGAGCTTTGTGTGTATTTGCTGTAATTCTTTCTGGCCAGGCAATGTGGTGTCATGGTCTTGCACCATGGTGCTCTCCAGCACCCCATGAAGACAAGCTTTTGACAGGATTGCAGTCCTTTCTGTCCTGCTGTTTGCTTGCCTGCTTCCATGGCTTTAGTAGCTCTTCTCCTCACTCGATTAAGAAATTTCCCCTTCTGCAACATCAAGTTGCTAGTCTTAAAAAAAAAAAATAGAGGTTGTTGGTCACTCTTTATCTCCACAACCAAGAGAGAAAGGAAAAAGAGAGATTGGAAACCCAGAATTTCTTCCTTTTTTTTTTAAAGATCTATTTATTTAGGGGTGCCTGGGTGGCTCAGTCAGTCAAGCGACTGACTCTTGGTTTCAGCTCAGGTCATGATCTCAGGGTCATGGGATTGAGCCCGGGGTGGGCTCTGTGTTCAGGGGGAGTCTGCTTGGACACTCTCTCTCTCCCTCTCCCTCTGTCCCTCCCTGCCGCACTCCCTCTTTCAGATAAATGAAGATTAAATAAGTGGTACACTTTATTATTAATAAAGATTAATTCATTTATTTGAGAGAGAGCACACACATGAATGGGGGGATGGGCAGAGGGAGAGAATCTCAAACAGACTCCCTGCTAAGCATGGAGCCTGCCTGAGATTGATCACACGACCCTGAGATTACGACCTGAGCGGAAACCAAGAGTCAGTTGCTTAACCAACTGAGCCACCCAGGCACTCCAAAGGTGCTTTTATTTATTTATTTATTCACTTATTTATTTATTTTATTTTTTTAGGTAGGCTCCATGCACAGCGTGGAGCCCAATATGGGGCTTGAACTCATGACCCTGAGATCATGACTTGTGCTGAAATCAAGAGTCAGATGCATAACCGACTGAGCCCCTTAGGCGCTCTTGGAAACCCAGGATTTCATTTAGCGTCTTCATTTCTTTTATTTCAGAGCTCTTCAGTTTCCTCAGGCCTATCTGCCTGTACTGTCTGCTCTTTCTACTAAGGCGTCACCTTTGAAAGATTTCAAGAAAGGATTTTGGGACCCTAAAAGTGAATAGGACCCCCAAAATTAATACACACTTATGTACAGATGCTAACCAATCTCGATCAACTTCAACGAGCAGGGCTAACACTTGTCTATAAAGGAAGAGTTATTTCAACTGTTTGCCAAAGCCTAAATCTACGAGCCATTTTATTTGCCATCTTTACAGACACTGTGTTATTAAAGTCATTTACCTACTGGGAATATTTTCCAAAAAATTTATTCCCCCATGGGAAATTATGAAAAATTTAGAACGGCACATTTTAACTACTGAATATTAATGCAACCTTTCCTAACTACTAATAAAAGAATGAAATCCCTGTTTGTGAATATATTAAAAAGTTAGGCCAGGCTGTTTTATATGCACCAGTAATTTTTTCCCTGTGACATTCATTTTCACTTTAGGATTTAGACAGGATTGTAATGGGACTGATAAAAGCAGAACTATGCACTTTGTAAATGTGCATAAGTGTGCCCATTTTTGGCTTCATGAGAATTGATTGCAGTGTTTGCATTTGAAATGAATGAGTTCAAAGTCCTTAATTCCATGTGTGACATACACCATTATAGGGTATTACTCCCCACCAAAGGGTTCAATTAAGCTGATGGAAAAATTAAGTTGACTATCTTGACTTAGCTATGACATGTCATATGTCATAACTTGGGTGTCCCAGTGAGCAGACTGGAATTATATTGATTCAATAAAGACAATGGTTTAGGAATCAGGGAACCCAAAATTTAGCCCTATGTCTATTAATGACAAAATTAGACAATTGTCTGTGGGCCTCATGTGTGTTGAGTGAGTGTATATGAGTGTGTGTGTGTGTGTGTGTGTGTATGCTTATAAAAAGTGGTACAAGGTAAGAAGTGTAGTATAGCTGAAACCTTGGGTGTGTTATGAGCAGTGATGGGAGACAGACGTGACAAGTAGGTCAGACCACAAGGGATGTTAAATGTCATGCTAAAGAAGTTGGAGTTATTTTATAAGTACTTGGGAAACACTCTGTGTGGTTTTTTTTAGCTTTCTAATTAGAAAGAATTTTAGACTTACATAAGAGTTGCAAAAATAGTATAAAGTCCAACATGCTATTCACCAAGCTTCCTCTAATGTCAACAGTTTATATATTTATCAAAACCAAGAAATTCACATTGGTATAATACAAATGATTATAGACTCTATTCAGATTTTTACCAGTTTCCCCACTGCATTAAAAAAAAAAAAATCTCTTCCAAGATCCCACCCAAGATACTACACTGCATGCATTTTGTTGTCATGTCTCTAGTATTTTCTAATCTGTGACAGTTTTTCAGCCTTTCTTTGTCTCTCCTGACCTTCACATGTTTCAAAAGTATAGGTCAGTTATTTTGTAGAATGTCTCTCGATTTGGGTTTGTCTGAAGTTTCCTCATGATTAGATAGAGGTTATGGTTTTTTTGGCAAGAATACTATGGAAGTGATTTGCCCTTCTCGGCGTGTTATATCAGGTGGTACTTGGTGTTGATAGCTTATTATTGGTGATGCTAACCTCTTTCACATGGCCAAGCTGGTGTATGTCAGGTTTATCCACTGGGAAGTTATTATTTTTCCTTTGTGATTATTAAATATTTTGGAGGGACATTCTTTGTCACCATACAAATGTCTAGCTTCTCAATTTTTTGCCCACTAATTTTAGCATTTACCCATGGATCTTGCCTGGATCTACTATTACTATGGTGTTCAAATGGTGATTTTCTATTTCCATCGTTTCTTCTACATGTATTAATTGCAGTTCTTCTGTAAGGAAGAGTCACTGAATTATTTTGAGTAATGACAGGATTACCATGCTTTTAATACATGGGTGAGAGATTGAAAGAAGCAAGACTAGAGGCAGAGAGACTACAGGTTAGGGGACTGTTGAAATACTTTAGGAGAGATGACAAGGGCCCAAACTTAGGTAAGCAATTAATATGCAGGTAAGCAATTAGAGGCATATTTAAGAGGTAGAATCAAGAGAACATGGTGACATTTTAGATGTGAACCAGAAAAGAAGGCGTCAAGCATTGTATCAGGTGACTGTTTTGGAGATGAGGAATATTGGAGGAATAAATGGCTTTGGAAGAAGAGAGCCAAGACAAATTCAGTGGTGGACAAGCAGAGTTGAGGTACCCCCAGGGAACATCTATGGAGGATTGTCTAAGAAGTTAGTCATACAAAAGGCTGGAGCTTAGAAGAGAGGGCTGCCATAGAAGCACAGACCTCTAAGCCATCAGTAGGTAGGTGAGTGTTGCAATCATGGAAATGCATGAAGTTTGTCCAGGAAAAGTATGTGAAGTCAGAGAAGTCACAGCTAGCTAAGGAACACCAACATAAAGGCAGAAAGAAGAAAAGGAACTCACACAGAGAGAATGAAAATGTGCACCTGGAACAGTAGGAGGAAAACCAACACAGTGGGAGAATGCAGATAGAGGAAAGGTCTCGCGGAGGAGGGAATGTTCACTGGCAGGCAGGTTATGGAAAAGTCAAGTAAGACAAAGGCTGAAACAGTATGGTGACTAGGAGTTAATGTGTAACCTTAATCAGAATCATTTCAGCATAGTGGTGAGGGCAGACCCTACAGATTCCTGTGTGAAGAAGGAGAGACTGTGTATAGTTCACCCTTCCAGTGGGTTTGAAGGAGCTGGGAAAGAGACAGGATGGTAGCCGGAGATGGGGAACCAATTTAGATTATTATTAGACATGCTCCCCTTTTCACACTCATAGACCATGGTTTTCAGTATAAGATTTATTTTTTTTGTACATTAGCATGAGTAAGGCCCCTTATTTCTCCAGGTGCTTTATATTAAAACACACACACACACACACACACACACACACACACACACACACACCACAATGTTATCTGGTGGTATCCAAGATAATTCATCATTCCATTGTCAAAGAACGTGCTTCACCTGGCTGGCACAGAATCACCTAGACACATTTCATTATTTTATCTCAGTTCAGCTCGTTTGAATTGAGTATTTGGCCAAGGTCTCAATGTGCTCACTGGACAGGTCAGTTTGCTTTGCTTGGCCAGGTTCCTAAGTGCCCCCAGTCCCCAGCCTTACAAATGCTTCATCATCAGCTGAATGGAGAGCAAGGTGAAAGGAGATAGAATAGTTCAGCTCAAATCTATCCCCATGAGGGGAAAAACAATTCAAAACACATGCCCTGCTCACAGAGGACTAAGAGCATTATCTTTGTATAGCATTAATTCAACATAGAGGTCAAATTTTCCTCAGTAAACTAAATTACTTCCTTTATTCTATCTGGGAAGAAAAATATTTGCTTCTAGCACATCCTTTGAACATGAGAAATTAAGCCTAGAATATGAGTCATTTGAGCTAAAAGTACAAGATATTCAGGACGCTGAGTTTGGCCTTGTAACTATTTACATTTTATAAGGAACTTTTTACTTTTTTTTTAAATAGAAAGCTTCACCTTTTTTAAAAAAAGATTTTATTTATTTATTTTGACAGAGAGAGAGAGAGAGACAGCAAGAGAGGGAACACAAGCAGGGGGAGTGGGAGAGGGAGAAGCAGGCTTCCCGCCAAGCAGGGAGCCTGACGCAGGGCTCGATCCCAGGACTCTGGGATCATGACCTGAGCCGAAGGCAGACACTTAACGACTGAGCCACTCAGGCGCCCTATTTTATGAGGAACTTCTTTTCATTTTAAAAACAATGTAATAATACTCTGGAAAGTTAAAAAACAGAAAAGAGAACCGTTACTAATCTCATTAACATAGTTAATATCCTTTTTGAGTATTTCCTTATTTCTTTCTATAGGAACCCATATTTTTATATAATTGCAATCACACAGAGTATGTAGTTTTATCCCTGGCTATTTCACTTAACTCATAAGCATTACTCTGAGTTGCTATGTACTCTTTCTCATTATTCTTTTCAATGACTGCATAATATTCCGTGGAGTGTTTGTGCTATAAGTTAATTAAGCATTCTTCACTGTAGGACTTTTAGTTTGTTTCTAATTTATCACTTTAATAAATAAGGCTGTATTGAAAAATGTTGTGTGCCATGGTTTTATCCCTATTTTCTTGGGATATACTTTCAAAAGTGAGATTACTAAACCAGAGGGATGAATATTTAAGCTCTCCATATATACTTTTGTACTGCTTTTTGAAAGAGCTTACAGATTATGATGTCACCAACTGAGGTTTGCCATGTGGGTGGGAGATCCAAAGGCCAGGGCAGGGTCAGGTGGGGTGGGTCTCCCCATGGGAAAAGAGGTTGAAAGGCAACACAAATTCTGTTTAGGGATTTGCTGATCATAAACATTAGTGAAGCTGAAATTCTTCTGTGAAGTTCAAACTGGAGGTGGAATTCTAAATAGGAGAAACAAAAGGAAATAGGAAGTCAAAAAAAAAGGTCAAAACTCTGACCAGTAACTTAAAGGCTTAAAGAAACAATGGGGCGGGCAAAGCCAAAAGGGGCATAAAGTACAAGGCAATTTGAGATCTTAGGTTCGAAGCCTGTATTGGTCATAGGCTGAATAGGTGCAGAACTGATATATTTCGAATGTTTCAGGCATGCACAATGACACTGGACTTGGCAATAAGGAAAACTTATTTAGTTTTCACTGTCTGTTGGATACTGCCTTGAATTTTTCATGGGTTCCCTCATTCAATCTTCATTACAACAGGTGAATTTTCATTAACAGGTGCTATCATTGTTCCCATTTTCTGGCAAGGATGCCAAAACTTCGAGAGGAGCCAATGAGGGACTTTTCTAAGAGGACACAGTGACAGCTGTGTCAGGTGATCAAATGCCTATGCTTTGCACCTCCATGCTCTCCACTCCACTGGTTTCTAATTTTGTGAACATAGTGTGAGTACAAATATACCTCGTTCTTTATTTAGTTTATATTTCTAGTTTCTAATCATGTTTCATATTTGAATCAGATACTTAATATAAGAACTGGGAATTGGACAATAGGTTTATTTATTTTTAGTAACCTCTATACCCAATGTGGGGCTTGAATTCATGACCCTGAGATCAAGAATTGCAAGCTTTTCTGACAGAGCCAGCCAGGCTTCCCCCTTACCAGGTTCTCGTGGTGGATATCCGAGGAAGATCCTCTGTAGCTCTGGCAGGGGGAAAGTTGCCATTGTGAAACATGCCCACAGTCTTCTTCAATATGCCTACTCTCTAGAGGTAAAGATTTTGTCAGGGCCTTCTCACACCTGGGACAAACATATTCCTTCCACTCCATTCTCCTCTAGCTTTCCTGTCTCCCTAAGAGGGTAAAACATAGTCAACAGAGGTCAAGGCATCAAGGAAATAGACTAGAAATGCTACAGCCAGGGAAGGCAGTGGGAGAAAGCTACGCTTTGGAGAAACACTTGTGAAGTTCACAGCACTTGGCCCTAGGCCCACTAAAGTCCTGAGATTTGATCATAAGGTTATAGAACATTTCTCCTCCCCCACACTTTGCCACCACACCAAGGCTCTAGTGTAGTAACAGTAGTTTACAGCTGAGAGACCTGAAAGATACAGACTTTCTCTGAGGAGGAGGAGTACTTAGGGAAGCCTAAAGTCAAGAGGGGAGACAACACTAAGGATGTGAGGTGAGTTTGAAACCTCTAGCACCTACAGCAAAGCAAACATTAAACATAACCTGACTCCTACCCAGTGACCATAAATCTTCACACTAAGGACCTATTTACCTCAGTTCCTATGACCTGATATAGCATGTCTAGCTTTTTACAAGGCATACTGAAAGGCAAAACAAAACAAAATACACATATTGAAGAGAAAATGCCATCCTTGGATCCAGGCCCAAATATGACACAAATTTTGGAATTATCAGACATGGAATTTAAAATAGCTATGACTACTATGCTAAGGGCTCTAATATAAAAAGTGGACAACATGCAAGAACAGAGGACTAATGTAAGCAGGGAAAAATTCTAAGAATGAATCAAAAGGAAATGCTAGAAAACAAAAAGCAGTGTAACAGAGAGGAGGACTGCCTCTGGTAGGCTCATCAGCAGACTAGAAACAGCCAAAGGAGGAATTACTGGGCTTAAACATGGGTCAATAGAGACTTTCCAAACTGAAATGCACAGAGAAAAAAAGTATGAAAACAAACAAAAAACCCAAGACAGAACTGAACATTGAAGAACTAAGGGACAATATCAAAAAATCTAACACATGCATTATTGAACTATCAGAAGGAGAAGAAAGGGAATGAAACAGAAGAAATATCTGATGTAATAACAGCTGATAACATTCCATTTACTGTTCCAGAATAAACGACAGACTCCAAGCCACAGATCCAGGAACAGAGAACATCATGCAGGTTAAATGAGCACCCTACTCTTGACCCCAAACAAAACAAACCTCCCATAAACAAACAAACAAACAAAAAAAACCTCTCATCTAGGCATATCATATTTAAATTGCAGACAATAAAAGACAAAGAGAAAATCTTGAAAGAAGCTAGTGGGTGGGTAGTGGTTGTGGGAAATCACATACCTACAGAGAAACAAGGATAAGAATTATGCTAGATTCCTAATCCAGAAACCATGCAAGTAAGGAAAGAATGGAACGAAACAAAATTTTTAAAAGATTTATTTACTTATTTTAGAGAGAGAGGGAGCAAGCACAAGTGGGAGGGGCAGAGGGAGAGGCAGAGAGAGAATCTCAAGCAGACTCTGCACTGAGTGAGGAGCCCAACGTGGGGCTCGATCTCATGACCCTGAGATTATGACCTGAGTTGAAACTAAGAGCCGGATGCTCAACTGACTGTGCCACCCAGGTGCCCCTGAAATATTTAAGGTGTTACTCAAAACACTCTCCAACCTAGAATTCTAAATCCAGTAAAATGTTAACTTCATAAGTGAAGAAGTAAAGACTTTTTCAGAATAGCAAAAATTGAAGAAATTTATCACCACCAGGCCTGTCCTGTGAGAAAAGTTAAAAGAAATTCTTTAGGCAGAAGAAAAATGATATGTCAGAAACCTGGATCTACATAAAGAAAGGGAGAGCATTGGCAAAGGAATAAAGTCATTTATTTTCTTATTCTTTTTTTTTAAAGATTTATTTATTTATTTGAGAGAGAGAGAGAGAGCCTGTGCACACACGTGAGCGGGGCATGGGGCAAAGGGAAAGAATCTCAAGCAGACTCCCCACTGAGTGTGGAGCCCAACCTGGGGCTTGATCCCACAACCCTGAGACCATGACCCGAGGGGAAATCAAGAGTTGGACATTTAACCGACTGAACCACTCAGGTGCCCCTTGTTTTCTTATTCTTACACTTGATCTTAGCCAAAAGGCCTAGAAGCGGTTGTTCTCTTATTCTTAATTGATCTAAAAGATAACTGTTTGAAAATAATAATAACAATTGGGTGATCATTAGCATATGGATAATTGAAAATAAGGACAGCAATGTCACAAGGGACAGAGGAGAGGAACTGGGAATACTTTGTTATCAGGAGCTATATTACATACACATGAAGAGGTATGGTGTTATTTCAGAGTAGATTTAGATAAGTTAAATATGTATATTGTATGCTCTAGGGCAACCACTAATATTTTTTTAAAAGAAGTATAAAAAAAAGAAATACAACTGATACACTGATTAGATAAAATTGAATCACATGAAATGCCAATTAGAACCCGAGAAGGAAGGGAAAGAGGGACCAAAAAAAAAAAAAGAACAAATGCAACAATAGATAACAGTTACAAACATGGTGGAAGTTAATCCAAATATACCATTTGTCACTTTAAATTTAGATGGTCTCAGTATGCCAATCAAAAGACAGAAATTGTCAGAGTGGAGAGTGTATTAAAGAAACAAAAGACCCAACAGTATGTTTTCTACAAGTAATCCACACACACAAAAAATCTTTAAACACAAAGACTCAGCTTAAAGATAAAAGGATGGAGATTAACATTGAAAGGTTCTCGTGAATGAGTTTGTCAGGGGAGCATGTGTTAGGAGGTCTGGACTCTATTTAAAAGTCTTGTCGGGGCTAGGGGTGGGCAGGCATCCAGGAGTAATTTATCCTCACTCACACCGATGACTAGAAGGCATCTGTCCCTTCAGCAGGAGGCTTTCTGGTCCTGGGGTTGCTAGAGGAGAGGCTCTCAAGGTGTGGGCCCTAAGCCAGCAGCATCAGCATCACCTGGAAATTTGTCAGAGATACAGATTCTTGAGCTCCAACCCAGACCTATTAAGACAGAGCTCTGAGGGTGGGGCCCAGTAATCTGTGTTCAACAAGCCCTCCAGGTGCTTCCGATGGTCACTCAAGTTTGAGAACCCCTGCTCTTGTGCATATTTATATGAGTTTGGTCATGGGCCATAATCTGGGCATTATTGAGAACAGGTACTTTATTCTCAGACATATGCTTTCTTGTACTACTGACCATATAGGGATACATTTATTTTTCTAGCCATACTGTAACCTCCTGGAAGGGCAGGGTGTGTCACATTTACATAGTAAATACTGGGTGCCTTGCTTTGCAAGGGTTGGTCCAAGATCAGGAGCATAAGCATCACAGTATCACCTGGTGGCTTGTTAAGACAGTAGCATCTTGAGCCCCATCCCAGATCTACTGAATCTGCATTTTAACATGATCCCCTGAGAATGGTACATGAACGTTGAGCAATTGGGTAGAGAAAGTGCCTATTAAGGAAAACATGCATTAAAAATTGAGTAAAGAAAATAAAAACAATTTTTTTTTTTAATCAAGGGGGCCCTAGACAGAGATTCAGGACTACCTGGTTATATCTGGAGGGAATATGGTGCCTCCTGGAAAGAAAGCTACCTGAAGGGAGAAGGGAGAAGGAGGCACTAAGTCTTGAACCATCCAGAGCCACAGAGATGTGGTTGAGATGATTTAGAAGGGTTTGTCATTTTGGTTCTTGTCCAAGTCCTTACTCCTTAGGTTTCACAGAAGATGGCAGTCCCTTGGAGGACAGGTGTGCTATACATAAAATCTGACAAGACTGTTTCTCTAAGACATTAGGGCACGAGCCACACAGCTTTGACACTCCTACAACAGAGCAAAAGAGAAAGGGCGGGGACCACTGTGCAGCATTGGTGTCTAGGGGGTCCCAGGAGTTCAGCTGTAATAGGAAGGGGGACATCTGGTAGGAGGCAGAGGGACAATAACAGCACTCACATGGGCTGGACATGTCCATATGATATCTGAGATCTCACCTGAGATATCCCTGGGAACTCTAAAAAACACTTAAAGTGCCCTACAGGTGCATGACCCAAGAAAAATGAGTTATTTCTGCTGATGTCACCCCATTAGCTCCCACGGGCTGTGCAGGGCTGGTTGAAGTCCCACTAACTTTCAAGAAAAGTCTTCTGTTAGCTCTCATTCTGATTGTTCCTTCAACTCGCGTTTTGGTTAGCCTACAGAAACATCCAGAACTCATATAAGAAAAAGCCTAGGGAGCAATGCTATGTGGGATAAGTTTTCTTTGTCCTGTGATTTGATCTGTTTCTCTGCTTGATTTTCTTTATTTTGAGAAATATGAATTTCATTAATATCTCCTTGAAATGAATAATGTGGGCCAGCATATTTGTGAAGTTCTTTGTACCGTCTAGGCTTTATCCTCTTTGAATAATAGAGTTTGAAATTGGTTGAACTGCAAACTACCCACGTTTCTCAGCTTTTATCTCGTACGTTAGGAGTTTCCCCCTAAGAACACTGTATTTGCTTTCTAGGACTTCGGTTGTGTGCTTTATTTCCTCCATGGAAAGACCCAGGTAAAGTTTAAATTACAGTTAATTGATAGAGGCCAAGAAGGAAGATAGAAAAATTTAATTAGTTTCCCTGCAAAGTAATGTGTATTAATCTGACTTTCCACACTAGAGACTAACATATCTTAACTTCAGGTTCACATGAAGTGTTCTGTTTAAATATACAGGGTCTGAGTCATTCTCCCAACGTATTTTCTGTCTAGACAGAGAAGAGAATCAAATCCCTTTTAAATTATAAAATTGTTCTGTGATTAGATATCATGGCTGTCTCCTGAGGCACTCACGGAACATCATAAATAGTTAACACCTGTTAGAACTTGATTATTTAGGAGGCACGGAGCAGATGCCGTTGGTGTCCCGTGCTGCGTGCCCTCAGCCTACCTCTGCGCTCAGCTGCGGTGTGATGGAAGCTCTCAGGCAACCACCTCCCACCTGGAGCACTCAGGAGTGTCAGCTTTCTGCCCTAGGTACTTCTCCAAAGTGCAAGGAGCTTGCTCAGCACAAGTGCTCAGGCCTGGAAGTGGGTGGGAGCTGGTGTCCCCCCAGTCACCAACAACCACTGGGGGGCAGGAGTTGGTGGATAGATGCCCCAACCCAACAGGGGCTGTGGAGCTCCTAGGGGCAAATTGAGTGGGGCCGGAAGCTGGGCTTCCTTCTTGAACTTTTGAGGAAGAGTGATTGTTGTTATACTTAAACAAATAAGACTTGTAGATCAATTTGAAAAAGAAATGAGAAATTTTCTGTTCATGGGGGCTTCTTTAAATTTCACGGCGAGGGAGGCAGGGCTAGTCTTCATCCTGTTTACTCTTTTCTGCCTCTACAGTAGGAAAGTTCTAGAAGCCAGAATTTGTAGTATGCAATTTGGCACCTCGTCTTGCGCTGGGAAATGCCAAATCTTGAGCCCCGCTGTTCTTGAGAGGGCTTAAAAAGCCCTACCATGAAACATAGTGTGTGCACGCAGGGCTTTGTGGTTGTGGCAAACCACTTAGAAGATACTGTTGTAGGAGGTCACGGAGAGGACATGACCCCGGGTTTGCCTGCGAGCTGGGTGGGGGCAATCAGAGGCTCCTGACCCCTTCCCCTGTGCTTGGAACGTGAGTTCCTCTCGCTTTCCCCAGCTGGAACCTGCTTCAGGTGCACAGCCTTGTTGAGCCCACCTGGATGGTACACAGGCCTGAACCCGCATGAGGCCGCTATAGAAACTGTAGGACGGCAGCTGGTGGGTACGGAGCTGCTCCTCTCGCGGCCGCCTAGGACCAGCCTGGTAGGTAAGTTCTGTTGGAGTTAAACCTCCAAGCGACCGAACCGCCGTGGCCTGTCTCTTTCTTGGCTTTCTCCTTGCTGTTGGTGTACTCGGGCAGTTTCAGGTTTCACCCGGGGAGCCCCTAGGGCTGGTAAGTGGTGAGCTAGCTGGAGACGAAAGAAACTAGGCTTGGAAGAATGGTATCTGTGGGAGGGGGTGAATTCTGGGTTGGTTCTACGTCTCTATGTGGGGGAGGGGTGGTCTTCCTGGTGCTTGCGGACCGCCACGTGAACAGGGGGGCACCGCGGAACCACCCCCTAGCTTAAGGTGCGCGTTTGACGGCTTGCACAAAGTGCACGACGGAGAAGGGAAGTAGGTGGCGCCTGGAGGGCTAGCATCTCCTGGGGGCGGTTTAGCCACTGATGCCCACCCAGGAGCTGAAACCCAAGTTAGAAAGTTCGAAGAAGAGCTAAGGTGGGAGAGCAAGATAAGTTGGGAAGCTTAGCGTGCCGGTTTGCAAAACTAGGAGGGTGCAGGTTAAGATCTGGAGCGCTTGTAACACAATTTTCTCTGGTTTCTCTTTGCTCTCTATGTTCAGAACCAGTTTCAGATCTTACCGAGGAACTCCCAGGTGCAGAGATGAACTTGAACAGAAGGGATTCTAAAACCCTTCAGGTCTAAAGATCTTGTATTACAGTTGTCTTTTGAATTTGATACTTCTACTAAATGTTTGCCTTTTATACCTTTGCAACTGGGAAAGGGAAGGTGGAGAAAAGCAGGCACAGTAATCAAACTCATTTGTAATCAGTTTAAAATTACGATCATTTTAGGGAAAAGTGGTAGAGTTTTCTCTGCTTGGGAGTGGCAAACACTGAATTCCTCATTTATGTTAGGTCATGGCTGCCCGGAGCCCATGTTGAGTCTGACATCATAGACAGGTGTAGCAGGAAAGTAATTAGTAAGACTGATTATCAAAGCCAGTCATGTGTTTAGGAGGGGAGAACAGCTGTGTTTCTATAATTTGCTGTTGTGGGTCCAGTTTCACGTTAACTAGTTGCACTTATCGGGTGAGACGATCTGAAAGTCTTCTGGAGTCCTAAATCTACTAGGTCTTAACATTCAAGTTTTTGGTTGCAAACAATAGGAACGTAAGCAGGGAAGAAATGTGCTGTAGGGCATTGGGTAGTTCACTGAATCTCCAGGAAGACTGGAGAACCCAGCTCAGAAAATGGGCAGCAACCAAGATTAGCCAAGCGTGGCTCCAGGCAGGTGACCCTGGTGTCACCAGGTGTTTGCCTCTGACACATTGACCGGACATTGCCTGCAATACTCTCAGACTTCTAAAATAACTTTTTATGAAAAATTTCAAGCCTACGTCATAAGAGTACAATGAATCTTCATGAATCCGTTCTTGGTTCCCTATTACAATTCTGCCAACCTTACCTATCCTCCACCTAATTTTTTTTTTTTTTTCTCTTGCTGGAGTACTTTGAAGCAATCCTAAACATGCTAATAAGTCACCTGTAAATTTTTTTTAAACTATCGACTTTTTAAAAATTTACCCACAACACTATTATCCTAATTTGAGACGCTACCTATCTTAGAAACTTTTATAGGATTCTCTTTAGTAAATCCCCCTCTGACGCCAAGATTCATCCTCACCTGACTACATTCTTGGAGCCAGGTAACTGGGGGAGGGAATGGCCAGCTCTTTGGCATCATGATGAAAGATCGGGCCATCCCTCCACCTCCCCCAAAACTGTCTTGGAATTACTTCCTAATAAGGGTGTACACATTCTGGGCAGACAAAATGGTAGATAAAGCATAATAGAGATTGGAACGTGCTCACACGGCCATCAGGTGAGTAGTCACTTATCAAAATTGCAACTATTTCCCAATTGCCTTTTACTTATACCCTAGCATTCTTCTGTAACTCTATAAAAATACTTTGATCGTCATTAAGCTTTGATTTAAAGTGATGGTTTCCACCTGAATGGAGGGCTATTTTCTTGGGAGGTTCATTAGCAATAACATATGTAAATCTATGCACACTTTCTTTTGATATGTTCTCTTGGGGGAAAAATTACACCAAGAAATTGTACATGAAAACAACGGTTAGAATTCCCAGAGGATAATCGAAGCATTGAATATTTTTACATATTTTAAGGTCTCCACCAATATCACTGGAGGGTAGCAGGGTTGAGGAAAGAATGTCAAAATTTTCCCTGTTGATATATGTACAAAGACTTGGTCAATGAATGGGTTTATACCAGAAGAATTAAGGCTGTTTCCAGCAGTAAGTTGGAGAGAACCGTAGGCTCTTGGCTTGATCTGATTGTATCCGTCCTTAATGCAGATTTATAATCTTGTATGTGAATTGTGTTGCTAATATTTCTCATTTTGAATGAAATCTTCACTTTTATTTGCACTTCGTGTGTCTTGTTTTTAACCCTCACCAGAGATCATGACTGATAATTAGAGTCTAATTTCTAACAGCCATCACTGGGGACCAGAATTACCAAAACATCAAATGTCTATTGATTGGCATTGATCTAATCACTATGGAGATGGAGGGCATAGGTAGGTACTCCATCCTCCCAGGAGATCGGGGGGAGCTGAGTAGCACACATAGAAGATGAAGGTATCAGAAAGGCGCTAAAGCAAAAAGCTCTTAGCGTTTAGAGAGGGGAAAATTTTGCCTGAAGGGATCTAGGAAGGCTTTCTGGAGTAGGTGGCCTTTGAGCTGGAGTCTTAATAGTTTAAGGACCACTTATGTGGAGGAAGCACCTTCAGGAAAGTACAGGCAGGCACTAGGAATTGCCCAGTTTAATTGTGCATGTATACGTGTATGTATATGAAGACGTTGTCCCCCCTGGATAGACTGACAAACCAGACCTTTCAGATTCACTTGCAAATAGTATAAGCAAAAGTTTGCAAGTTAGTAATAAACTATACAGAGAAATAGCCCCTGTCACACATGCCCTTCCTAGTGGAGGGGCACAGCTCTGGCTGGCCGCAGCTCCACGGAGTGGGCAGCCACCGTGGGCCCACAGCCTGGGGGAGGGGGGGTGGCCGGCCCTGGGGACCAGTACTCGCAGGCTATCTGAGCTGGCTTCAGCCATGTTTCTTAAATCTATTCCTTTCTGGTGGTGACTTTTTGGCCTGCCGTTCACCCACAGAAGGCATTAAACCAGATGGAGTCCCAGGGCTTTGTGGCTAGATCTTGCTTGTGGTTTTCCATGAAAATCAGCTGAAGCAGGGTCAAGCTAAAGTGGGCTCAGGCACTCAGCGTAGGAGTACCTTTCCAAGCTGTGTGAGGGAGCTGGCCATTTCCCTGGGTTTGGATATTGGCTCCAGTGCTTAGAAATCTGATTTCAGGCAAGTTAATTGTTTCACCATCTGTAAAATGGTGGTAGCTGTCCTGTTTTCTTGCAGGGTTGTTCGTGTGAAATAAGCATAAAGTACAAGTGTAAAGTACTGGAAATGGTGGTACTGGGTGTCCGCTCTCACTGGAGCACCAGGGGGTGTGGAGGGAGCCGTGGGTGGGGAAGGGGTGCTGGGCTGCCTTGTGCACAGCCTTGAGTGCGAGGCCAGGAGTCGACGGCAAGAGCCCTGCATGCTGGAACACCTGGGCTTGGTCTGGATAAGGGTCCTCCTTTCTGAGCCCGAGATTATTTCAAGGGGGTAAGTGTTCCCTTCACTCCCATTCTAGCTGCTGCAGGGGAACTGGGTCCCCCTTCCATGATTCCTAAGGGCCAGTCTGGAGAAGGGCTTTGGTGTGGCCCCAAAGTGACCGTGTCTGCATAAGCCTGTCCTAAAATGAAATGCCATGCAATTGAATCTGTGGATTGGGCAGCCCCTGCAGATGGCAGGTGGGACATACAAAGGTGACCCCTATGGACGGACTCTTCCCTGTGCCAGGAAACTTCCATTCTGAGGCAGTTAACACAACAGCAACAAGGGCTTACAGGACATGAATGCATGCAGAGGGAGATACACTTGTCAAGCTTAAAAGACCAAGACCATAGTTAAAGGAGTAAGAAGTGAAAACTCAGGCAACTGTAAATCTTTGAGCCATTTTGTGCACCTTGAAGGCCTTGCCTTCGTCAATACAAAGCCTTACATCGCTGTGTTGAACGGGTTTTGTGGAGCAGAAAACCTAAAAAGATTACTTCTGAGGAAATCCGTGCCTGGAACCCAAGGCTGCCAAGCTCACAGGGCCAGACCAAGCTTGACCAGATGAATTAACCTCCCCAGTGCTCCTGCGCGGAGTCTGCGTGTCCCCAGGGGAAGCATGAGCAAGGAAACGAAGGTGTGGCACCATGTTTGAGGTGAGCTTTTAGTGCTCATATATTCAAGGGCAGATTTCTTCTCCCAGGGCAGGAGAAAGGCCCCCTATTCTTTCTGTCCCGGGTGGGTACGATACTTTCCTCGGTTGTTCCTAGCTCCCCCCCCCCCTTCCCTGGGGCCTCCTCACTATGGAGCTGCCCCTCTGAAGTGTTCTTCATGGATAGTGGACTCAAAACCATGAACAAATATCGGTTTCTGAATATACCTTAGAGACCACATGGTCCCGTGGTTGCTATTTTTTTTTTCCTGGAGAATAACCAAATTTAGAAAAATTGAGTAATACTGCTGATTTTGTGTTCTTGTTAGGGTATTACTCCATAATGTCTGTCCAGTGTTAGCCTAAGAGGCTCCAGTCTAATCTAGCCCACTCCTAAAAGAAAAATTGAATTCCGGAGATGGGGAGCGGTTTACCTGTAGGTCCCCAGCTCAGCCTGTAAATGGCAGAGGTGAGACGGGGGACCCAGGTTCTGGTTTTCTATTTTAATATTTCCACAAAATACAGCAATGTGCTTTGATTTTGTTTACATATCGTAATTGCTTTAATCTCTTTAACTTTAGAGCACCAAAAATTATGGATCTCCTTCTGTACCAGCTGACCTCGCTTGGGGGACATGGAGATTCTACAAGGGAAATGGAAGCATCTGCAGCTCTGTTCTTGATATTTCCAAATGTCTCCAGTGATCATTTGTTTGAAGAGAAAAGCTTAAAATAGGGCAGAGTATCTTTCCATTAGGAAAATGCCAACAGTTCAGAATCCTCCTTAGCCTTTCTGACATTTCCCAGAGAACCTGCAAGTCCTTCACTGTGATTTGGAAATAATGAAGGACATTACACATCTTGTAGTAATACGTTTCCCCAAATGTGTTACATTTATCAATGGTGTAGAAGAGGACTTTAGCCTAAAGATCAGACCTTTTATTTTAACAGGTATAAATAGGTATTTAAGGTATGCAATAAAATGAGCATGACATACCTGTAACATTTTATTGCTTAGAATGGAGCTAAATATAAAAGCAAGGTGACAAAGAGAAATGTTAAATATAGTAACCAAATTTGAGAATTGGAGCAGTTGTATCCAATGTTACACAACTACAGCTCAGGAAGCACTCAAGGCCACATGTAAGAGGTATAAATTGAACTGTTATAAGGATCTTCAAAATCTGTGAACACAGCAGCAGAACCCACAGTTCATGAAGGAAATTTTCATTCCCATAAGTGGGGGAGAACTTAGTCCTGGGCCTTTCACAAGTAAACATCCAGGGGCTTTTCCCAGGTGGATTCGAGATTTTCTCCATCTCAATGTGGTACCCGGCTGTGGCCTTGTTCTCCTGGCAGCGCCCCCCCCCCCCAGGGGGCCCCTCTGGTGACTGCTCACAGGTGGGAGGAGAGGAGGGCGGGTTTCTGGGCCTCCCAAATTTCCCTGCCGGGGCCTTCTCCATACTGCTCGTTTAGTCGGTGGGCTGCGGGTGACCTCACTTACTCTGGCCCATGATGTTGATGGTCTGCGCTGCCCAGCCGCACCTCCTAGGTGTGCGGCGGCTTCCCCTCCCGCTGCATGCACATCCCCACCCTCCCCTCTGGTGAGTATTCACGTACAGAATCGGTACACCTTCTTGGCTTTTCTTTTTAAGATTTATTTGAGCGAGCGCATGCACGCACAAGAGAGGGTAGAGTCAGAGGGAGAAGCAGACTCCCCGTCGAGCAGGGAGTGCGATGTGGGACTTGATCCCAGGAGTCCGGGATCGTGACCTGAGCTGAAGGCAGTTGCTTACCCAACTGAGCCACCCAGGCACCCCCCTTGGCTTTTCTTGAAGGATCCTTACGTGTTAGGATGTTAAGCCAGTTCGATTTGCTGGACCTCCGGTGGGTCTGGGGTTGTCGGCCCCTCTCTTCAGCTGTACTTTTCTGCCCTCTCGTCTACCTTCTTGGTACCAGATGCCCTTTGTGGGGATTGCTGCTCTGTAAAACATTCTAGTTCCATAATGCCCATCTCCACTACTGGATGGGAGGTAGGTGCATAGAGGCAGCTTCTCTTGTTTTTCTTGCCGTGCCCCCCCCCCCACCTGGTTTTAGATCTTTCCTTTCTTGTACCCTGGCTCCCTAGGTGACCTCATCCAGTCTCGTGGCGGAGGGGGTGTGGTGATGAACAGGGCTGAATGGTACCTGTTCTCATCAACTTCATATCCCATTTGGGTTTAGAAAGGTGAAAGGTGAGGGGCTCCTGGGTTGATCAGATGGTTAAGCATCAGGCTCTTGATTTTTGGCTCAGGTCCTGATCTCAGTGTCATGAGATGGAGCCTTGCTCAGGTCCTGATCTCAGTGTCGTGAGATGGAGCCTTGTGTCAGGCTCCACACAGGACAGGGAGTCTGCTTGAGGATTCTCCCTCCCCCTGCCCCTGTACCTTCCTCCTCTGCAAAATAATAGTAATAAAGTAATACAAGTTATAAACCTTTATAAAAGAGGCTGAGGTAGAAATAATGCTACAATGAACATTGTTTACTCAGTTTTGCTTATTCAGAGAAGCATAGATTCTTAAATGTGGAATTGTTAGGGGAAAGGTCTTTGTTTTCAAGCGTCCAGAAACCTATCCAGGTGTTCTAGGTGAAGCTGATAATTCAGAATTTAGGAGGCTTGAGGGCATGTTTCTAGTATTTTGAGCTAGGAATTAAAGGAAATAGTCATTAAAATAGTCTGGGTCCAATTAGACAAACCATACTGTAACTTGAACAGGGAAAATTTAATTAACTGTGTAATTAACTTAGTAGGTATTACCTACTAAGGTGTAAGAACTATAAAGAACACAAGAAGACAAAGGGAATGGTCCTGGTGTCTAGAGCTGTGACAGAGCCCCAGGGAAGGAACGACCCTTGAAAGGGTTCCACCCCCCATTCCTGCCCCCATTAGGGCAAAAATCTAGATCTAACTGGAGAGGGCATAGGCTGACGCCAAAAGGTCGGGAAGTATGTGGAGGTGTTGTACCTGTGGCATTCCCTGGGCACCTATCCTCTAGGGTGCCAGGGGAAGTGGCCCCCGGGGGAACATGCCTTGCTGCAAAACTCCCTGGGGAGCGACTTGTGAACCAGGAGGAGCAGCCCCTTCCTCCTCCAGGGTCTTTCCAGAACCTTCTATCAGGGAAGCTTAATGCAATGGCATTTGGCAAGGGGAAGATGCTCTGGCATCCCAGAAGGCCAGTGGAGGGTAGATTTAGAACGGAGAGGTAAACCTCTCCACCCCTGTTCCTTTATGGTTGGGGGTCACTTCTGGGGTGTTCATTCACCAGCAGTTTTGGCTTTGTCCTGTAAACGCCCATTCTATTCCTGGAGCCCCCAATTCATCAGCCTGTGATGAGAAGCCCTCTGTACCAAATGGTGGCTGCCCTGTGGACGTGGGTGCAGAATCCAAGGTCTCTACAGCAGGGACATTACAGACTATGTATTGACTCCTGTCTCCATGTTAGAAGGTAGACTTCATGAGGACAGGAGTTTTGTCTAGTTCAGACTGCAGTACTGCAGAACAATGCCCAGCACGTAGTATACACTTGGTTCACTTTTTGGCAAATAACGGATTTCCCATGGGTCTCAAGGAAAGTGTGTGAGCATCAGTGGCCTCGGTGTGCCTGGGGTTATTAGTTCATGGGCTCCAGAGGTCTCCCTCCCTGATCTTGAGCTGGTGAGCACAGCGCCCTCCAGAGCAGCTTACATTGTCTCTTTTAAAGTGACTGTGCTTGCCAGCTTTGAAAGAGCAAAACCGAACAGTTTCTAATACTTCTGGACAAACACAAGGCTTGAGATAGCTCCTTTTTCAATTGCGAGCCATAGCCGCTGCCCTGGCCCAGGCGCTCTGGGTATATTTTACTACAGATGGAAGATTCCTGGGACTGTGTAGACTAAGGGAAGCAAACTCAAGGCAGACAGTCTTCCTTGAGGGACTGCAGCTCTTCTCTCTCAGAGATCTCCTTAATCCTCTGCTGTTAATGTCCAGGAATCTTTAGCCATTAACCACTTACAGCACCATCAGCGAATTCAGTTTGTACTTTGGCTTCAGCGTAAGAACATTTTCAGCTCTGGTGTTTTATTTACTAGTACTGTTTTGAGAGAGGTTCTGTATTTCAGGATAACGTATTTTAGGATGAAAGTCTGTATATTTTGTCTAACATCAAATCCTCTTTGGGGCAAATATTTACCTTACTTGATATTTTTACGCATCCAGAGTTTTAAGTGGAATTCAGGAAACAACCTGAATCAGGGTCTGGACTTTGGCATCTTACTAGATAGAGGTCCAGGTAACTCAAGTGGAGACAACTACAGATTCCAAACTAAGTGGGTGATAAATTTTCTGCTGTACTCTAAATTTATCCTGGAGCTGGCAGTCAGGTCTTTTAAATGATGGAGGGTACGAATGCATGATTCAAAACTAATCTTAAGAGCGAACACAAAGTTGAGAAGCTTTATCAATGTTGGATAGATCAATAAGGTTTGGAATGAAATCTAAATCAAGAGTGCGTAGATGTTAATCCAAATCCTTCCGTATTGGGAAGGTTATATGTGAGCTGGGAGGTGGAGGAAGGGCTCACCAGAAAAAAAGCCCCCCCCCCCCCCCCCCCCGCCAAGTGATGGATTTTACGCTTGGAAATCATGTCTGCAAAGGAACATCTCTCGCAGAGGTTTTTCCCTTCACCTTCAGTTTTAGATATGCGAGCATATGGGGAAGCAGGGCCGTGGTGCTCTCCAGTCCTGACTGAGTCCATCATTATGGTGTTTTTGGGAAGGCAGTTGGTGAGGTGGCTGATAGCCTTGGTGTTCCGTTTGTAGTACAGGAATGACCATACCTACTCCTAAGTTTGTTGGAAAGATTAAATGAGATACGGTAGGTCAAGTATATAGCACTGAGCACGTAGTAAACATTAAAACCTGTAGGTAGGATTATTTTCATTGACTATAATGTGGTTTGAGGTGGCAAGTTCTCCCAAGTTGTGCCTTTCATTTTATTTTATTTTTTTATTTTTTATTTTTTTTAAGATTTTATTTATTTATTTGAGAGAGAGAGAATGAGAGACAGAGAGCATGAGAGGGAGGAGGGTCAGAGGGAGAAGCAGACTCCCTGACGAGCAGGGAGCCCAATGCGGGACTCGATCCTGGGACTCCAGGATCATGACCTGAGCCGAAGGCAGTCGCTTAACCAACTGAGCCACCCAGGCGCCCGTGCCTTTCATTTTAAATTTGTTTCAGTCCAGAAGCCGTGGGGATTCTTAGATGACTTTAAAGAGCTTTGAATGACATGGATTCTGCTAACAAGCACACTAGATTGGGGCCAACAGTGTCCTTGCTTGAAGATGAACATTTCAGGCAACAGGACAGACTCCATTTTTAAGGAATTGGGAATAAACACTCTTGGAAAACCTATTCTTGAGCATTGAAAGCAAATTTACCGCCAATCTTGTTAAGTTCCAGTACTGATAAAGCTTAAGTTTAGTTGTGGGTAACAGGAAAAAATAGTGGTAGAAAAGTTTGTTTCTCCCTTACTAAAGGAACCGGGAGGTTTGGCAACTCGTATCATCAGCCTTTGTTGCTGAACTCTTTGTTGCTCTGTCACCCTTAGGATTCTGTCCCCGTGGTTCAAGATGGCTGCTTAGGCTCCAGTCTCCACACCTACATTCCATTTGGCAGAAATGAGGAAAGAACTAACGGGCTAGGCCTCCTCCTTTAAAGGAGTCTTGAGGTGCCTGGGTGGCCCAGTTAGGTGTTGGGCTCTTGATTTCCACTCAGGTCATGATCTCGGAGTTGTGGGATGGAGCCCTGCACTGGGCTCTGTGCTCAGGGTGGAGTCTGCTGGTCCCTCACCCTCTGCTCCTCCATTTGCACGCACACTCTCAAATCTCTAGAAGAGCCTTTATAAGGGTCCTAGCTGATACTTCCACTTAGATTCTATAGTCCAGAGCTTTGTCATGTGGCCATATGCCTAGCAGCAGTGGTGGCCACGTTTCATGTGCTTTGGTAACTAGTGGATCCGTTCCCTAGGAAGAAGGGAGAATGGATACTGGGGGACAATTAGTGGTCTGTCCTTCCTCCCTTCCCTTTGTTCTATAGCAAATTTGGTTAACCATGTTGGACCAATGTACCCAAGGTGTGTTTCTGCCTTTCTTCGATAGGGGACAATGAGAAAGGATAGGGCTCCTTTTAAAACAACACTTGGAGGTATTGTTTTACAGATGAGCAACTTCAGAGCTGCGAAGTACCTTGTCCAAGATTACACAATAAGTGGTAGAGACAGGATTTGAGCCCAGGTTGGTCTGACAGTAAAGCCTCGTTCTCCCTATTCCACCAGCAAGCTGCTGCCAGGAGTGCGTGGGAAGGCTCACCAGTCATGTCTGTGAGGCCATCCAAATGTACACGTGTGCATCAGGCAAATTGCTTGGAAATAATGATGGTTCATTGGCCTAGCAAATCCTCTGCTATAGTGGCAGGTCAGGTAGATGTTGGTCAAATGATCCAGACTCCAGGGCTGAGGCTTTTGCTCCAGAAGCTTCTCCTGGGATGCTGAAGGTCAAAAGAGGGAGGGCTTTACCAAGTTTTTGTTGAAGGGACAACCTGACTTTCATCTTGAAAGAGGCACAGTGGTTCATCTTCCAGAGTCTAATTATTCCTCTGTCCCTCTGCTTTCTCTCCTTGCATGCCGCCCCCCCACCACGGATAAATTTATTGCAAAACTATTTTCCCCTCGCGTTTTTTTAAAATTTAAATTCAATTAACATATAGTATATTCGTTTCAGAGCTAGAGTTCAAGGATTCATCAGTTGTGTATAACACCCAGTGCTCCTTATATCAAGTGCCCTCCTTAATGCCCATCACCCAGTTACCCCATCCCCCCATCCCCCCCACCCCCTCCCCTCTAGCAACCCTGTTTCTTATGATTGAGTCTTATGGTTTGTTTTCCCCTTCTGATTTGTCTTTTTTTTTTTTTTCCCCTCTCTTCCCCTATGATCCTGTTTTGTTTCTTAAATCCCACGTATCAGTAGAATCATATGATTGACTTATTTCGCTCAGCATAATACCCTCTGGTTCCATCCACGTCATTGCAGATGGCAAGATTTTGTTTTTTTTTGATGGCTGAGTAATATTCCATTGTGTGTGTGCGCGTGCTCATGCACCCGCGTGTGTGTGTATATATATATATATCACATCTTTATCCATTCATCTGCTGGATATCTGGGCTCTGTGCATAGTTTGACTATTGTGGATATTGCTGTTGCAAAACTTCTATCCCTTTAATTTGCACTACAAAGTGATGGAGCGGGGGTGGGGGGAGATCTTAATTCTGTTGGACGTCACACTGCTTAAAACCCACCATGTGCTCCATTACAATGAAACCAAGAAATCAGAAAATCCAAAGCACTCACATTGCAATAGCTGGTTAAAGATCTGGCTTACATAAATACACCTTACGATTGGCTCTGGATGGGGGCAGTACCCAGGGCACTGGAATGTGCTCTGCAGCAAGAAAGCAAAAGACCCTGATGAGGGCTTCTTGGGATTTGGGGAAACATTTGTTTACTCGACAAATTTTGTCCAGTACTACCTACTTAATTCATATATTAGAAATGTCCTCAGGCTGGTGGGTACCGGAAGAATCACATAATTAAGGGGGGTAGCATGCTGTCTCAGAAGGAATACAGGCCTTGGAATCCGATCTGGCTTGTTTTGTAGCTGGTTCTATTTTCTAGATGTGTGACCCTAGCTTGGTCTTTAAACATCAGTTTCTTCAGCTACAAAATAGGGATAACTACACCTGATTTGAGGACATCTTAGAAGTCCTATATCTCCTGAAACATAAGTTGCTTAAGATCTGAGGTGTCACAATATTGTGTCACCTAGAATGGAGGCCAATGTGCACATCGATTCTTCAGCTGGGGACTCTCACTAGCCCCAGTAAGCATTTTCTATCTGCTGTCTATTGCTGTGTAACTAAACATCCCCAAACTTCCTTAAAACACAGAATTTTATAACCTGAGCAGGGCTCAGGAGGGCCAGCTCCTTGCTGTCCCAGCTGGTGGGGCTGGGGTCACTCACGTGGCTGCATGCGCTAGGAGATTGGCTGGAGCAGAAACTGAATGGCTTTACTCGCCTGTCTGGCCACTCTGTTGCAATGACTGGCACACCTGGAGGCTGGGTAGGTGACTTTCTCTTTCTGCGTGGTGTCTCCAACAGGGTAGCTAACCTTCCATGGTGGTGGAGAGCTCCTGGAGAGCAAAAGACCCTACCAGGCTCTCTAGAGCCTAGGCCTGGAGCTGGCATGGGATGTCCTATATGCTACATTCTACTGGGGCAGAGAAGGTCTCTGGTCCAGATTCTAGGGAAAAGGACATAGACTCCATGTCTTGATGGAGGAAGGCAGAATTTGTGGCCATTTATCCTTGGCAGTTGTGGTATAAAAATACCTTTTCCTCAGCTCTGTCTTGACCACCAGCAGGGAAATGTTGGCAAATCCTAAATGAGGATCTAATTGCTGCCACCTGCCAGAACAGAAGCTGGTGCTATTAACAGGCCCAGAAATATGTCTGGGCCTCTGGAAGTGAAGTAGGGGAGTAAATGGTCTCTCTGGAGCCTTCCCCCCCCCCCCGAAAAGTGGCATCTTCACAAAAATTTTCATGTAATATATTACCATAATGGTGGTTAAGGCTGTGATGAAGTCAGGAAGCCATTTAAAAGCAGCACCTTGAGATGTGTAGATAATGTACTCCAAAAGTAGAGCTTATATATTTTCCTCCCTTCTGAACAGCAATGCAGATTGTCTTTCCTCAACCCCAGACACATGGACTTCCTTGATATTAATTAGAACCTATTGTGCCTCACAGGACCTGAACATCCTGGAGACAGCCTGTTCCAGATGCTGCGGCCGTGAGGTTGTGTTTGTGAATGAGTGTGGCCCCCTGTGTTAGTGTGTGCACAGGGCTGTGAAGACGAATGGGTCTGGGACTGTGTGGATGTGCATGTGGGTGTGCGTATACATGTATGTGGGAGTGTGGAGACAGCATGGGAGTGGGAGCAAATTCAAAGCTGGGCAAAGGAAGGAGACCACATGGAATCCTGATTCACAGTGATGTGATTAGGAGCTGCCAGCCACTTGGAGTACTGCCTGACTCCAAAGCTGGCAGCTCCTTCTGCTCATGGCTGGTGGTGACACATCTGAGTCTCTTTAAGTGATGGAAAATAAATGCTCCCTGCCAATCCAGGGGCCAGTCCTGGGGCCAGACACTGAAGGTGCAGGGATCAGGATACCGGGGAGATGAGCAGGGAGCTCTGTGATGTAAGCCAGTCACTGGTTCTGGAGCCCAGCCTGCTTCCCCTTCATCCTGGCAATGGGTGTCCTGGAGTGCAGTGCACTGTGAATAGCCATTTTCCTTCTGCTTTTGAGGGTGGTCCCCTGCAGACCCCTGTCCTATTCATCCCAGGCTCAGACATACATATTGCATCCTCCCATTTTCTTTTAAACCACTGAACCCCCATGGATCTAGGAGCTGGAAGGAGCAAAGGGACAAGCATCTTTACATACCAGTCCTTTTTTTTTTTTTCCCCCTTTAGAACCTTTTGACAGCAGGATGAGATTTTCTTTAGCCTGGGAAAATTTTTCCCCCATCTTGTTTTCCCTTTTAAATTCTGTGTATTTCTCTATGGGTTTAAGTTCGGGATTGATTGATGGGTTTGCAATGAAGGAAATAACAACTCTGAGTAAAATAACATGGTGCTTTCCCCCAGTACAATTTCTGTTTGCAGTTTCCATAGAGCAGAGTGCCCCAAGCCTGGTGCCCGAGCAGGAGTCAGGCTGCCGCAGCCCAGAGAAGACCGTGTCGCTTCAAGGGTTTCCATCGCACTGGGCTTTGAGATGGACAGGCTGATAGCCTGAGTAAGATTTGACTTGCAGAGAAGCCAGCATGAATATTTGAAAACGCCAGTCTTGCTGAGTGCCCAGTCGCACGCGAAGATGCAGATCTGCTTTAGTCTTGCATGGAACGATTCTTACACTACTGTTGGTCCCTGGAGACCCACACCAGAAGAAGATGCCATTCAACAATGTTAAATATGAAAAATCTGCTGGTGGGCTAGCGAATGGGACAATGTTTCATTCACTCTCTACTTCAAGACCTTTCTCAACGCCCACACGTTATCCATAAGATCTGAATTGTGATGGTTTTTGTTGTCTCTCAGAAGTCCGTAGTTTTAGTAATTGCGTGAAACATGAAGTTGCTTTTTAATAGGTATCCACTGGTATTCCAAGGATTCTGGCTCTAGTTACCTAGCTTTGAGCTCATCAGATATTCCTATTTTCCAGAAGAGATTCACAAAGTCTGGGGAAGGGACATCTCACCCGGTCTCACCTGAGCAAGGAATTGTAAAGGAGGTCTAGCAGTTTGGTTTCTGGCTAGAAGACTGGACCCTAACAGTAATTTGAACACAAAAATTTCATATAGTTAACTATTTACAGGAACTTTATGAAGAGGGGATTGGAAAGAACTCTAAAATATACTCTAGGGCTCTGCAAGTACTCATGGAGGGACTAACTGGGAATGGGGTCCTTCCTCATCCCTGGAATTCAGACCACCTTGGAGAGGGTGTGGTTATGGCCCACCACATGGCAGAAAAGTTCACCGGGTTGCTGGGGCCAGAGCTGCTCCGTAGTTGACTCTGGAGCTATGGGCTGGCACTGGGAAGCTGGAAATACCCGCACTGGGTTGCTGCAGTCCTGGACCAGAAACTGCCTGGTGGGGTGCTGCTACTTCCTGGGGCACTCCCTGTGGAGGGGTGCTGCTGAACTTGCCGCTAGGAAACCCAGGTTTGGGTCAGGGCACACATAGAGCTCCCTGGGATTCCATCTGCCCAAGTGTCACTTCAGGCTGCGAGGGGAGAGCGTCATTTGTTGTCCTGCATACCAGCTCAGCACTGCAAAGAGCAAAAGGGAAACAGAACCTACAGGAGCCAGGAGGAAAGAATCTGCCTTCTTGCCAGTGTTTCTTCAGCGCCCCCTATGGATATAGGTTAATATTGCGCCGGTAGGCAGGGGAGGAATATTCCAGCATCCCATTCTAGCAGGTGGATTCGGAACAGACAGTAAATGCTAGGCAGCACGGAGGACATTGGGACTTAGTTCTTTTACCTTCTAGGGAGCTCATCCTTTTTCTACAAAACATGGCATGCCCTTAATCTTTGTCTTTTTTAAAGATTTATTAGTGTGTGTGTGCAAGAGTGGGGGAGGGGGAGAGAATCCCCAAGCAGACTCCCTGTTGAGTGCAGAGCCCTGAAATCATGACCAGAGCCAAAACCAAGAGCCAGACGCCCAGCTGACTGAGCCACCTAGATGCCCGTTGTTCTTTAATTGTACATCAAGAGACCATAACTATGATAGAACTTATTGACGAACAAAAAAGTGTAGGCTCTAGAACTTATTCTAAGTTTTAGTACATCTTCTGATCTGAATACTTAGTGCAGTGATTAAAACCAAGCACAATATACTTGGGGCCACTGCACCACCAGAGAAATACATTAAGATTTTGACAGAGACAGACACAGCGAGAGGGGGAACACAAGCAGGGGGACTGGGAGAGGGAGAAGCAGGCTTCCTGCCGAAGCAGGGAGCCCGATATGGGGCTCGATCCCAGGAGCCTGGGATCAGACCGGAGCCAAAGGCTGATGCTTAACCACTGAGCCACAGAATTAAGATAGTTAAGTTTAACACGTGACTTTAGGGCATTTGATACATGACTAGTGCAGTCAAGGAACTAAATTTCTGACCTAAAGTTCTTATTTTAAATTTAAAATTTAAGAATATCAGTATTAAAACACTTAGGACAACTTGGAGGCTTATGTGGGAGGTTTTATGGCCCAGGACAGTAGGGGGCGCACTCCACTTCCAATCCATTGGCTGGAGCTCAGTCACTTGGGCACAGGGAAACTGTGTCCCTGGGCAAAATGAAACATTTGGTTGACAACTAGCCCCAGCCTCTCTCAGGAGATTTAGATAGGATTGAATCCATCCAGGGTACCAGCATAGGTCCGTGTGGGTTTAATCAGCTGCTCTTTCTTTGGTCATCATGGTTAACTCAGTTGGGGAAATAATCTAAGCTGAGTTGATCAGCGTGAACCTCAGGACTTTTTTTAAAGATTTTATTTGACAGAGTACAAGTAGAGAGGCAGGCTTTCCGCTGAGCAGGGAACCCGACATGGGGCTCGAGCCCAGGACCCCGGGATCATGACCTGAGCCGAAGGCAGATGCTTAACCTAGGAGCCACCCAGGCGCCCTGAACCTCAGGACTTCTAAAGAGAATACTAGGACACAGATTCTGCCTGTTGGGGTAATGACAGGTGTAGAGTGGTTCTCCCCATGAGGAGGGAGCCTGAATTATGGGTAAACCTGGTCAGGATACTGTGTGGGGCCAATTCAGAGGAAGCAGAGCCAAAAGCTAAGTCCTGGTGATAGCATTTGAGGTGGAGATCCAGACCTGTTTGCAGCCACTTTGTGTCTACTTATGTGACCCAATATATTTCCTTTTAACCTCCTCTGGTTTGGGTTGAGAGCTCTGTTGCTTGTAAAAAGAATTCTCCATATAGTATGCTACTGTAATTGGGGTCTACGTTAACGCAAGACCTATTCAAGCTATCTCACGAACATGGAGGTGAAATATAAAGATACGCTTGGAGTGAAAGTGGAATCCAATAAGGAACAATTCTAGTTATCAGTTGCTCTCTCCCCTCTTCATGTTCTCATGGTCTCACAATTCTATCTCTGCTTCATGGTGGACATCTGCATAAGTCATAACTTTGATTTGCAATCAGCCATTATATTGGGGTTCTCTTATGTCTACTGTGCACAGGACAGGTCCATTTGATAGCTCTTGCCCTGGTATCCTTTCTGGTTTAGACTTTGTCCTGAATTTTTCATTCTTAATGGAATGTTAATAGCATTAAAATAAGAGCAGGTTTGGTAGACCTTCACTTTTTACTTTTAGCTCTTACCATGGTTTTGTCTCGTAGAATGTGAGATGCCAGTGCTGTGAATGTAGTAGTAGTTTAATCCATGGTTAAGTATGAAAGACTACAATCATCTTTCTCTTTTCTGGATCCCTTTTAGATGTAATATAGCTAATATCCTCCACTTCAGGAATAGTATGTAGGTAAAATAAAAATAAGGGCTTCACTTCAGCTAGGAATAGCTAGAGCTAACTGGTTGGCCTGGCTGGCTATCGGAGAGAGATTCATCACTGCCTCTGCCAGCCACTTGGTCTACCAGCTGGCTGTGCTGTGGCCTGAGCCTGTGAGATGCAAAATTGTCACAAGGTCATTAAGAAACTTAGGAAATTTTGTGGGTGAGGTATGTGAATTGCAGAAAATAAAGGCTGAGCAGTCCTGGCATAAGCCAATCAAGGGACATTCTGAATGTTCTTACTATGGTGGTTCTTATAATTTATTGTGTGGTGTATATCTACAACTCTTTATTTTTGGTAACACTTTCATAATTGGTAGTTACATCGTAAAATTTTAAGTAACTTTTAGTGTACTCTCTCTCAAAAGGGTCTATCAAAAACTTCGGATGATACTGTAAGTCCTTTTTACACCTGTCTGTTCCAGCTCTTTTTAACTACCTCATTCTGTTTTCCTTCTAGCTAAGATTTCTGAGACCATCTTATTGGTCTAGCTTGTGGTAATGCTGGGTCATTTGTTATTGGTTAACCAATGAATTTGCCGCTCTTGAACCAGTGCTCACACATGGTCCAATCGGCTGTGGTGGAATTGTGTTGGGTGGGGGTGTCACGTGACTGAAAACTTGACTGTCCACAGAAAACAGGCAGTTTTCACTCAAAAGTGGATATGGGCATGAAAACGTGAATTCCTGTGTAAAAGCACTTAAAAGTAACTGCTAAGTTCCACTGAAGCCTTGATTATTAACATCACTTAATCGAATTTAAAGCTTGAGGCCAAGTATTGTTTACAGTTTTGTACCCAGCATCTGTAAAAGTGTCAGATCCATATGAATATTCAATAAATGTATATTAAATGGATAGTAAGTTGATTTCAGGTGCTGGACGCAAGAAAACGTTATCTACTATTGAGCCTGGAACACTTTTCGTATGTTCCATTGAGTAGGGGCTCAAGGGAATGTGGTAGCAGGCTGAGAGACATGATGGAACCAGGGTAGCTGTGATCCATAGCTTGTCTCCTGTCTTAAATAAGTCCCAGAAATCTGAAAACATGGCAAAAGTCTGGTAAGAGCCCATTATAACCTAAGAAAACCTAAACTCTCCCTCTGGAAAAAGAGCAGACTCCTCATGATCTTGTCCATGCCCTATTTGTAGCCCACTGTCCCCCACCCTTTCTGCAGACCAACCATACCCAATACACTCAGCATTTTCTTTGCCCCCAGTAAGCCAGCATTTACTATGCCCCTGTGTTCTTTCCTCTGCCGGGAGCACTTTTCTTTTCCTGCTTGGTGAGCTCATCTTTAGTCCTTGATACTTGCCTCTTGTATTGGTTTACTGTTGCTGCCTAACAAGTTGCTACAAACTTAGTAGCTGAAAACAACACACGCTTATTATTCCACAGGTTTCATCAGACAGTAGGGTTGGCATGCCTAAGCTGAGTCTTCTGATCCTGGATCTCAAAGGCTTTAAGCAAAGTGTTGGCTGGACTGCATTCCTTTCCAGAACTCAGGGTTCTCTTCCAAGCTCATGAAGTTATTAGCACAGTTTGGTTCTTTGTGGTTGTAGCATAGAGGTTTCTGTCTTGCTTGCTATCAGCCAGGCCACTCTCAGATCCTTGAAGCCCCTGTAGTTTCCTGCCATGTGGCCCCCTCACAACATGGCAGCTTACGTCTTCAAGGCCAGCTGGAAATGCTCTCACTTAAAGCTGCTAGGATGGAGTCTTTGGTAACATAACACAATCAAGGGGGTGGCTCTCCCATCATCTTCACCATATTCAATTGCACAGAAGCAGGAAGTTTCCACACATACTCAAGGAATAAGGGTTACACTTGGATGTGACTCATTGGGAGTTATTGTAGGGTGTGCGTGGCTGTCAATGATGCACATCCTCCCATATGCAAAATACACTCATTTCATCTGAAAGTTTCTAAAAGTCTCCTCCCATTACATCTCCTTTCTAAATTGTTTCCTATTCCTCGTCTTCAACAAAGTTGGATTTCCCTGCATCTCTGTCTCTGCCTTATTTTATCCATGTTGCTGTTACAGGATCACCTGCAAAGGCCTAGATCTTGAGTGACCCATGGGGCCAATTTAGGTACACCATCAATTCCTCTCTAAATATAATCCTATACTGAAATATGTTGATGCCTCACAGAGGAGGGCTTTTGGAGGAAAGGCTTATTACACCCTGAACAGCAAAGCCTTTTTTCATGTCCTGGGTTCTTTCTAAATATCTTAACCCTGGGAAACTGCCATGCTTGCTGCTCCCCTCCCCCAAGCCTCCAGCACTGCCAGTCCTTCTCTCCATCTCCAGCCCTCTCTCGGCCAGCTGTGTTCCAATCTCTTGATCCCTTCCAGATCTTTTAATCACTTATGTTTCAATTTAGCCTTTACCTCTTTTACAGTTTGCATCCCTACTTTTAACCCTAGCTCAATGAAATCCAAGATCCTGATTCTCAGTATCCACTATCTTAAGAAATCAGGGATTTTGCGTAACTACTTAATAATTTTATCATAATTGTACTCATCATGCCTACCCTCCTTGCCGGCTGTAGTCATTCATTTGTTCCTTGTTGGGTGAATTAAAAAGCATCAAGGTAACTTATCTGGATAATTCAAGGTATTAAAAAAGATCTTCACTTTGGTTTTACTTGCACTATCTTAGCCTGAATTGACAAGCTGCCACCGTTGGTGGGTGATCTAATTCTGTATTCCCTCAAGTGCTTCAATCCTTTCTGCCTCCTCATTCAGTAGTCTTCTGCTGTGGACACGTCCTTTCCTTCCCAAAGCTCACTGGCGGTTTTCAGCTTTGAGGGGTCCCTGTTGAAGATCCTATTCACTTAAAGCACTTAGGGCAGGGTGTGTGAAAATATGGGAAGTGTCACTATGGTTGAAAACAATGCTGTTCACAAATATCCCAGTTCTTTCTCTGGGCTTTATCCCATTCTAAGTCAGGCGTGGCTGTGAATTGCTGTGGCTGACAAGATGTGACCAGGAGTGACGTGTGTTACTTCCGATAGAAGCTTGAGCAGCCAGCGAGTGACCCACCTCACTCCCTTCCTCCTCTTGTGGCGGTTGTGTAGTGTATGAGGAGAGGAATTCTCTATTAACCGGGGCCCTGGAGTGACCAAAATGATCCTAGCTCCCTCTGCCCCTGACCTGCATTAGATGTGCAGTGTGAATGAGAAATAAAGGTTTGTTGTGCTAACTCTTGAGTTTGGGGGTTGTGACTGCAGCTTATCTCGACTGAAAATCAAGTTTGCCAGGGTAAATACATTTCAACTCAAAGTAATTTGCTAGAATCACGTTTTCAAATCTTCTGAGGCATATACAAAACATGTTGGATGGGGTACTTTGGCTGAATGGAGAGACTCCATTGACAAGAATTAAATTTGCCTTTGGCTCTCTTACTGTCTCTTTTTTGGATGATTTTTTCCCAGGATACAGTGACTCTAAAAGAGCTAGTGGATCCTGGACATAGAAATCTGGAAACCGAGCAGAGTTATGAGTTACTTCTCTTAAATGTCACGATGATTGGATCTAGACAGAAAGTAAGCCAAGGTCCTTTCCGGTACAGCCTCAACTCCCCTTTTCTCCCTGCTCTTACTCTTTCTCTGTAAGTCACAAAAATTGTGTTTGGAGGCACTTCATCAAATGATGTATACTTTCCCATAAAGAAAACCACTTGTCAGTGTTTTTAGTATACCTGTTTATGTTCAAGTACTTGGTGCGGAAGTCTGTGATCCATGGTGTCCATTGAGGCTAACGTTTGAACGAGGGCAGAGGCAATGCTGAAATTGATGGATGGCATGATGGGGAGATATGCCCCTGAGGCCGCCTTATTACTCCCTTATAGTATCCAAAGGGCCAGTGGAAGGACGGCAATTATTTTATTTGGCAATCCAATTGTCTGTCTTTGGAAAATGATAGGATGAAGAGTGGAAGTCACAAATAATACCTTTCCCACTGCCCAGGTATAATCGAGCTATTTTCGATCCCTGCTGCTTTTATTTTTGCTCTGCACTAAGGATTAAACCTTAGAGGAGGTTTGCAATAGAAGAGTGGGGAAACTATATTAAAGTACTTGCAGACATCTGCGAGCAACTGTATATTTGTTCGCCTTCAAAGAATCTCCTAGGTCTCCTTTGCTCTTCAGGCTCCCTATGTCCAGGACCTGCCTCAGGTGGGATGTCTTAAAGGAGTCTTTCTCCACATTAAGCAGAGACTGCCAAGGGTTAAATCTAAGGTAAAGAAAGTATGACTAAATTCAACTGCCTTCCTGACACCCAATAAAAGGGGTCTATGGAGAAACCTGCCTTTCTACTAAAGAGCAGGAAAAGAAGATAAAAAGAAAATCCATCATTCCTGAGAAGTTATGACAGTGGGGTTGGCCTTTGTGTAGATGTGTTCCTCTATATATGTATACCATGGGTGGGTCAGGCTACCCCAAGCTGAGAAATTGGCGGGAAGGTGGCTCTCTCACCAAGACACTGGGCAGAAGCAAACTGAAAGCATCTCTGGAGGTGAGCACATTTATCCCTGGTCTTAGACACTCTTTACAAAAAAAAAGTTTCTCAAAGGCTATGTTAAGCTCACAAAGAAATAAGGCAACATTGAGAACCAGTCCCCCCACCCCCGGAAATAGACCACAAATACTCCAGATAATAGAATTATCAGGCATAGATTCTGAAACAATTGTTTCCTGGTTTAAAGAAAGAAAAGACAAGCTTAAATATTAACAAATCTATAAAAATGACAGATTTGCAAACAAACTACATAGAACTTCCAAAACAGAAGTTCAATAATAAAAATTCAGTGGAGTTGTTTGGCCAGGTTAGACTCCTCAGAGAACCACTATATTATATATATATATATATGTATGTATGTGTGTGTGTGTATATATGTATGTAGTGTGTGTATGTATATAAATATATATATATAAATATATAAAATCAGAAGTAGTTATCCAGAATGTAACATAAAAAAGGCGAGGGGAGATGGAAAACCTAGGGGGAAAAAAAAATCCCCGGAGGATGGAGTTGGAGATTAGAATTTCAGGAGCAGAGAATGGGGTAGAGGCAATATTTGAATGCATGACTGATAGCTATCACGTTTCCCTTTTTAAAAAAAATTTAAATTCAATTAGCCAACATGTATATTAGTTTCAGATGTAGAGTTCAGTAATTTATCAGTTGCATCTAATCAAAGAGGTAAAGAATCTACTCTTAAAAACTACAGAACACTTATGGAAGAAATTGAGGAAGACACAAAAAAATATTCCATGTTCATGGATTGGGAGAACAAATATTGTTATCCTGTACTTTCAATGAACTCTAGAAAAATACTCCCCTACCCCCCCAATCCACTGGGGTACATTCCAAGACCCCCTAGTGGATGCCTGAAGCAGCGGATAGCACTGACCCTGTATCTATTATACATACATGCCTGTGGTAAAACTTAATTTATAAATTGAGCACAGTAAGAAATTAACAATAATAAAGCAGTTATAACAATATACTGTAATAAATCCTGTGACTGGTGTCTCAAAATATCTTAGTGTATTCATCCTTGTGATGTGAGATGATAAAATGCCTACGGGATGAGATGAAGGGAAGTGAATGATTTGGGCACCGTGCTGTAGCATTAGGCTATTATTGACTTTCTGACTGCATGTCAGGAGGAGGGTCTTCTGCTTCTGGGCCTTGGTTGACCTCGGCAACAGAAGCCACTGAAAGCGAAACTGTGAATAAGGGGAACTACTGTACAGCTAAATACATCAGAGTGAAAATGTAAAAACCAAATCTTAAAAGCGACCAGAGCAACAAATCAAAGTGCCTTCAGAGGAGTGGCTGAAAAACTGGCAATTGACTTTTCAACAGCAAGGATAAAAGTCAGAAGATGTGTTGAATGTACTGAAAGAAAACAACTGCTAAACTATGATGGCAAAAATCTGTTTTGAGAATGGAAACGCTATAAGGCCATTTTCAGATAAGAAGTGAGGTTTTTATCAGGTATTACAGGATGTGCTTCAAGGGGAAGGAAACTGATCTCAGGACTAAGGAACAGAAGGAATTGAATGTAAAGAAAGTGGAAAATATATGGGTAAATGTAAGTGTCAGGTGCATGAAATAGTAATCCTAATTCAAGAATTAAGATATCTGTTTTAAGGCTTTTATACTATCTGGAAACAATGTAAATGTTTTGATTAACTTTAGACTTTGATCATTTAAGTGTGCATGTTATAACTCCTAGAATAATCACTATTATGTGCTGCATGTTTGTGTGTCTCTCCCCCTCCCCTCCCACCCCGATGTTATGGCTTCAACACTTCGATGTGATAGTGTTTGAAGATTGGCCTTTAGGAAGTCATTAGACTTAGGTCATGAGGATAGGGCCTTCATGATGGGATCAGGGGTCTTTAGAAAGAGAAAGCTTTCTCTCTCCACTTGCATGTACACATATCCAGGAAGGGCCATGTGAGGACATGATGAGAAGGTAGCCCTCTACAACCCAAGGAGAGAGCATTCACCAGACACCAACCCTGTTAACACCGTGACCTTGAATTTCCCTGTTTCCAGAACAGAAATTTGTTAAGCGACCCAGTCTATAGTATTTTTTTTAATGGCAACTGAGTAGACTAAGACAGTCTCTAAAGAAAGTATAATCTTTAAACTCATAGAAGGTATAAAGAAATGAAATAAAAATATTGTCAATCCTAATGCAAGAAAGAGAAGAAAATAAATGAAGCAAACATGCGAAATAGGATGGTAGATTTAAACTTCACAGTATTAGTTACATTAAATGTAAATGTACTGAATGTTCAAGTTAAATGCAAAGAGTATCAGACTGTACCTTAAAATTCCATCTAACAGCACATGTTTATAACAGATCTAACTAAAATATAAGGGTTCAGAAGCCTTGAAAGTCAAAAAAATAGAGATAGTAACCAAAAGAGAGTTGGTATAACTAAAGTATTAGAAAAAACAGGCTTCCATGCTAAATGTGTTACTAGTAGTAATGAAAATCACTTCAAAATAGTATGGTTTAGTTCACCAAGATGACACGAAAATTTAAATTTGTTATGGTTCTAAGTCTCAAAACCTATAAAGCAAAATTTGATAGACTGCTGAGAATAGAAAAATGTATAATCATTATGGGATATTTAAATGAGTGCCTCTTAGGGGAGATTACCATAAATTTGAAGGAGTTGGTACCTCTGGGAGGGAAGTTTTCATTAGGAAATGGTTTGTGAAGGGCTTCTTAGAGTTCCAGAATGTTCTAGATCTTTGTCTAGGTGGTGATCACACTGTCCCAGCCTTTACAATAACTTATTGGACTGAACATTTAACGTTCACTTTTGTGCTTGTATATTACATGTTACTATTAAAAATAGCAAATGAAAAAACAAAGACAAGCAACCCCAGATAAGAACTGAGAACCTATGACTGGTGTGGTAGGAAGAAAACCTAAAGAAGTTATGTCTTGGAAGGCAAGTATAGAAAGCATGTCCAAGAGGAAGAACAACTGTTACAGGCTGTGAAGTCTACACAGAGACTGAATATCAAGGTCTGAATTCAATTGTGTGGTTGCTCTTGGAGACTCAACCCTGAATTGCTTTGGGAGAGCAATAGGGGCAAAACCTGATCAGAGTGGGTTGAAAAGAGCTAGGAGAAAAATCAGAGCCACTGTATTTGTTTGCCAGGGCTGCCATAATGAAGTACCACAAACCTGGTGACTTGAACAACAGAAATGCATTGTTTCACAGTTGTGATCTAGAAGTCTAGATCAAGGTGTCTGCGAGGCTGGTTCTTTTGAAGTCTGTGTGGGAGAATTTGTTTCTTGCCCCTCTCCTAGCTTCTGGTGGTTTGCTAGCAATCTTTGACATGCTTTGGCTTCTATTGCATCACTCCAATCTCTCTGCCTTCATCTTCACATGCATTCTCCCCATGTGTGTGCTTCTGTGTTCAGATTTCTCCTTTTTAGAAGGACACCAGTCATGTGGATTAGGGCCTGCCCTTTTCCAATATGACTTCCTTTTATTTTATTTTAATTTTTTTATTATGTTAATCACCATACATCACATCATTAGTTTTAGATGTAGTGTTCCATGATTCATTGTTTGTGCATAACACCCAGTGCTCCATGCAGAACGTGCCCTCTTTAATACCCATCACCAGGCTAACCCATCCTCCCACCCCCCTCCCCTCTAGAACCCTCAGTTTGTTTTTCAGAGTCCATCGTCTCTCATGGTTCATCTCCCCCTCCGATTTCCCCCTCTTCATTCTTACCCCTCCTGCTATCTTTTTTTTTCCTTAACATATATTGAATTATTTGTTTCAGAGGTACAGATCTGAGATTCAACAGTCTTGCACAATTCACAGCGCTTACCAGAGCATATACCCTCCCCAGTGTCTATCACCCAGTCACCCCATCCCTCCCACCCCCTCCCCACTCCAGCAACCCTCAGTTTGTTTCCTGAGATTAAGAATTCCTCATATCAGTGAGGTCATATGATACATGTATGACTTCCTTTTAACTAATTACATTTGCAAAGACCCCATTTCCAAATAAGGAACATTCTGAAATAGGGTTAAGACCTCAACATATGGGGGGTGCCTGGGTGGCTCAGTCGTTGAGTGTCTGCCTTTGGCTTGGGTCATGGTCCCAGGGTCCTGGGATCGAGCCCCACATCGGGCTCTCTGCTCAGCGGGAAGCCTGCTTCTCCCTCTTGCGCTCTCTCTGCTTGTGTTCCCTCTCTTGCTGTGTCTCTCTATGTCAAATAAAATCTTTAAAAAAAAAACAAAAACAAAAACCTCAACATATGAATTATTGGGGGTGTGTGTGTGTGTGGGGGGGGGTCACAACTCAATCCATAACAGTAAGTATAGATAAGGCTTTAATGGAACAAAGAAACTGTATTTTAGAAAGAGATGTAGAGGCAAAATACACGTGTATATATATTTAAAGATGGGATAATAAGAGCCTATTGGTATGTTTGACCCAGTAGAGAAGGGAAGAATTGGTGATTCAGGAAAGAGCGGGACAATTGCTTAAGAGATGTCCTTTGGTGGGTAAGGGTATATGATCCGTGGCCTAAGCAGAAGCATGGGTCTTGAGAGGTGAGAGCACCATATCCATGGTAACGTTAGAGAAGGCAGCTATATGGGCATATAGTTGGTAGGCTGGTAAACATGGCAGTGGGATGGTATGGAAGCTCTCTTCTATTTGTCAGGGAATGAAGTAAGACCATCAGCTCAGAGGAGGTGGTGGATGGTTGCCAAAGGAGAAGAGGGTGTGAAATGGTCTTCTAGGATAAGGAGATAAAGAAATGCAGTGGGATGGCTGGGGCACCCTAAGGGCTCACTTTAGATTAGTGACTGAATTTCAGGTGTGATTAATCAGTATGCTGTGTGCTGGTCTCCAGCCATGGTTGACTGTGTGGGTGTGGGGACAGAGTAAGCAGAGATTAGGACTTAACTGGAGATTGTTTTTGTCAGTTGAATACCACAGAGTGAGCTGGGGCAAAGGAGTTGAGAGAATCTGCAAGTGAGTGATTATAGGACGGACCACTGAATCCAAGCTGGGTAAGAGTGGAAGTAAGGACCTAACAGTGTTAGGGACAGTGACCATGGGGTCCAATCAATAGATTGGTGGCGTTAAATGATTCTGGGAGTTCTGGAATTCTGTGATGTGATTCCCCACCCCCTTCCCACGTATCCAGCCTCATTTTGTTTTCCCCATCAGCATCCTTGAGAGACATCAGTCTACACAAGGTTCCTCAAACATCCCAGATAAACTCTCATCTTGGGTCCTTTGCATTTCCTGCTACCTCTTTGAAGAACACTCTTAGATAAGCTGCAAGCCTCGTTCCCACAGCATTCAGATCTTGGCTCAAATATCTTTGTGGCTATCCTTGGCCACCTTTAAAAACAAAACAAAAACAAAACTCCTTCAGTGTTCCCTAATCCCCTTCCTGACTTATTTTGTCATTAAATTTTTTTATTGAATTGTAATTGGCATACACTTGTTTTTTCTTAGTAACACTTATCACAAATTAAATACTGTATATTTCCTTTATGATTTATGCTCTTACCAATTGTATGTGAGTTCCATGAATGCAGATTCTTGCTTGTTTTGATCCGTTCTATGTGGGCAACGTCTTGAACAGTGCCTGGGACATGGTAATTTTTGAGTGAATGAATGAAATTCAGGGGATGATGAACAGAGGGCAAGGCTTGAAACTGCACTTGGGGAGGAAAAACAGTTATGGATAATGCATGGCATAGTCTTAGGGTATGACACTGAAAGTAGGTAGTAAAGAACAAAGTCATCGGAGAAAAGAAGGTTGAGGAACTTAAGATTACCCCCAAGAATTTCAAAATCACTAGAAATCATGGCAGATTGCTAGAGTGACAAAAAGGAGACAAAATCTGGAAGTGATGAGGTCTATTGATGACTGTGACAGGAGGGAATGATGTGTTTTCTCATGGTGCAGATTTTAAGACTGGAGTTTTTTTTTGGGAACAGAAAGGGAAATTGGTTGAGAAACTTGCAACTAAGAGCTAAGAGGATAACCTACCTCATTGCTGGGCTCAGTGGTTGAGAAAATACTCAGCATTTGAGAGGGTTGCAGAGAAATCCATGTTCTTGGGGGAAACCAACTTTCAGTAAAAGAAGAATAAAGGAGACTTTTAGTAAAAAGATAGTGGGGATTCTACTGGTGACACATTGTAATATTATAATTTGTAAATGGAAAGGTTCAGAAAGTGGGATAAAATTAGCGATAAACAGTCTTATGAAGGGGAGAGCCTGGGTGATGAGTCTGTCTCTGGCTTCTCGCAATAACCAGAGAAATTGCAAAAGGGATCAGCCTTGCTGGGGTCAGGGCAGACTATTCAGTGAAGCTTCAAGTTCTGGAAGGTTATGGGGGAAGGAGGGTGTGGGATCTGGCTAGGACTGTTAATGTGCTGGGATTTCCTCTTTCCTCTTGCCTATAATGGCAGTGGGGAAGCTGGAGAGGAGTGGTTTTACTGGAGCACGCAGGACTAGACTATTTTTCCCTTTTGTATTTTTAGGGCTGCCATAATAAAATACTTCAGATGGGTGGTGTAAAGAAGGAAAATGTATTTTCTCATAGGTCTGTCAGCTAAAAGTACACGGTGTCAGCAGGGTTGGTTTCTTCGGAGGCCTCTCTCCTTGTCTTGCAGATGGCGGTCTACTCCCTGTGTCCTCACATGGTCTTCCCTTGCTCTGTGAATGACTGTCCTAATAGCCTCTCATAAGGATGCCAGTCCTACTGGATTAGGGCCCACCCACGTGACCTCATTTTATCTTAGTTACCTTATTAAAGGCCCTGTCCCCCAATATAGTCCCCTTCTGTGCTACTGGGGCTTAGGGCTTCAGTACTTAATGGGGAATGAATTTAGGGGAAACACTGTTCTGCCCCAAATACCTTTCATTCTGGAATAAGTACACAGTATTCTAAGGGAACTATTTTGAGGTCATTACTATTATTCCTTACTGCAGATGAAGAAATGGAGATCTAGAAATGTTTGGTAGCTTGCTCAAAGTCACACTGCAAGGGCAGATTCTGGAACTCTCTAGAGCATCAGGCCACTCTGTCCTACCTAGACTTAGAGTAGTTGCTGAAATATAGTGGAGTTAATGAATTCAAAAGCAAAGGATTTTGATTTGAAATCCTTTCTATTGCCAAAAAATCTTCCGGGGGGGGGGGGGTGGGGGGAAGTTTACTGAGGGAAGATTTAAGACTCTAACATTTATTGATTATTGATACTTTTTCATGTTAAAAAAAACAAAAACTCCTTCCTGACGGAAGTATTCTTATTTTTACAGAAGGGGATACCTGCGTTGAGAGAAATTGAAGCTGCTGAATGTCAGAGATAGTAAGAGGTAGGGCTTGTGGTTTAAAATCTGTCCAGTGGACCAGCCGACATTACCTGTACATATTGTTTGCTCCTGAGTGGCTGTGTTCAGATGGCAGGTAGCATAGAGGCCCTGTGAATTTCATGACTATTGAAGATGATGATTGGATAATTCATTTCTAAAATAGAATTTCTGAACAGACATGGGAATAAATGCACGGCTTGCTAACATGATGACCTTGAAGGCAATGGCACTCATTTGGATCTTTTTAGCATTTTATCTGCTAAAAAAAAACATTTTTGTGGCTTCAGTTCATATAGTTCTATTTATGTTACTGTAAGCAGATCACTGTTCTTGAAAGGTCAGTCCTTTCAAAAGCCTTCCATTACCCCTTAGCAATTAGTTCAGTGCTTTATATGTGCAAAATAAAACGTTACTTATTTTAAAGACTATTTTCGTTAGGAGGTGTTTTCTCTAAAGAAATTTTGTTTCCTCTAAAGAAATTCTTATAGTCAATTTTATTAGACTCAGAAAACCCTTCTCATTCTCCCCCTGCTCCAAATCCTCCAATTTCAAGCTCTCAGATGCTGGCAGACCTGGGAAAATTCTTGCCATACTGGTGAATCACAGGGACAGATTTATTTGCCTTTTTTTTTTTTTTTTTAAAAAAAAAGATCTCCAAGGGGGAAGAGGGAAGTGAATGCCTGGTTATTTATTACAGTCCTGACTCTCAATGTGGTTTCTGACTTCAGCGTTCTTGTCTTTACTTGACTGTACCTTTCCCCACTCAGTACTCCTCCAAGGGGGCTGTTGCGCCCTTGAAGTTATCTGTCAAAGCAGAAGTCAGCTTCTGGAGGCTGAGCCGGAGCCCAGGCCTGTCCAGGAGATGTCTATATCCAGGCCCTACTAATGGTGATTCTCTCATTCCACTACAAGCAGCTGTGTGAATGCAGCAGGTGCCTTGGACAGCAAAAATACTACTTACCCTTAGCTCCACTGAGCTTGGGACTGGGGAGCTCTAATCTTTGAGGTTGTGCATCACACTAGATAGGACTGGGTCCCATTGGTGATGCAGGAGGCTGCGTGCACAGCACAGGGACTGAGTGCATCAGATGGCCATTCAGCTCTTACCCCAAATTTCTAGCTCCCCAGACTTTGTCCCCATTGGAACATTTTATCTGTTGCCTTTTAAGAACTCTGAGGTAGACATCATGACAATACAGGACATCCGTTTAGAGTGTACGTTTGATTTTTGATAGATGTATATACCTACGGAACCACTACGATAAGCATAGGGAACATTTTCATCGCCTCCCAAAGTTTCCTTCTACAACTTTGTAGTAAAGCACCCTCTCTCTACCTCTAGTCCCAGACAACTACTGATCTGTTTGTAGTTATACATTAGGTGGCATTTTCTAGAAATTTATATAAATGAAATCCACCAGTAGGTATTCTTTTATGGCTGACCTTGTTTCCGCCACTCAGAATGATTTTTAGATTTAAGTCTACTACTATATATTTTTTTTGTTTATCCCTATTTCTTGTTTGTTTTTCCTTTCCTCCTGTCTCTGGATTATCTAAATTTTTTTTAGAATTCTGAATTTATCTATTCGATTTTAAGCTCATTGCATTTTTTTAGTGGCATCTCTAGGGATAAAATCTGGGTTAGTCATCAATTAATTGCCTCTCTGTTCCAAATCCTTCCTCTATACTGGGGCTGAAACCTGTGCATCCTTCTCCTTTGCCAGCTGGTGCAATGTTAAAGTTTGTCGATAGAGGGCACTGGAGGGCTAAAAGTGTATGGCCAAGGAGAGGGCTGCTTTTCTTTGTTCTTGGGTCTTTTCTCCTCCTATGCCTAATTGCCGGCATGTCAGAACATGGAAGGTCCAGGGGGTGCTCCCTCCACAAAGAGGTTCTCCCACCCAGGGGTCCTCTTCCTGCTGACTAGCTCAGGCCCACCAGCATCCCAGCAGGCCACGTTACGTAGATCAGCTCCAGCCTGCGTGTACCCTCTTGTGGGTTTCTGGGCCACCCAGCAAGCAGGCTGCTCAAAGACCAGCTCTGTCTCAGATGGGCTGGCAAAGTTCTTTGCCTCGGGAAGGCTGTGTGTTCCTGTGGTAGCCACCGCCTCTTTGGCGAGGAGCTAATCTCCGCCTTGGGAGGCAGCTCGGTCTCTTCCGAGTTCCTTGTTTTCGCCTTGCGTAATTACGTCTCTCAGCCCCAGAGCTAGTAGCTGTGTCCGCCTATCCTTGCTTTTTATTAGAGTCCACATTTACCCCTTTAAGTAGATAATTCTTACTGATTAACTTTTTCCATTAAATCTGCTCTGTCTAAATAACTGGCAGGGTTTCTGTCTCTAGACTGGGTCCCTATTGATACAATGTCCTTAGATACTTAGTACTGTAGGATTTACTATAAACTAGTGCAGAAACCCTTAAACCACAGGCATGTATTTAACAGCATCCCTCCTTTATAACTGTCATGTGTATTGCTTCTACCAACCTAATAAACCCAATAAGCTGATGTCCTATCTATCTAAGAGAAATCATGAGGAAATTTTTTTTTACATTTACCTAGATATTTATTATTTAGGTTTTCTTTATTTTTCTGCAGAGATCTGAATTTCCCCTGGCATCCTTTTTCTTAGGCCTGAATAACTTTCTTAAAGTGTAGGTGTGCGTGTGTCAGATGACCCAAGTTCAATGTTATCTGTACGTGTCTTCATGTTGCTTTCATTCTTGAGGGATATTCTTGTTAGATACAGAACTCCAGGTTGACATGGTCATCTGTCCTCCATGGTTTTGATGGGCAGTTTGCAGTCATTTGAAGAACTGATCTCCATAGATGTGATATGTTGGTTTTCTCCAGGGTTTTTATTTTTAATCTTTTTAGCAATTTTGCTATAATGTGCCTATGCCATTTGGAGTTGGCTGAGCAAGATTCAAAGCAAGCCTGGGCCCTGGTCCTCTCTCCATGTGGAGGTGGGACAGAAAATGGCAGGAATGCCAATTGGAGGTGATGTCAGCCATTATTTCTTCCTTTTTTTTCTGCCCCATTTCCTCTTTCTTTCTGGGGGTATATTCTGTTTGAAACTTCCCATATATCACTAGGCTCTTAATTTTTTTCTCAATCTTTTATCTCTTCATTATTTTGGATTTTTCCTTTTCTCTCCCTTTCCCCCTTTCCCTTTCTTCCTCCCTTCTTCATATTCAATCTGCTATTAAGCCCATCCAGTGGATTTTTAATTTTCAGCATTCTTCACTTTTAAAGTTTTCACTTGGGGTTCCTGGGTGGCTCGGTCAGTTAAGCGTCTGCCTTTGGCTCAGGTCATGAGCCCGGGTTCTTGGGATTGAGTCCGAAGTCAGACTCCCTGTCTGTTTTTCCTTCTGTCCTTCCCCCACAGCTGGTGCTCTCTCTCTCAAATAATAAATAAAATATATTCTTTAAAGTTTTCACTTTTTTTCTATTCTAAGATTTCTTTCATTGTATTTTCCTTTACCTCTTGGAGCATAGTTATAATAGCTGGACTGCAGCCCAAATCTCCATTTAATTACCCTCCACCCCCCTCTTTCTGAGCTGGAATGTTTGTAGCCTGCCCTGCCATTTGTGATTCAGGAGTCAACCAGAGACTGGGGCAGAGTTTACACAAAGCACTGGGTTCCCCTGCTTTGGTTCTCTTCTTCCTGAAGTATCCCCCCCCCCCCCCACCCCCTTCCCAGTGGCAGCCCTGGGCTCTTTTTCCCTCTGCACAGAGAGAGAAGTTTCTCTCAGAATCAACTCCATTTCATGTCGTGACCACAACCACAAAGATGGGGAATGCTTGGTGCCAAGCCAATTGCTTCTTCTAAATTCCAGCTCCCCTGTAAATTCATTTTGTTCATTCCACAGAGGATTTAGGTAGTGTTTTAGTATTGTGCCCAGAATTTAGATTTCAAGATGATTGGTCAGGACATTCCCTCACCTGACAAATAGTGGGACTCCCTTACCCACGGTTTCCATTATCTGGGTAGTGGGTATGAATCTCCATCCATAAACCTAGGTATAGAAGAACTAGAGTTCTATAATGTAACTTTATTTCTATGTGGAGCCCCCAACCTCTGACCTTTTAGGGCTTTGTGTTCCTTCCTGCTTTGTTTCCCAGTTCCAGTGTCCTATGACCGGGCACAGTCATTGGTCAGATGGGTCACCATGCAGCTATCTTGTCTTGGTGTACATATGGTGGCCCCATCACATCCCTGCTGCTCCTAACCACACATGTGAGGCTACCTCTGTTCCAGGTGCTTGGACAAACAAGTGGCCATTTCCTCTCTAGGGTCATCCAGTTCTCTGGTGGTACTGTTGGAGAGGAGCTATGGGCCTCTTCTTCGCCCAGGACCCCTAGACACCTTTCTCCCTCTAGTTGTCCTTTCCTCAGAGCAGAAGGGGAATCTTGGTCTAGTTTAGGACGAATTCTTCCTCTGAGTTTCTTCTAGACCTTTTCCTATGCTGTCTGAGGTTTCTCTCAGAATTTACACTTCTGGAACATCAGAGCCAGAAAGACAGAAAAGCTACTTTTGTTTCCACACTGCCCATTGTTTCCCCTGAAGCTATGAGCCCAGAGCTGACCACGGGATTGCATAAAGGGCAATGGGGAGGCCAGGGAAGGAGAAAACCTAGGAGGAAGAAATCCCATAGCTTGATACATACAAATAGCATTCAGACAGGGAAAATATCTTATCTGATTTCCCAGCTTTATTTCAATGCCTGGCACGTGAGGATTTCTCGGTGAATGTTTATTAAATCAATGAGCTAATTTGCTATGTAATATTGGGCAAGTCTTGACTTCTAACCTCTGTTTTTTGAACTATAAAATGGGGATAAATGATACTGATGTCAGTGTCGTAGGATTAAATGAGATTATTTACTCTCTGTGAAGACTTTTCTAATTGTAATGCCTTATTACTGTTATTATAAATGTTTGTTGAGCTGAATAGTGCTTGGCATCTTTATCCAAACTGGGTGATTCCAGTCAGACTCAGTCAGCTGGAAACATGCTTTTATCTTTCTCTCAGAGAAGCTGTACAATTTCAATATTTTTTTCTCAAGTTATTTTTCCTCCTGATGACAGTTTTTATGTCCGTTTGCCTGATGATTTCTAGATGATGAGAATCGATTTTGGATTAGATTTTACCCAGCATGGAGTAACTAGTACAGTCCTGAGAAAATGATAGTAATATTGTATTTCCTCTTAAAGGCATGCTTTGGCTATTTACATATATTAGAATTTAAACTGAGTTCTAATCACATGACATGTTAAGATACACTTTAAATGTACCTGGTAAGTATTTATAGAAAATGCTTTCCAGATCACCTGATGCAGTCAAGATTGAGTGATATAGCTTTGGTTGAAACCTTAGTAAATGGGTAGTGTTTAATAACTTATAATTTCTGATGTCTGTGTACCCATGTGAAAAGTACATCACCGATTTCCAAAGAAACTTAGCAATAGGAGGACCTGGCTGGCACTCAATGACCTGGTGGCTTCCATAAGACATGGCAGGTTGCGCATCTGCCTGTCTTCAAAGTCCTAAGTATAGCTGCACAGCAACATGACAGACCCCTGCACCCTAGATAAATATTGGGGTTCAACTATGGGAACAAGGCTAAGGTCAGGAATCCTGTGTAAGGCCTGCAGAAAGGGAGACACAGTATGAAGGCTACTAGTCAAGCTCTACGGTGACCACAGTGAACAATACTGTAGTATGTATTTGAGAGTTGCGCAGGTCTTAAATGGTAACACTGAGGTGAGGGAGAGTTAAATAACCTCACTGTGATCATTTTGCAATATATGCACTTATCAAATCATCACACTATACACCTTAAACTTATATATGGTATATGTCAATGTCTCAAAGCTGGGGGAAAAGAAAGCCCCAGATCTCAAAATCTCTCCATGTGGAGGTGGGGCCAAAGATTGGTAGGTGGCGAGTAGGAGGTGATGTCAGTGTCGGGAGGTGTGTCTGCAGACCCTACAGATCTGAATCCAGAGGACAGGGGTGTTCAGGACCAAAAGTCCAGTCCTTGAAGGAGCTGAGATACCAAAGCAGGGACCTTGTCTTTGGGCAAGAGGTTTTCCAATTATTAGTTCAATCAATCAATGTTTGATGCTGTACGCAAGGCTCTGTGTTAAATGCTCAGCTAAGAGAGAAAGTTTACATTTCACTAACCCCTTCCGAAGTATTTTTCCTTATGTTGTGTCGTATGTCTTATATGCCTGTTTGGGTACGTGACACAGCATATGTAGTATGTATGATACAGCATGTATATCCTATACGGTACATCTACACCCTGTGTACATATGTACACACACATACTTTATTGAGGGGGACTCTTCCATATATTGTAGCGTAGAGTCTGGAGCCAGAGTGAGTTTGAGAGAGTTGATCTTAGCTCTACCAACTGTTTAGTAGCTGTGTTTTCTTAGGAAAGTTAGCCTTTCTGTGCTCTAGTCACTTTCTCTGTACAAATGAAATAGCATCTGTTCATAGGGTTGGTGCGAGGATGAAATGAGTCCTTTCTTGGAAGTTCTTAGAACAGTGCCTGGTATGTGCTCTGTAACTGCTGTCGGTTTATTTGCTGTCATTTTGTGGGGCTGGGGGAGTTGGAAGCCAGGTCCATGCAGGGCCAATAAGGGTGATTATGGGTGATCCTGAGCAGTGATGAGCTCAGTTGATGGTGCAGGAAGCTGAGTAGATGAGGTGAGCAGGATTGCTGGCTACAAATATTGGAAGGAGGCTGAGAGAGCCTACTACAAGGGAGTAAAAAGTTGCAATCCAGTAGAGAAGGGCCTTTAGAATCCTGGGCAGAAAGCCTGGCCCTTGGGGGATTGAGTGTGGGTTCTGTTGTGGGTAGCAAGACCGTGTCTGCTCCGTGGAATTTAGCCTATGAAAATAGGCATCTGAGGTACTAAGGTTGGGGGGATATACAGGAAAATGGACTTTGTGTGGGCCCATAAGAAGGGACATCTTACATTCCTCCTGCCTCTGGACAAGGCCTGGCCTGGTTGAGCAAAGACTTGGCTGTAAATCTGATTTGTGATCATAACCATAACAGTAACAATGCTACTATTCACCATTGCATTTATTGACTGTGTACCATGAACCAGGAACTGTATTAAGGGCTTCATTCACAAAAACCTTGAGGGTACCTCATTTTTATTTTTCAAATGAGAACACTGAGCACCGAGAAGTTAAGTGTCACGTGAAGATAGCAGATTAACAAGTGGAGGGGCCAGGTTTCAACCTAGACCTTCAGACCCCTGCTCTTAACCAGTTAGCATACTGCCTCCTAAAACTTGGAACAAAGTTGTCTGACCTTCATAGAGTAAGAGGTCAAATAGAGTGGAGTTGTACCATCTGTTCATTTACGTTGTAGGGATTCAACAACTTGTGCTTGGCAGAGAGCGGTCAAGAAGAGGGAGGAGAATCCTGTGACTAGAGCAGGCAGTTCAGCCCATCACTCTTTCCAGTGAACGTGTGATCCAGACCCAGAGTAGGAATCAGAAGATGGGAATCAGCTGTTCCTTCGGTAGGGCTCTGTTTCTGATTGTGCCTCATGGGGGACGCTTCTCTGTATCGTGATGCTAGTGTTTAAACACAGTCTTTGTACAACATGGCCCTTCTCTGCAAGCCACGTGCTTCTCCTTCAAATTCAAAGGAAGACACAGCCATCTCTTCCAAAGCTGGAGGACACACTGTCCAGGTCGGAATAAATGAGAAATGGTTGGTAGGTCTCCAACACGGTGCCTGCCTAGGGAATGAGCAAGAGTGATTTTGATTATAAGTGATCTTTCCTTTTGTGCTGACCCACAACTTGGGTGAATGTTGCTGCCATTTTTCTTACCCCAGTGAGGGGCAGGAATGAGCTGTGCCGAGAGTCTTAGTTAAATAAATCAAACTCAGAAGTAAGCATGCAGTGTGATCCAATGTGTTTTCCATTTCCTGTGTGTTTGAAAGTGGAAGGGGCTAGATTGCTGCCGGAATAAGGTCCTGCAATCCTTTGTAGTTTGGATTGCAGATTTCCTGCTTGTATTTTGCTAAGCCTATCCCAATGCCTGTTTAACTTCAATGTATTTTTGTGTGGATTTTTCTTACACGCAAAAATAGGAGGTGGGAAATGCAAACAAATGCCTGTGAAACTCTCCTAGCCTTGTTCAGTGATTCGATAGGGAGGTACGTGAAATTTCCATTTCAATCAAGTTTTCCATTAACAAAGAGATGGACTTGGTTCCCAGTATAAGTTCTCAACAACTGCATCAGGCCCCTATGTTACTGGAACCAGTAATGAGCTGGTCACATACCAGTAGAGAGGCTTCACTCCGTTCTCCTCTGAATATCTCTGCGGAAGTCTGGTGACATTAGAACAGCACCAGATAGTAATTGGGCGCCAGCTATTGTCTCGAAGTTTTTGATGTTTTTGTTGTAACCAGTACCATAATGATGCCCATCATGTAAGGGAACAGCTTCCCTTAAAAGGAGAAACAAGCTTAAGGCACTGCAGTTTTTGCTGGGATTGTTTGGGGGTGAGATTCCAGTAGAGATTGCTAAACACATAGTCATGACTGCTTCCCCAGGGACCCAGCTATCTCTGGGTGTTTGTCCAACTGATTCCCAGTAACTCATCAGTAATCATTGTATGCCTGTGTGTGTGTGTGTGGGGGGGTGTTTTAAATTCTTCAACAGAAATGGGGAATAAAAACCTATTTTTCATTTGGTTCAGTGGAGAGAATCTGGGAAGTTCACAAAAACTCTGAGATACTAATAGGGAATAGAACCAAATAGACAAAATACTAGGAGCACAGAAAGAGTTTGCTGAGCATGGATGGCAGAAACTGGTTTCTGGGTTTCAGGCTGAGGGACCTTCAGCATCCACTGCCAATTGACTGGGCTGTAGGGGTTGACCGTCAAGGACTTGTTTCTTCTGGAGAAGTGTTCTGGACTGTGCTTCCCATATTGTCCTTTCTCAGTCTTGGGCCCAGACAAGGCCAGTGCTAATGTAGTAGGAATGCATCAGACAGGGCCTCTTGGTCATCAGAAGGTAGCAAGTGGGTGCAGTATACCAAAGCCTGGTTGTGTGGCTTGAGTAGGGTTGGGGTCCAGTTTGGATGGGAGATTGTTTCAAGTGGTGCTAGATCTTAGTGAAGCAAGTCTGGGTTGCCCTGTTGTCAAAGCTGGTAGGAGCAATGCAAAGACCAGACAATGGGAGCTGGGGTCTGGGGTGCTCAGCAAGGCAGAGTTGTTCTTGTGAACCACAGCTCTTTGCAGCTGGGTCATCTAAAAAGACCAGGAGTTCTAATAGAGTGCTCTGAATTCTCGGCATCTAAATATTCACACATGTACAAAAGTTTGCATCTCCTATTTTAGGTGTCTGGGATGGTATATCTTTATCTTTGTATCCAAGAAATGCGGTCCAGAGAGAATTTGGACACATGTCTCGGAAATGTCAGACTTCTTGTTCTCTTAAAAACTTAATTTTGTGTGGCAATCCTAACTTCCTGCCCATTGTAGTCTCTTTTGCAAATGGTGGCTACCAACCAATGCTTTGCCTCCTGTGTAAAGTCTAAGCAGGAGTGGACTCCACCACTTAATACATGTTTTTGATTTCGACCTGATTGGAAGACCACAGACCACTTGAACAGAAGTGCCTATTAGCTGTATATACATTCCCTTTACTGCCCATTGTGGGGGCTCAAGCCAGAGAGGATGATGCATTTGGTGGCTAGGGTTCTTGTGATCCACCTTCCTGATGTCCTATTTTTACCACTCTCCTGGCCCCCAGCCTGTCTCATTGGGCTGGTTGGGTCTGAGGAGACCTCTGTTACCCTGACAAGTCTCTTAAACTGTGACAGTCATTGTAACAGAATCTTCTAGAAATGGGAGGCTGCTAATCTTTTCTGTGCCCCCTGGGTTCGTCCTTTGGGGAGTCCCAGGAACATGCTTAGGACCAGGCTTTCTTACTCATATGTCTGGAAATCAGGCTCACACAGCAAACTGGCAGGCGCAAAGTATCCAGCATCAACACTAACACAATGGGAGGCTTTCCTTCTGTGACTTACCACCAACTCAAATAAAATACTTTTATGTTCTATGCATTCTTTATTTTAGAGAAGGGGGAGAGGAAAAGGAGGAGGGAGAGAATCCTCAAGCAGACTTCCCGCTGAGCACAGAGCCCAATGCAGGGCTCGACCTCACAACCCTGAGATCATGACCTGAACCGAAATCAAGAGTGGGACACAAACGGACTGTGCCAGCCAGGTGCCCTGTTAATATGCATTCTTTATAGCAAAAGGCTCAAATATTTTTGGGTATAAAAAGGCTCCATTACCTTGATACTAAAATAAAGATTACAAACCCCAAACTGCTCAGTTAATCAAGGGGAGAGATAATGGAGAAATAGGGGGGAAAAATGGAAAGTAGGAATATGGGCAATAGGAAAAGGAAACTACAGTGCCAGGGGAAGGGAAAGGCAGGGAGAGGAGGAATAATGGCTTTAGAAAGACCAGAGGAGAAAGCAAAAACACAGACAAGCTGGGAAGGGAAAGCCGCCTCAGGTTCGGAGTGAAGCCTTTTTATGAGCTGCATATTTTTTTTTAAATTTAATTTTTTAATTATGTTAATCACCATACATTACATCATTAGTTTTTGATGTAGTGTTCCATGATTCATTGTTTGCGCATAACACCCAGGGCTCCATGCAGAACGTGCCCTCTTTAATACCCATCACCAGGCTAACCCATCCTCCCACCCCCTCCTCTCTAGAACCCTCAGTTTGTTTTTCAGAGTCCATCGTCTCTCATGGTTCGTCTCCCCCTCTGATTTCCCCCCCTTCATTCTTCCCCCCCTTCTATCTTTTTTTTTTTTTTTTTTTTTTTTAACATATAATGTATTATTTGTTCCAGAGGTACAGGTCTGTGATTCAACAGTCTTACACAATTCACAGCAATGAGCTGCATCTTTTTGACACAGTCTGCCGTTCATTTATACTGGGGGATTTGAGTTTCCTCTTACCTTATCCCTGAAATGCTAATTAACCGATTACCCATTATCTGTTCTATAATTGCTCTTTATTCTTAATTCTTCCGAGATGCAGCCTTAAAGGAGGTGGCCCCAGCGTATGGCCACGGGGGAAACTGCACCAGGCCCGGTGGAAGGAGGCTGGCACCTGGAGAGGCCACTGGGTGGCGCCTTCCTACTTCCATTTTAGAGGCGAAGGGGGCAATTCACTGCCTACTACTCACTAGGGACAGTTACGTTTGCTTTTGTATCTTTTAGACGTCACAGAAACCCTGTGAGTTTGCAAGTTAGGTTCAGAGGAGTCATCCAGCCAGTAAGGGGCTGAACAGGTCTTGCATTCATGTCAGTCTGACACATGCCAAGACTTTTTTCCATTGCCCTGCTCTCTCTCCAAAATAGACATGACCATGTACATTAAAGAATGCTTATTGTAAAAACAATAACAAAAAAACTTGTAAAATACTGAAAAATATGAAGATGATGTCCCCTATTATCCTACCATCCAGAATTAATCCCCATTAATGCAATTAATTTTGGTTATGTTTTACATTTTCTTTGGTGTTAATATGTATGTTTCCTTCCCCACCTAATATTAAGCTTGTGTGTATTTTAAGACATGACAACTAGAACCATACGTTTATTTTATCTTTTTAAAAGATTTTATTTTTGAGAGGGAGAATGAGAATGAGAGCACACACAAGCAGGAAGGTGGGTCATAGGGAGAGGGAGAAGCAGACTCCCCGCTGAGCAGGGAACCCGATGTGGGACTTGATCCCAGGACTCTGGGATCATGACCTGAGCTGAAGGCAGACGCTTAACAAACTGAGCCACCCAGGCACCCAGATCCATACATTTATTAAAAAAAAATTATTAGATAGCATGAGCAGGAGGGGCAGAGGGAGAGAAAGAGACACAATCTCAAGTAGACTCTGCACTGAGCATAGAGCCCCACTCAAGGCTCGATCTCATGACCCTGAGATCATGACCTGAGCCAAAACCAAGGGTCAGTCACTTAACTGACTGCACCACCCAGGTGCCCCAAGAACCACAAATTTTTAGTACAATGGGGAAAATTATGAAACAAATACAATTATGAAATGAAAATTCTGAACTGACTGAACTTCTGAACCTGTGTAACACCTTTGACTCAAAACACAACTTCAACTGGTTTGCTGTTTCATAAATTTATACTTGAATAAAAGACTGTACTATTGCCTTAGAAGTAAAGAGCAACTGAAATTCTGTTGGAAGTTTTGGTTGACAGCACTTCTTGAGAGAATGGCTCATAATTGTGTTTCAGAGAACGAGTTGGGAGATTAGGATTGTATAGCGGCTGTGAGGATGTCCAAATCACTTGACACAACAGTATGATTTCTTGGATTTTTTTTTTTACCTAAGGAAAAAAACCCTACATAAAGAATTATATGGGCAGAGATGCTTATTTTGCATTGTCTCTAATAGTGATTAATTGGCAACAACCTTTATTCCAGATAGACAGTTATGTAAAATAATGCAGCCGTCTGCTGGGTGGAATAGTGGGCAGCCATTATGAGAGCTGAAGATGATGCGTCAACAGACTAGAGAGTAACTGGATGCTAATAATCATAGTAACTTCGATTTGCTTAGTGCTTCCTGTGTGCTGTATACGCTCCCCATGTTACGTTATTCAAACCTCGGTATCAGACATGAATATTTTCCTTAAATCCAGGCTAAGCTGTGTTCCTTGCCCAACACTTAAAAGCTGGGAAGTGGAAGAATGTTCTATTTTTACATATAGGAAGGAATGCAGGGCAGTGAGGGGAAAAGGTGTCACATGAAGGTGCAGCGTGGAGGGCCACATAAGAAAGTCTTTGTTGGCTCTTCTGCTTGCTGGTTTTCACTCACTCCCTTGTTCCTGGACTCCCACGTTCCTGCTCCTCTTTCTTCTACTTTGAATAAGAAAATTGTTCGGAAATCTGGAACTCCTGTGCTAGAAGGTTAGGAACTCCAATTTCCTTAGGTAAGCAAATTTCTTGATGTGTTGTCTTAGACAAGGGGTTGGAAGTTGGATTCAGAAACCGAGTGAAAAATGAGACTGTGGAAATGAATAACCATGTCCCTTTCTAAGATTTATCTCAGCTTGTCCCAGAAGCACCTCTCCTCAAAAAAAAAAAAAAAAAAAGTGCTCTGGGCAATAGTCATAAAATAAAGCTTTTTATCTCCCTGCTTCCAGTCTACTTCTAGAGACACATAAACATTCACGACAGTATCCGTGGGGCTCTGTGCAGTGCTGCCCTGGGGAAATAGAGCTTCAAGGTTGCAATTCAGTTGTTTTTCAAGGAATATTATCTCCTCTAGTAGAGAGGCAACATGGGTGAATCTGCTGCGTTGCCTCTTTCCTGATTAAATCAAAATCTCAGCAGAACAGATCAATCTGCTTTTTTCCCTATTTAAGCCACCACTGATTCAACTTCGATCTTATTACCTCTCACCTGGATGGCTGCCAGAGGCCCCGGTCTTTCTCCCTCCCTGCATTCACCTCACATCGCTGCCAAGGGAGCTTCCTAAAATGCAAATAGGATACTGGCAATCCCTTGCTTAAATTCATTTAATGGTGCTCCATTTATTCAGTATACAAATGCCCTTTCGACGCGTTAGAACTTCACAATCCCTGCCTACGTTTTCAGTACTCTCACCAGTCACTTCTTATGCTCCAAATATTTCAGCCACCTTCGCAGTCATTCCTGAACAAAGCAGGCTCGCCTATGTTTCCGAGTCTTTGCAGACTGAGTTCATTCAGTTGCAAATGCCCTTGTAGAATGATTCCTCTTTAACATCCTCCCCTCTGAGAGGACTTCTTGCACCACTTAACCCTAGGTGACCCTGAACATTCTCACATGTCAGAACAGAATCTCCTCTAGCCAGCGTAAGCAGGAATGGACTAATTGAAGAAGTTACACTGCTTCCTTGGTTGTTGCAGGGGTTGGGAAGATAGGCTCCAGCCTCCTTTTCCAGCAGCAGCAGCCACAGCTCCTAGGATGACCTCATGGTCCGGTCCTGGTAAAGTAGCCGTTTCTGCCTCTGGTCCCGGACCATGCTACGTCTGCTGCCACCCATTCCCACGGAATCGGTGTCTGGCACCCTTCCCTGTTTCCTCGTGGGACTCACAAACCGGGATCTTGTGTAGATGTGTCTGATGGGTAGAACTGAAGCCACATGCCTTCGTTGTAGCAGCGAGGGAGACGTGGAATAGTTTCATTGTTGATCCCATATTGAGAAGACAGAATAAAATGTGGAGAACTATAAAAATGTAAACCCATTTAGAAGATTTGGGTCAGCATGAATGACAGAGTTCCACGGACCGCGGAGTCTCTTTTTAAGAAACCATTTTTGCATTTCACTGATTACCTTTAACGATGTATGTGCTTCCCTTGCTAGATCATGGGCTCAGGTTAAGGTGATGTATTACTCATTTCTGTATCCATAACCCTCTGGCACAGTGCCAGACATGGCAGTCATTCTTTGTTGATCACTAAAAGAAGAGACCTATGGGAACTCCTTGCCTAAAACTTTTTGCATGGCTCACTGTAGGAGGTGTTTTAATGTAGTCTTGAAAACTGCATCCTGGTTCTTTATGCTCTGAAAAGCAAGAAACCAAATCTTAAATGAGGCTGTAGGAAATAGGACTTTAAATACTATTTCAAATTTGGTCTCTAGGAGCAGGACTGCAGATTGTTCCTGTTTAGTGCCACCTCGTACATCATGATCGAAGTGGGGCCTTCAGCAAACGATGGAGTCAGGAGAGTTATCTTTACTGCTTTCTCCCTCTCCTCTCAGCTGTCCTTTCTTCTCATCTGTATCTTGCTTTATTTTCTGCAATGGACTTTCACACCTTGATCCATTTAATTCTTACAGACCTCCTGTGTGGTTTTATTATCTTCATGTGATAGTTCAGGCCAGAGATGGACAAACTATAGCCCCAGGGCCAAAACCAGCTTCAGCCCTGTGTTTGTCAATAAAGTCTTATTTGGGATGCAGCCACACTGTCTTAGTGCAGGCCACTACAACAGAATACCATGGACTGGGTGGCTAATGGCAAACATTAATTTCTCACAGTTTTGGAAGCTGGGAAGTCCACAGCCAAGGCACCGGCTGATTCTGTGTTTGGTGAATGCTCTCTTCCTGGTTTGCAGCCGGTCCCCTTGTTTTATCCTCACATGGTGGAGGGAGAGAGAGTGCTGTACCACAAGCCTTTTCCTCTTCTTAAAAGGACACCAACTCCATTATACCCCATCTAAACCTATTACCTTCCAAAGGCTCTACCTCTAAATACCATCACATTTGGGTTAGAGCTTCAACACGTAACTTTGGGGGAGACGCAAACATTCAGTTCAGAGGACAGACCCACTCGTTTCTGTGTTGCGCATAGCTGCTCTTGGGCTATAATGGCAGAGTTGTGTATTTGCTGTGACCTGAAAAAGCCTAAAATACTTAGCTGGTACCTTACAGAAAAGGTCGTTGAAGTCTGATCCTCTGGAGCACAGGGATTTGGTGAAATTACCCATGCAAGTCGGAATGTAAAAACAAGTCTTCTGATCGTAGGTTTCACTACTTAGATGTTTTTATTAGGAACCATCTAAAAAGGGCCATTTTAAAGTAGATTTCTGGAACTACAGTGTTCCTTTTGACTGCATTGACTTATACAGCTGGCCAAGTGAATCAGAAGTGGGGTTTATAGTATGTAAGTACATGTCTTAAAGCCTTGTTGGCTGTGAAGAACAGATCCCAGAGCACTAGAGTGGGTTTTGTGATTTGTGCATTTAATGTACACAGATTGTTCACAGGTAGTTCGCACAATTCTGCAGGTACAGATATTTAGTCTTGATGTTGCCACGCTGGTATATGAGATTGTGCAAGTACCTGTGCTATGTAATCACTCCAAATTTAGCAGCTTAAAACAATAGTCATTTTACTAAATATCTTGATTTTGTGGGCCAGGAATTTGGGCAGGGTTTTTAGGACAATTGTTCTTTTCCACGTGGTGGATACAGGGGAGACTTGGTGAACCCTGGTTGGTGGACTGACTGCCCTGGCTGGATGCACCTAGCTGGACCCTGTCAGCTACAGTACCTGTGATGGTTTCTCCAGAAGAGCAGCCTCAGAGTGGTCCAGACTCCTTATGTGGCTGCTTAAAACTTCCACAGACCACAGGGAACAGAAAGTAGCAGCTACCGATTTTGCTTTCCTTTTTAAAATCTTTTCACTGAGATATATTTGACATGCAACATTAAGTTAGCTTTTGGTGTGCAACATGGTTTGATATTTGTATATATCGCAAAATGATCACCATAATAACTAGTTAATGTCTGTCACCATGCATAGTTACCTTTTTTCCTTGAGATGAGAACTTGTAAGACTTACTTTTAGCAACTTTCAAATATGCAATAGAGTATCATTAATTATAGTTGCCATGCTGTACATTACATCCCTGTGACAAGTATAACTGGAAGTTTGTACCTTTTGACTTCCTTGAGCCATTTGCCCATTCTCTACCCCTTTGCCTCTGGCAACCATCAGTCTGTTCTCTCTACCTACGAGCTGGTTTTTAAAGATTCCACATATAAGTGAAATCAAATGGTATGTGTCTTTCCTGACTGACTTAAGCACTTAGCATGATAACCTCTAGATCCATCCATGTTGTTGCAAATGGCAAGATTTCATTTTTTTTCTTTTTATGGCTGCGTACTCTACAGTATACATACACCACATCTTCTTTACCCATTTATCGATGGACATTTAGGTTGCTCCCATTTCTTGGTTATTGTAAATAATGTTGCAATAAATGTAGGGGTGCGTGTAGCTTTTCAAATTAGTGCTTTCATATTCTTTGTGTAAATACCCAGTAGTGGGATTACTGAATCATACGGTAATTCTATTTTTAATTTTTTGAAGAATTTCCGTACTGTTTTCTACAGTGGCTGCGTCAGTTTGCGTTCCCACCAACAGTGCACGAGGGTTCCTTTTTCTCCACACATCCTCACCAACACTTATTGCTTTTTTTTTTTTAGCCATTCTGACAGGTGCTGGTGATAGCTCATTGTGGTTTTGATTTGCATTATCCCCGATGAGTGATGTCCCAGCATCTTTGCATGCATCTGTTGGACATCTGTATGTCCCCTTTGGAGAGATGTCTGTTCATGTCTTTTGCCCATATTTAAATTGGATTATTTTTTGTGTGTGCTGCCCTGTATGTTCTTTATATATTTAGGATAGTAACCCCTTGTCAGATACATCATTTGCAAATATCTTCTATTCAACAGGTCATCTTTTTGTTTTGTTGATGGTTTCCTTTGCTGTGCAAAAAGTTTTTATTTTTGTATACTCGCAATAGTTTAATTTTGCTTCTGTTTCTCTTACCAAAGGAGACCTGTCTAGAAAAATATTTCTGTGGCTGATATCAGAGATTGCTGCACATGTTTTCTTCTAAGAATTTTACCCTTTCAGGTCTCACATTTAGGTCCTTAATCCATTTTGAGTTTATTTTTGTATGTGGTAGAAGAAAATGGTCTACTTTCATTTTTTTTTTTTTTTTTGCATGCAGCGATCCAATTTTCCCAGCACCATTTGAGGAGGCTCTTTTCCCCATTGTATATTCATGCCTCCTTTGTTGTAGATGAATTGACCATAACATGGATTTATTTCTGGACTCTCTATTCTGTTCTATGATCTATGTGTCTATTTTTCTGCCAGGACCATACTGTTCTGATTACTACAGCTTTGTAGTATATCTTTAAATCTGGGATTGTGCTACTTCCAGTTTTGTTCTTTTTCAAGATTGATTTGTCTTTTGTGGTTCCATACTTATTTTAGGATTCTAGTTCTGTGAAAAATGCTGTTGGTGTTTTCATATGGATTGCATTGAATCTGTAGATTGCTTTGGGTAACATGGACATTTTAACAATATTGGTTCTTCTAACTCATGAGCATGGAATATCTTTATACTTGTGTCATCTTCAATTTCTTTCATCAGTGTTTTATATTTCTATTCAGAGTACATGTCATTCACCTCAAGTTTATTCCTAGGTATTTTATTTTTGGTACAATTGCAAATGGGATTGCTAATTTCTCCTTCTCCTTCATTATTAGTGCATAGAAATGCAATGAATTTCTGTATATATAGATATTCTATCCTGTGACCTTACTGAATTCATCAGTTCAAGTAGTTTTTTGGTGGAGTCTTTCAGGTTTTCTATATAGAGTATCATGTTATCTGCAAATAGTGAAAGTTTTATGTCTTTCTTCCCACTTTGGATGCCATTTATTTCTTATCTGATTGCTGTGGCTAGGACTTCTAGTACTATATTGAATAAGTGGTAAGAGTGGACATCCTTGTTTTGTTCCTGACCTTAGGGGAAAAGCTCTGTTTTTCCCCATTGAGTGTGTTAGCTGTGGGTTTTTCAAATACGGCCTTTATTATGTTGAGGTATGTTCCCTCTAAACCTACTTTGTTGACGGTGTTTATCACGAATGGTGGTTGTACCTCGCCAAATGCTTTTTCTGTATCAAAGTGATCATATCGTTCTTTTGTTAATGTGATGTATCCTGTTGATTTGTGAATGTTGAACCACCTTGCATCCCTGAATAAATCCCACTTGATTGTGGGGAATGATTTTTTTTTTTTTAATATATTGTTGGATTTGGTTTACTAATTGAGGATTTTTCAAAAGATTTTATTTATTTGAAAGAGCGAGAGAGCATGCGAGAGAGAGCATGAGCCGGGGGGTGGGCGCCGCGGGGAGGGAGAAGCAGGTCCCCGCTGAGCAAGGAACACGATGTGGTTCTCCATCCCAGGACCCTAGGATCATGACCTGAGCCGAAGGCAGACGCTTAACCGACTGAGCCACCCAGGTGCCCCTTGTTGAGGATTTTTGTATCTATGTTTATCAGGTATCTTGTACTTCTCTTTTTTCAGTGTCTATCTAGTTTTGGTATCAGGGTAATGCTGGTCTCATAGAATGAATTTGGAATCTTTCCTCTTCTGTTGTTTGGAATAGTCTGAGAAGAATAGGTACTTGACTCTTCTTTAAATATTTGGTAGAATTCACATGTGAAGTGGTCTGGTCCTTTTGTTGGGAATTTTTTGTTTACTAATTCAATTTCATTGCTGGCAATTGGTCTGTTCGTTTTCTGTTTATTCCTGGTTAAGTTTTGGAAGGTTATGTTTCTAGGAATTTATCCATTTCTTCTAGGTTGTCCAATTTGTTGGCATGTAGTTTTTCATAATATTCTTTTTTTTTTTTTTTTTTTTAAAGATTTTATTTATTTGAGAGAGAGAGAATGAGAGAGAGCATGAGAGGGAGGAGGGTCAGAGGGAGAAGCAGACTCCCTGCCGAGCAGGGAGCCTGATGCGGGACTCGATCCTGGGACTCCAGGATCATGACCTGAGCCGAAGGCAGTTGCTTAACCAACTGAGCCACCCAGGCGCCCTAGTTTTTCATAATATTCTTATAATCCTTTGTATTTATGTGGTCTTGGTTTTTTCTCCTTTTTCATTTCTGATTTTGAGCCTTCTCTCTCTCTGACTAAAGGTTTATCAAATTTGTTGATCTCTTCAGAGAACCAGCTCCTGGTTTCATTGGTCTGTTCTATTGTTTTTTTAGTCTCTATTTCATTTATTTTTTTTCTCTATTTTTATTTTCTTCTTTCTGCTGGGATTGGGCTCCCCCCTCCCCCTTGCTCCTTTTGCTATAAGGTTAGGTTGTTAGAGATTTCTCTTCTTGAAGTAGGCGTGCGTTGCTATAATCTTCCCTCTTAGAACAGGTTTTGCTGCATCCCAAAGATTTTGGACCATTGTGTTTTCATTTGTCTCCATGTAACTTTTGATTCCTCTTTGATTTCTTGATTGACCCATTCATCATTTAGTAGCATGTTGTTTAGCCTCCATGTATTTGTGTTCTCTGTAGATTTTTTTCTTGTTGTTGACTTCTAGTTTCATAGCATTACAGTTGGAAAAGATGCAGGATAGGATTTCAGTCTTTTTTTTTTTTTTTTGAGAGAGTGAGCTCATGTGTATGTGGGGGAGGGTGGGGCAGAGGGAGAGAGAGAATCTTAAGCAGGCTCCATGCCCAGCACGGAGCCTGATGCAGGGCTTGATCTCATGACTCTGAGATCATGACCTGAGGGAAAATCAAGAGTCAGACACTCACCTGACTGAGCCACACAGGTGCTTCATGATTTCAGTCTTTTTTTTTTTTTTTTTTTTAAAGATTTCATTTATTGGTCAGAGAGAGAGCAAGCTCACAAGCGGGGGGGAATGGGAGCGGAAGGCAGAGGAAGAAGCAGGGAGCCCAGTGTGGGACTCTGTCCCAGAACCCTGGGATCATAACCTGAGCCGAAGGCAGACGCTTAACCCACTGAGCTACCCAGGTGTCCTGATTTCAGTCTTTTTGAATTTAAGACTTGTTGCCTAACATGTGATCTATTCTGGAGAATGTTCCAGAATGGGAATGTATATTCTGCTCTTTTAGGATGGAATGTTCTGAATATCTATTAAATCTGTCTGGTCCATTGTATCATTCAAAGTCATTCTTTGTTGATTTCCTGTTTGGATGATCTGTCCATTGATGTAAGTGGGGTGTTACATTCCCCTACTATTATTGTATTACTATTGATTAGTTCCTTTATGTTATTAACTGTTCTATGTATTTGGGTGCTCTGATGGATGCATAAATATTTACAATTGTTACATCTTGTTGGATTGTTTCCTTTATGATTATAATGTCCTTCTTTGTTTCTTGTTAGTCTTTGTTTTAGTCTGTTTTGTTTAAGTACTGCTACCCCAACTTTTCACTTCTCATGATGTTTTTCCATGCCTTCACTTTCAATCCGCATGTGTCTTTAGGTCAGAAGTATCTTGTAGGCAGCATATAAATGGGTCTTGCTTTTTTTTTTTTTATCTAATCTTTTGGGGCATTTAGTGCATTTACATTCAACATAATTATTGATAGGTATGTACTTCCATTTTGTTACTTGTTTTGTGGTTGTTTTGTAGTTCTTCTGTTCCTTCTTTCTTCCCTTGTGGTTTGATGGCTTTCTTTAGTGATATACTTGGATTTCTTACTCTTTATTTTTTGTGTATCACCAGTTTTTGATTTGTGGTTACCATTAGGTTTATATATAACATTCTATGCATGTAACAGTCTATATTAAGTTGATGGTTAAGTTTGAACCCATTCTAAAAGCACTAAATTTTTACTCCCCACCATGTTTTATTTATGTATATGTTGTCATACTTTACATCCTTTTATTTTGTGAATTCCTTGGCTGATTTTTTAAAAAACATAATTGATTTTAATACTTTTGTGCATTAAGCTCCATACTGGTTTTATAAGTGATTAATCTACTTTTATTATGTTTGCGTTTATCTGTGAAATTTTTTCCTTTCCTAATTTTTTTCCAATTATGGCTTTTTCTTTCCACTCAAAGAATTCTCTTTGCTATTTCTCGTAAGGCTGATTTAGTGGTGGTGTAATGGCCTTGTGAAGAAGAGGTCCTGGAGTGCCCTATAGTGCGATGTCCCCTGTTCATCAGAATCTGGTGTTTCAGGGCTGTTCCTTGTGTGTGTTACATGCACCCTATTATTGTGGTTGAGCAGCATTTGCTTTCAGCCCAGTCAGCTGCAATGGCCCACTTTGCCCATGTGGGTAAGATCTGGTTCCTGTGCTGGTAAGGGGCCGGTGTAAGGCTGCCTTGGGATTGTAGTTGGGTCAGACTAGATGCCTGCCCTCAGCCCGTTTGCTAGAACTTTGGTCACACAGAACCTCTGGGCATTCTCCCTGCATTGTCCCTTGTGAGGCTTCCATTGGTGGATGGCACCTGTGGTCAGATCAGATGGCTGCTCTTAGCCCACTGCTGGGACTGCACACTGGTGTGTGTGATTGTCTTCCTCCTCTCTCCAGGGCAGGAGTCACTTTGGAGTGATGCTGGTTACAGTCAAGTCTGCTTCCAGAATGAGATGCATCAGGCACTACTTCAGAGGGACTCCTGCTGAGTGGGGCTGCTAGGATTGGGCAGGGCCCCAGGGGCAGGACATGCTGTTAGCAAGCTATGCTGAGAGTGTTCACACTGGCTAGCCAGCTGTGTGGCTATCTAGGCTGGTGGGCTGGGGAGAGAAATGCTGCCCACCAGCTCTTTTTGGTGAAGTCTCTTCAAGATCCCTTCCCCTCCAGTGCACATTCTGAGATTAGTAAATAAATCTTCCGTAGCCAGGTGCTTTCAAAACTGCTGCTTCTAAACTGTATCTCAGCACAGTTATGCTGGCTTTTTAAGGGTGGGGAATCTGTTTCCTATTGCCCTCTGGATCTCCCAGAACAGAGTCCACTGATTTTTAAATTTTCCTGTGTTAAACCCCACTGATGATAAAAACTTGTGAAGTTAAGCCTCTCTGTTTTTCATGTTATGGGGACTTTTCTCGCCCTCGCAGACCCCCTGTGTCTGGCGTGCCTAGTGTGGGGTCTGTTCCTCTCCCTCCTCTGTGCTTGTGATGGCCCTCCTGTTTGTGGTTCGTCTCACCAGGAGTTTGGTTCCTGACCAGGTATGTCCCTTCTACCATGTTCAGTGTGGCCTTCTGTGATTAGCTGTGGGGACTCTGTTCTGCCGTCTTCAGGCTTTCTGGATTAGTCGCACTGATGGGATGGTTACCTAGGTGTACTGTGGGAAGAGGTGAGCTGAGGGTTTTCCTACTCCACTATCTTCCTAGACTCCTCTATTTTTAAGTTTTTGGAGAGGCTTCATACTGTTTTCCATGGTGACTGTACCAATTTGTTTTTACCAACAGTGCACAAAGGTTTTCTTCACATCCTTGCTAACACTTGTGATTCGTCTTTTTGATACTGGCCATTCTAACAGGTGTGAGGTGATATTGTGGTTTTGATTTGCATTTCCCTGACTAGTGATGTTAGTATCTTTTCATGTACCTGTTGACCATCTATATGGCATCTTCAGAAAAACGTCTGTTCAGATCCTTTGCCCCTTTTTTTGGTTAGATTTTTTTCTTTGCTATTGAGCTATAGGAGTTCTTCATATATTTTGGATAGTAACCCCTTGTCAGATACATAATTTGTAAAATTCTTCTCCCATTTAGGAGGTTTCCTTTTAATTTCGTTGATGGTTTCCTGAAGCTACCACTTTAAGGCCTACAGTTACTGCTGCCATGTTTCATTGACCAAAATAGTCACGAGCTCATTTTGATTCAAGCGGGGGATGAACACTTTGCTCTACCTCTCAAGAGGAATGTTAAAGCATTGGTGATCATTTTTAATTTGCTGTAGAAATTGATTATAGAAAGTATAAAATATACATAGATACAAATATGGACAGTGTGAATAGGTATGTACATAAATACAAATATGAAAACCCAGAGGTTAGGGACCAACTCAGAGTAGGGGGTTTTTAGACGTTTAAGAAGCATTCAAACATGGTGCTGTGGAAGAGTCTGCCAAGTTTGGAAAATAAGAAATTAGATGTGTTAGAGTGAAGGAGGGGTTGGATTCACAGGTGGATTTGGTGACCAATAAAATATGTAGCAAAAACAACTCGTAGTATATTTGGAGTCTGTTTTATCATAACTTCTGTTTCCTCCAATTTTGGCTTGCTCTTGGTGTCTTGTGGCTCTTCATGGTCCTTGATCTACCTTGGGACTTCTCTATTGTCTTTATTATTTCCCATTACAAACTGCTTGATTTCTCTGTATTTCGCAACTCAAATTCCTCAGATTACAAATCTGATGAGCTTAGCTTTTCCTGGTTTTGGCAGTGGTTTGTACTAGGTCACTTCTTTGATCATCTACTGGGTACTGGATTCAGAATTTGTTGACTATGAATTTGTTATTGGTTCAGGAGCTCAACTTCAGTACAATAGACTAGGGTTGGGGAAGAAGAACAATGGCTTTATTTTCAGATACTGTGAGTGGGGCAGTTTCCTTTCGAAGGGCTAAGAATTTAGTACTCCTTATGATTACACATTAGAGTGGAGCTCAGTTTGTCCACCTTCCTCACCCCCATCATATCCAATGTCCATCATCTGTGGGACCATGAATGTTGACATGGAAGGTACATTCGAAGGGTAGCGGAGAGTAAGAATGAAGATATGGGGAAGAATTCCACAGAAAGTTTTGGTCCCATGGTCCAGGGCCATGGACTTGGATATGAGGGGAGATGAGGTCATGGTCAACAGAGAAAGAAGAGACTAGAAGAAAGACCTGGAATAGTTTTAGTGGGAGAGAATGACTAGGAAGAAGGATATGGTCTGAGATTAGGAGTCAGTGCTAGCACAATTCTAGATGAAGAAAATCCAAGATTTGGCTATGGAAGGGCATCCCGAAAGTGGGAAGAAAGTGAAATCTTAGAGGAGGTCAAGGAATCTTCAGCTGGGTTGAGTTCTCCACGTGGATGGTGTGGGTTGAGGAGATTGAACCATCCATGCTGATGATGAAGTTGTCCGCATGATAGCAGATTTGGGGCCAAGCTCCAAAGCTTCCCTTAAATGCAATGGAACAACCAGGCTACAAAAGCAATGAGATAGATAAAGGGCAGGATTGATTGGAACTGGGGGCCAGGGAGGAGGGGATTTTTATTGAATTGGAAGAGTAATGATCTGAGAGTAGGCAAAGCAGTACAAAGTGAATAATAATTCTTTACACCTACTACAATCCTACAGCCCTGCAAACAAAGTGCAAATATACCCTGATATAAGGAGTAGAGCTGCCAGAAGAGCATCCCTCCCTTGAGGACAGGACTGGAGAAAGCGGTCTTGGTCAGGAATAGCTAGATGAAGGCAGTTTGGGAACCATTCAGGAAATGGAATGACAGTGAAGGAGTGGTTGGCTAAAAAATACAGACTCCAATCTGCTCTCAAGAAAAATTAGGATCTGGGCAAGTGAGTGAGGTTCTGATCTGCAGGGGGATGAGGGGTAGAGTGAGGGAGACTGGAAATAAGTGACAGGATGACCCAGGTCATTACTGTTCTTATCCTAAGGATGATGGATGTAGGATAAGAGGGTAAACAGGGCCTACCTTCTCACTTGGCCCCTGAGTCCCTCTCCCAGGGGGTAGAACCCATGGTTAGGATAGAAGTGAGAGCAGAGAATAACAAAGGGTTGCTCTCTGGGAGCTTAGCAAAGCCTCCAGGGAGAGTACAGGGCCGACAAATCTTTCTCAGAATCAGATGGGAGAGTGAGTATAAATGAAGTTCTTCCCTTTTTCTCAAAGTCATCTCAACTTATCATGAGAATGATGCTGTGAAAAGGACATCTTGGAAAACCCCAAACAATATTTTTTAGAAGATAAAGTAAATCCAATTTGTTGAGACATTTCTGTGTGCTTGGAGATAAATCACATTATTGTATTTTATCAGCAGATGGGTGGGCAGCTTAACAGTGTAATCCTGGCAGCAAAAGGGAAAGAGTTCCTAATATCTATGAAGAATCCATTTTATGCAGGTTTCTGGACAGTGTAAATCTGGTCTGCGCAGAGAAGCACAAAGCAATTATGTAAACTGGGACAGCTGGAGGGGGAATGTCTGCAGAGCATGAGAGGGAGGGGTGGTGGTGGGAAAGGTGGGTAGGGCAGTGGTAGGCATGGGGGAGGATTTCTGCTTTGGGGAGACACTAGAAGTGCTGCTGTGCAGAGGGACACAAAGCCGTGAGGGTCAACATGATGCTGTTGCTGCTTGGAGTGTCCATTTATCATAACATAGTGGTCAATGTAGTAATCAAGAGTGCAGGCTCTGTGGCTACCTTGCCTGGTTCCCATCCTGTACCTACCACTTAACCTCGGGTCATGTCATTTGTAAAACAGGGCTGCTAATTTTATTTACTTCGCATGATTGTTGTGAAGATAAGATAATGTATGAACAGTGCTTGGAGCAGTTTCTGAGATATAGCACGTGTCTAAGCTACTAATACGATGATCTACATCTTGTGTGTTTTATATCCTGTAGAGCTAGAGATGTACAGGGCCCCTTACAGTAAGGTCTTACTCTGCTTCCTCTAATGAGACAGAATGAAGTCCATGGATTTCTCCCATCACCAAGTCACAACCACGCAGACCACAACACGCCCATGGAGAAGATACTGAATTCCTAAATGGAGAACCTGGGTCATTAAAATAGCTCTGGGGTTGCCTGGGTCTTCACTTCTCTTCAAGATATGGAGGCTTGATGGTATTATAAGCAATATTACCAGTATGTAAAGTCCCAACTGGGATTCATATAACCGAATTACAGCTTTAGCTCTGCTGTAGTCGAGCTGGGTGCCCTTGGCCTAATTATGAGCACAGTGGATGGAAAGCATGTGGACTGGCGTGAGAGGTACACGAAGCCTCTGCCTGGGGTCAGGCACCTTTGATAGGGCCACAGTGTCCTTTGCAGTTTCTGATTCTACCCTTCCAAAGATTTCTATAATTGTGTGCCTTTGTCTTCTTCACTAGACTATAAGCTCCTCAAATAAGAATATTTATTATTCAGCATTTATTCTGTCCTAGTTGTCTCTTTCATTCTAGTATTTTTTTAGATCCCACAGTATCTGGCTCATGGTTGGCACTTCATAAATGTTCAGTAGATGACTAGATACAGGAATAGGTAACTTTGTTGCAATCAGATACTTAGCCTAGGGACTTTGAACAAATTTCTTGGTCTTTCTGGGTCTTCCCCATAACAAGATATCATTTAACTGAAATGTTCTACTTCACCAGCTTAAGGGTACAACATAGGTTATGATGCATGATTATTGCCAGATCTACATCTCTTGCTCCACATTTATATAATGAACTGTCTATTCAAGCATTTCTGGTTAGATGTGCAGTAGGCAACGAAAGACTTGTGTTCGACATGACCTCCTCGTGGCTGCCTTTTGCCAAACCTTCTCCCAGGCTTCTCCATCTCTGAGCATGGAACCACCATCCACCTACTTGCTTAAAACAAGAATGTAGGGATCACCATGGACTCTTCCATACCCCTTCTACCTGACATTCAATCCATTGTAATCCATTTAAGTTCTTTCTCCGTCTGATTCCTTCTCACCCTCTCCACTGCCTCAACCCTGTCCCCACGCTTCCCTCATCTATGTGTGGACTACTGCACTGGTCTCCTGAATAATCTTGGGCTTTCAGTCTTTCACATAACCTCCTTTTTGGTCTCCTGGATCCCAATCACTCCACGCTCCTTCTAGGAAAATGATGGGTGGGTTTGATGGGGTGAGGACCTATTCAGCTGAAAGATGATGGGAAAGAAAAGGCAGGGTGTGTGTGTTTGGGGAGCTCAGGGTGCTGGGAGGCAAGAAAGTTGAAGAGAAGAAAAGCTCTATTATAGGAGGAATTCACAAGTGGGGGTAGGTGGTCCTTGGAAATGGGGCAACCACATGGGGAGAAGAAAGCAGAAGCCCCTGAGGAGAGCTCAGCCTGGGAAGTGTCCATCATGATGTACTTCAAATGGGCTGAGAAGGATGCTCTGCTAAAACTACCCTATTCTTCAGCCTCCAGACATTTCACTGAGCAATGAGCATTAAACATTTTCTGGATGGAGGCTCCACCATCCCATTCTTTTGATGGATGTTAAGGGCATGGTAATTGGTTTGTAATAAAAACATTGAACCTCAAAAGGGAATGGAATCTAGGTCTGGACTTTTTCTCTCTTAGGATGCTCTGTGTTCCTGGGCATGTTTACCTGCTGTCTTGCCAGCAAACCCTGAATTCTGGATGTGGAAGTGGGGTGGACTTATTGAACCTAAACCTTGAACTTGATGGGCAATCCCTGCCTCTATCACAGGGGGATCTAACACAGGGCTGCCCAAGGACAGGCCTCTGGTGAACATCTGTAGAGGCTAAAAGAGCATCCTACATTCCTGGATATTTGAACACCCATCAGTGATCTGCTCTGAGGTCTTGAAGCACGGCATAGTCTTTATGTGCAGTCCGATTGCTACGAGATGGTCAGTACTGAATTTCTACAGCTTCCCATTGTGCTGTGGTACACACGGATTCCAAAAATCCTTCCAGTTGAAGCAGACCTGTCAGCCCTGATCCTCTTACACCGGAAGTGTAAAATACAAGGATGAACCAAATGGGATTCCCTGGCTGTAGACCTCAGCTTAATGTGGGTAAGACTCTGGCCAAACAAGAACCTCCAGTTTTCAGAGTAGATTTAATTGAGAACTGTGGTTTATTTTGCTCTCTGGGCTAAACTGGCAGCCGTACAAATAAAAAATGTGAAAAGCTGTAGCTGCAGCCTTAGGGGAACACCAGTACGAAGGAGAGAGATTGTGTTTATAAAACCACAGGGTTGAGCTCTTCTTCCCTTGTATGATCTTTCATTTCTCGGTCTTCCTTGGCTGGAGCACTGGGGCCAATGATATTTGTAAAGCCATCTGTACAGAACCAGGAGGCCAGGAGAATACCCTCTCCCACCCTCCTTTCTTGGTATTGTTTCAAGCTCTAAGTCAATCTACAAAATTTGTCTAGAGCCGTAAGAAAGGAAATCCTTCATCCTTTCTCCTTTGGGTGACCACTGTATCCACACTCTCTTCCCCTTGGCCTCCTGTCAGAACCTGGGAGCTAGTAGTGTAATATCATTTTAATTTATGCTTCAGGAACTTGGGCTAGGCTATGCTGCTTAGGGGAAAAGCTTAAACACTTGAGAATAATCCTAGACATTAGGTAAAAAGACTTGCCGGAATTTTATGCTTAGAGTTGTAACTCTGTGTGTCCAAGGACTATAGTTTTCTAGATTTTCTAGCAAATAGAATTGCTGGGATGCTTGAATCTCAGAATTGGTAGTGATTTGGAGGTCATCTCATCTGAGTTTGTAGAAAAAAATACATCAATTGTAGAAAATTTTCTCCCTTTTGCAAATCGGTATCACTTGTCCATTTTTATACTTCACAAAACAAAAATCTACGCTAAGACCATTCTTCTTAGTTTGTTCTTTGCCAGAAACTCAATACGGTGATAGATACAGGTAGTGAGGGAACTCTGCCCTCTCTCTAGGATGCATACAATGCCAGGGAAATGTGCTGGATCTATCATGGCCCCACTGTGTTGTATTTTTTATGCTCATCAGTTTTTCTGCAGCACTCAGCCCCAAAGGCCATTAGGGACTCCGGGAGTGGAAGCTGAACCATGACCGTCCACTTACAGAGAAGGGAGAACGCTTTGATATTCATGTGCTGTGGCCCTTCCTCCTGACAGAGCCCGCTCACTGACAGCCGTTCCCAGCAGGGCTCAGGATGTTTAGACACTGCATGCTTTTATTCTGTAAACAGGCAAGGGGCGTGAGCAAACTGCTTGCCCAGATCTGAATCAAGCCTCCTCCTCAGATCCTAGACCCTGCTCTGCCTGTGACCTAACTACCCCTTCCTTTCTGACGCACAGCAGGCCAGCCTCCTAGAAAGCCAAGCTGAGATCGGCAGAGGGGAGGCTGTGGGATGTGGGGAGTTGATCAGGCCCTCCACTCCTCCTCCTCTCCCTCCTGGCTCTTTGCTCTTTTAGTGGTACGTTTGAAAAGGCAGTGCAGTGAGAAAATGCTGGAGCCAGACATCTTTAAAACATGCCCTTTGTAAATCATCCCCATCTGTAGGCACAATGCAGGGAGGACATCAGACGGAAGTGGCCGCTTGCTCTGAGAGACTTGTCCCAGGGAGCTGTAGGCAAAAGAGGAAAGAGGCCCTTGCATGTGTTGGCAAGGGCAGACAAATGGCTGTTGAATTTGTTGAGATGTGGGGCTGATCCCAGCAGCTGTTCAGGCCCTCAGAGGGCTGTTCAGAATGGGCTGAACCTCCAATCAAGCTGTTCTCCTGCTCCTGCTGCTGGCTTTTTATAACCTGCCTGCCAGCTTGCCTTACATTTCGATGGCATTTTAACAATTATGAAGACCTTTTATATGCATTACTGCATTTCATGATCATGGAAACCCATGAGAAGGATGTATTATTGTTAACAACTGTTTTATAGGCCAAAAGGAGGAAGCCTCTGGATAAATGCCATGCCCAGAAGGAAGTGGCAGAAAGCCCCACTGCCTATGATCTGGCCTCGTCTTGTGCGCATGCATCAGAGCTGCCTGGAAGGCTTATTAAAGCACCGATTGCTGGTAGCCCCCTTCAGACCTTCTGAGGTCTGGGATGGGCCTGAGGATTTGCATTCCCGGGGAGTTCCCAGGTCCTACTGATACTAGTCCAAGCACCACACTGGGAGAACTGTTGGTATCCAGAAAATCGCCTTTCCATAGCGTAAAACCATTGTTAGCTCATTTTGAAGACTTCTTTCCATGTTCGCGAAGTAGTTGAGTGTCCGTGTGTGTTGGGCAAAGGTGTGGGGGTATGGAAGTCAGAAAGTACCTGTGGAGCGACCGCTGTTCACAGGTGCCTCCTGTCTTCACACTTCACCTGCTCTTTCCTCTCCTACTTAGTAACTTCCAGAGGGTTCTTTTCCACAGAAACCATCCCAGTTGTCATACTTTGGGTTCCCCCAGAGGTCCACTCTGAGACACAGTGATAGTTATATTTAGTTGATTTGGGAGTTCTAAAAATACAGATAGAAGGCAAGGTCTTTTCACTCCTGGAACAAAGCCTATTTCATTACGTTAGCATATGTGCATAAATTAATGAGTGGGGATGTTTTCGAATAAACCTACAAAGGCATACACGCATGCACTTATATTTTCTCCTAGCTCCCGAAAATAGTTAAAAAGCCTATGTATTATTAATTTTGCAGCTTAGGAAAGGAACACCTTCCAAACCCTGTGAAAAGAAAGTATATCCTATTTCTGTGTGTGTGAGGGTGCAGAGAGCCAGGGGAGTCTGCTTGGGATGGTGGAATACTAGGACATGTGGGCTGGAAGGGCAAGCCCCCTGCATCCTCCCCTCGGTGATGTCTGAGTTCCTAGGCCTGCGATATGCTCTGGGGAGGCAGAGATGAACACCACAGTCTGTCCATATGGTGATGGAGCTCACACACTGGGAGGGGAGGCAGATTCACAGGCAGATGAGGTGAGATGATTTTACACTAAGACTTCTGTCCCTGGTCATTCCTTCTCTCCTTTGGGCCTCTCTCCCATATAAGCAGCTCAGCTGGTCTGTGCTCATCCACTTATGGAAGGGAGGGGGCAAGAGAAAAGAATGGAGTCCTTCTTTGGCTTCAGGCTTTAAAATTTTCATCCTTTGTGGGGAACAGAAAGGACTCATGGTCTAGAAAAAATACTGGGGAAACAAAACCTCCCCACCTCCCTGCCCCTGCCCCTCAACCTCCTTTTTTTTTTTTTTTTTTTTTTTAGGAAAGCAAGGAACACTTTGGCTTAGAGGAGAGAGCCTGAATTGGAGGAGGAGTAACACTGTAGTTGCTGATCCTAGAGAGTTTTAGCGGGTATAGTTCTGGACTCTGAAGAAATGGCCTTGCACCGGGGACTTTAGCAGGGGGATGATTTCCTTGTGTGTTAAATGGGAGGGAAGTAGTAGGGAGAGGCTCTGAGACTGGGTCAACTCACATGGACCAAAAATCTAGGACTAGGCAGGGTGATGGACATCTCAACCCCCCATGGATAATTTTGAGGACATGAGATCCCACCCCTGTTGCTGCTTTGGCACTATGCAAGTCCCCTGGAAATTATGCCATCTGAAGCTGGAGTGGAGTACACACAAAGTAGTAGAGAATTTACATTCACTTGACATCTGAGTCTGTGGATTGAGAATGAAGCCTAGTATACAGGTTAGTTACATAATGGAGCATGAGGGCCCTCCCCTGGTACAGCGGGAACCCAGATGAAACAGTGACACATCCTCAGAGGAGGTCACCTTTCTGGAGGAGATATGGCATGAGGTAAGGGTTGATAAGTGCAGATTTAGTGATACTTGCATTTTTTTTTCCCCCCAAACGTGATCTTGCCCAGTGCAATTAAGCTAATCACAATGTTTTCCAGGACCATAAGCCTGTGTTTAGTGAGATACTGTTAGAGCTTCATTTCCTATGCAGTAGCATTCTCTAACACGTCTATGTGTCTATGAAGCCAAGATCAATTCCTTCTACTCAAAAACTTAGTCGGCAGGCCCAGCCCCCATTCACCCTTCCCTTCCCCCTGGCTGTTTGGAAAAGTTGTCAGTTCTCAGCATTCTAATGCTTTAGATCACACATTACGCAGCCTTGTTCTTGGATTCATTTGAGTAATCCACGTCTTTCTGGATTGATCATAGCTCTATGGAGGTTTCACTAAGTTGATGTTGCCTCTCTTTTAGGTTCCTCTAATGCTTAGTAAGAACTTGGGCGTGTTGAAGCTGCTCTAAGTGCCACGCAGACGTTACTGTAACCCTGTGCAGTGCAGTATTCTCCCCCTTTAACAGATGAACACACTGAGGGGGAGTCAAGAACCCACAGAAAGAGGATCATCAGAGCAGGGACAATGGAAAAAAAGGAAAAGACAGGTGTGGTTCTAACCACAACAGAAGCGATTTGTGGTTTCACTTAGTTAAGTTTCTTAATTTAAATTTTGAATAAATTTTAAATTCTTTGTTTTTAAATTTATTCTTTAAATCATGCTTTAAATTAGCATGAGAACCTCAGTGTAGGTTGGGTATCTTTTCTGTATGGGTTGTTCTGAAGTTAATGATCTAGTAACCATTTGATGGTTGACCCTGTCCTCCTTAGTCACTTTGTACAAGGTCCCAGCAGATGGTATAACTGGCAAGCAGGTTCAGGTATGCTCCATTCTTGCAGTGAATTTTCTCATGTTCCCATGGAAGGCTGGAGAAGCATTCCCTCACTGAGAGGCTCTTGCTGGTCTGTATTCCTATCTGCATAGGCACATGCTACTCAAACAGGCCCTCCTCTGATTGATCTCTGTGCTGCTGTGTTAAATCACCTTCTGTTCACCCCATTGGTGATCTACCCTATTAAGGGATGGCCAAACACATGACACTTGATGCTGGACAGATGAGATTGAGAGCAGTGTACTCCTATCACACATACTCAAGGCCCAGGGTAGGAAGGCACTGCACTGCACAGGGCCACAGACATGTTGAACTTGGGAACAGAATGAACAACCATATATGGGCTCGTGTGGAAGACAGGCTTGGTTGTATCAAGAGGATATGGTGGCCCCAGGTTCATGGTGGGAGGGGTGGCGGATGCAGTGGTGGGATGTAGTTGGTTGGTTTGAGTAATTCCATGGGCTGTCAGGGAAAGAAAACCTACAGGGATAAGTGGGAACTTTACCTGTCCCTTTTGATAAGGAGAGTTGTTTGGCTAGGGAACCTTCTCTGTGGGAGTGGAGGGGAAGGGGATTTGTGGTTAGGTCATTGAGGATCTGCTAGTTTTACTATATATCAAGATAGCACTTAATATTGAACCTCACTGATAGGCCTTAACTACCTGCTATGGGATGTGCAGGTGAAGGCTCTTACCTTAGCCTATCTTTATCATATCAAACACAATTTTTGACCTCATGGCTGTCAGCTCTAGGGTATGGATATTCTGAACACGAAGTGCCAGCTCTTCAGGGACACCTGGGTGGCTCAGTCGGTTAAGCGGCTGCCTTCAGCTTGGGTCATGATCCCAGGGTCCTAGGATCGAGTCCCACATCGGGCTCCTTGCTCGGCGGGGAGCCTACTTCTCCTTCTGCCTGCCACTACCCCTGCTTGTACTCTCACTCTCTCTCTAGCAAATAAATAAAATCTTAAAAAAAAAAAAGAATGCCGGCTCTTCAGATTCTTGCCTGAGCCTTACTTTAGAATAGATTTTCAGTTTCTTTCAAACTGAAAGAGATTACTGAAACTTGGGAGGGGGATATCTGAGGGATGTGTTTATTATTCAACCCTCAAACCTCCCCAGGATTCATACTGTATTCCTTAAAGTAGACCACTAGGGAACTCCAGGTCTTCTTTGATCAGATTACCCTGAGTAGTTAAGGCTGTTTCAGTTCCATGGAGAAGATGTGTTTTAAGAAAAAAAAAAAAAAGGGGGGCGGGGTTATTAAAAGCATATAGATTGGTCTCAGCACAGGGCCAGAAGGCAGCTGACCCTTGAGAATGAATGGAACCAGAAGCTGGCTGCCCACAGCCTTTCCAGATGTCACCCACCTTCCTTTCTCAAGGCCACCTCATTTTTCTTTACAGAGTCCTTGTACATCTCTAGGCCACATGGTAGAAACCATGATTAACCCACAGAAAAGCACCTGAATTTTCATCTCTTTTCAGTAGATTAGACCATACTGAAATCTCTCAATTCCAAATGGGCATCTCATGGAAAAAGGAGTCTGATTTATTTATCTTGGGTCACTCGGGGGCCAACAACACTATAGAACCGAGGGTTCTGGATCACCTTTGATAAAATGGAGCCAGGATCCTTGACCATGTCCATGTGAATTGAGAGGGTGATGGAGGATAGTCCTTATAGGAAGGGTTGTGTTGACAACTTCACTGCTCTGTTTTTCCTGTAAAATTGCTTTTATAGAACAGAGCCTTATTGTCATGACATTGGTGGTCTCCCCTGCCATATATTGTGTAGCTCTTCTCTAGGGTGGTAAAATTTCTGTTGAGGATATCATTCATTGTATTGTTCTACAATCCACACAGAGTCAGATACACATGGGTTTGACTTCTGTCTTGGAACTAGCTTGAATTAGGCAAGTTACTTAACCTCTATCAACTGTGGCTCCTCATTATTATAACAGGGATAATACACCAGATTGTTGTAAGAATTAACATACTGTTTGCAAAGTACTTGCACTTAGAGTAGGAGACACTCAATGAACAGTAGCTATTATTAATTTAATGCTAATCATTATTTCATGCAGCACACTCAGACCAACATTGACAAAAGCTGTTCAAATAAATTGATGCTTTCCTTTTCACTGATGTCGACAAGATTACAAGCCAATAGGTATTCTGATAGGCATGACCCTTGCCATAGAAAAATGTAAAATGTATAATTATGTTTTCATACTAACAAGGATTGAGAGGTAGTAATCTTGAATTTTCCCTTTTGTGTGTGTGTGTGTGGAGTGGGGAGCGGGGGACATCCACTAACCTCTACCTAGCTTTCGTTGGTGGGAAGATCAGATAATGACCCTTCAGTCTGTGAGTTAGATGTGAAGCTGGGGCGAACTGAAGGCTGTCATTACTGTCAAATAAGTGCAACTGGGAGAGGTGAACCATTTGGAGTTAGTGTGTGCTTTTTGTTCAAATACAACTTGAGGATATAGGGCTAGAACAAACAAAACATTATGTTGGAATATGAGATTCAACACAGTGTTGAAAGAGAACAAGAGGAATAAAGGGGATTATCTTATAACTTACTAAGATGGAGGTCTTCGTTCCCAGCATTTCTTTAACCACAAAGACTATTCCCTTTTAAGAATACCCATGGAATATAGATTTTTTTCCTTATTTTTTAATCCATCACATGCAAGCCTTTAACCTACCTGCTGGGAAGGCTTCCATTTTTACTGAGCGGTAGAGTTCTCTAACCAGAATTTTAAAATGCCTTATTTTTCCTAATCTCTAAGTATTTGGCTATTGTCTTCTAACTTGAATGAAGTCTTACTATATACTTCTTTGAAGGTAAGCTGTTTCAACTTCTCCTTTTCTCTTTGGAAATAGGCAGAATCTAAATGAATGCAATAATGTTAAAAAGTTAAAAACTAAAGCTGATGTAACAGAATCAACTCTGTGTGCATTTATACACCTTTATAGTCCCCAAGTTACTATGACGTTAAATTTAAAGGGTTAACCACACTTTACTATCTGTGCTCTTCATTTTGCAATGAAACACAGGAAAGGGGCAGGCTAATAAATTACCCCTGTTAAGAATGTCCGTGACACCTTGGGAAGCTAAAATGGAGGCTGGGACCATAGTGCAGTAATGTGGCCCTAAGTTCCAGAATAAAACCACACCTGGAACCACAAGGAGGTGATCTCATGTCTCTATCTTGCTCAGTCATTCCAGACTCCTGTCTTCGGTCCTTTTGTTCTAACCACACCACACCCTTTGCTGGTGGAATACTTGGGTGTGACATCTACTTGGAGAGAAGTTTTGATGGGACATTCACTTTCATAGCTTCTTGTCCTTGCTCTTGTGATTTCCTTTCCTGAAATCCCATTTCTACCTTCTACACCTGGGGAAAAATCCTTCCCAGTGCAAGGATATGGAGAACACTTTACTGTCTTAGAAGCAGAATGATACCTCTTTCCTCAGCCCTGGGTTTTGTTGGGTAAACATTTTGATTAGTAGCCTGGGGTGGGAGGAAATTGTCTAAGGTCTTTCTTGAATAACACGATATGACTCCCTGAAGTGTTTTCTCAAGAAGCTCTTTGCAGACCTTTGGACTCTGGTTTTTGCTGAGTTGGACATGGAGGCTGAGGGTGGGAACCCTGGTGACTTGGGATGTTGAGATTGGAGGATATGTGGGGCAGTGGGGGGTGAAGTGAGGCTTCTGAGAGCTGGGGACTAACTCTATTGAGGGAAAGCAAGCTATCCTAGGGATCTAAAATTGTGTTTGCTCTTTATTGTGCGGCTTATTTTCTCAATCTCCCCAGCAAATTTCCAGTAGAAGTCCATGCTAATCACTAATGCAGGTGGAGGGGTCTGGGATAAAGCCCTTATAGGCTCAAGACTGATAACAGAGGTTCCCTATGGGAGGCTCACTACCTCTGAATGACATAAGGAGTCAAGACCTATCTTCTCATCCTGTCTCCTTCAGGCAGCCCCCATGATAGCCCTAGATAGAGTTGATGTCCTCCTCTGAATGTTGATAGTACTTTATTCATTGGGAAGAGCCCTAAAATCTGTGACCTGGGATTGTTAACTCATGTGTCTGGCTCACTAGATTATGAATTACTTGAAGGCAGGGTGCTGGCCTTTCTTGCTCCTGTATCCCCAGTATTGAGTAGTGCTAGGCCTAGACTAGGTGCCCAGGATGTGATAGAAATGGGTTGCCAGATCCAGTTCTATGTATGGCACCTTCAGGTATGTTGGCTGCTGGTACTAACATAATACTAACATAGAGCATTAAAGGGAACCATTCTAGGCAGCTTTTAGGTTTTCCTGGCTGAGCCATCTCATGCAAGAATGCTATTGGCTAAGGCTTTCTCTAGTTTGACATTTTGCTTATGGGTTAATAAGAATACTCACTTTTCTCTCTAGCAGCTGGAAAGCTGCATTTTTCTTGATTATTGACTTTGCCCCATTTGGGAACTTGGCATCCAATTAGGCCTGAGGATGTACAGGCCAAGGAGTGGGGTTATAACCAGGTCAGCCTTCCTCTTGAAATAGTTATGAAAGAGCACTCCCAAGCAAAATAAGTATGAAGGAGGTTTCAGGACACAATAGGAATAAACTAAGGAGAGAAATGAGTCTTTCGCTATCATTACAGGACAAAGAAGGGTGATACTGGGTGTTCAGTAGAATGGTACTTGTCACTTGATTGAAATATGAAAAGTTTGAGTGTGTGTGTGTGTGTGTGGGGGGGTGTTGGGTAGAGAGAGAGCAATCGATTAATCATGGACTTAGCCTTTCTGGTATCCTCCTAAGTAAAATGCATATAATGCTTCCCCTTCTAGGGTGAGGTTTCAGAGGGTACTATAGGGTTCAAGCATGACCGGTAGCTCCCTCCATGGCTGATGCAAGGGTCCCCTGATCTCATAATTTCTCTACAACTGTTGAGTGCATGAAATTACCATGGGAAGGTGAAAGTGTAGTGCAGTGGTTAGAATCCTGGGCTGGAGCCAGCCAGAGAGATTGGTCATAGGATATCTGGATAAACAGTTGCCTTCAAGTTAAAAAGCAAAGTTCTTCTCAATTAACTTTGATCATATTAGACATTTATGTCAAGTAGATACATTTTGGAATTTGACATCACGACTTTTAATAATCTATCTTCCAGGTTTACATCTCAATCCTGTGACTTTGTGTAAGTTACTTAGGTTCTGGAAACCCATTTCCCTACCTGCTACGCTGAGCTAAGGTGTAGAGCCTAGAAAATCCTCATTAGAGTGGTGGTGGTGATGGTGGTAGTGGGATGGGCAGGATTATGTCAGACTGCTGTTTGTTCCCCACTATCTTTATTTTGTCGTCTTAGGAACAAATTCCTGGTGGAGACCAGGGTGACCATGTGCCCTGCATAAACAACACATGCCAGGCTCCCTTGCAGTTAGGTGTGAGTGTGTTAGGATTTCTGGCCACAACGTGAGCTGAAGTTTGTGCGTAGAAAATTTAAAAAGCCTCAAGAGGGACAGCCCATTTGTCCTCCCTTGCTTCCTCCTCCCTGGTGCCTGACATTCAGAGTCGATACAAGTGCTCTGCAGCTGTCTGGACCCTTGCCAGAACGGAAGCCATGATCTGGGGGTGATGGGGTAGAAACGGAAGCCATGATCTGGGGGTGATGTAGAAACGGAAGCCATGATCTGGGGGTGATGGGGTAGAAACGGAAGCCATGATCTGGGGGTGATGGGGTAGAAAACCGAGAAAGCCTGGGTTCCTGAATCCCTACTGGAGCTCTTTATCAGAACTTTGAGGTGAGAGAATTGTGTGTCTAAGTCATAGTTTTTAATTTTTGAGTTTTATGTGCAGTCAGCCTCAGTTCCAGTTGACAGTGATGGTAAAGATCATTCCTTTTTTCCCCCAAGTGACCTGTATTGATCTGGGGATTTCCCAAAGATTGCCCTCTTGGTCAATTGATTTCCAGCTGGGCCAGTCAGCTGCAGCAAGGTCCAGAGGGAATTGGGTCCATGCTTGGGTAAAGCAAAAGTGTGGCTCCAAAAGGGGAGTCCAGGAAAAAAATACCACCAACTCTGTATTTACCTGCTGTGTGTTATCTTGGACAAGTCCAATAGCAGCCCTGACGTCAGGCTTTTCCCTAATTCCTGCTGCGTCTCGAGATAATTATTACATAATATGGCTCAGAGTAATTACCCAAATCATGTTTCTTTGTACTGATTTGCTGAAATAGGTGTAGAGAGGACCTGTTCCTTGGCCATCAAAACGAGGTGGAAATATTTTTTTCTTACCTAGGTTTGCACGGTTTGACAAGTAAAAGGCTCGCAGTTTCTTTACTGGGATTGCTTACCCACTTCCCACTCTGATCTCTCTATTCCTGTTTGTGGCAACTGACAGGCCTGGACCTGCCAGGCTCTGGGAAGGTGGGAAGAAAGAGGATGGACACCACGCTTCAACCTTCATTCCAGTGCACCCTGGCTTGTCTCAGCCCATAGCAGAGCTGATGGCTCTTCTCCATTGGGATGCTATGCTAAACACAATTACATGCTGCATTTGACAACAGAGCTGGTAATTTCTGTGCTGCTGGAATGGAGAAGGAGGAGGGTAATCGAGATGAATATCAATGTGTTCTGAAAAGATACCACATTTTCTTATCCCTTTCATGAATCAGGCTCTGGTTATGGAAAGGAGGATGTTCATTGGTCATTTGGTAGATTCACTTAAAACCAACTTGCCTTTAGAATGATGTGTAGGGGGAGATGCAGTGTCCCTGCCAAGGATGGTCTGGTGTTGGGAGGGTGTTTTGGGAAGGGGTGGGGGCAGAAGTCAGTATCAGATAGTCAACTTGGAAATGTTTGAAATCATGGACTTACTACTGATGAGACCTTGAACATTATTACACTTCTCTGAATCTTGGTTTTGTCTTCTGTAAATGAAAGATGAAATCTTACCATTTACATCGACCTTGATGGAACTGGAGGGTATTATGCTGAGCGAAATAAGTCCATCAGAGAAAGACAATTATATGGTTTCACTCATGTGGAATATAAGATACAGAGCAGAGGGTCATAGGGGAAGGGACGGAAAACTTGAATGGGAAGAAATCAGGGAGATGAACCATGAGAGACTCCTAACTATAGTAAACAAACTGAGGGTTGCTGGGGGGGCGGGATGGGGTAACTAGGTGACAGGCATTAAGGAGGGCACCTGATGTGATGAGCACTGGGTGTTATACGCAACTGATGAATTACTGAACTCTACATCTGAAACTAGTGATGTATTATAAGTTGGCTAATTGAATTTAAATAAAAGAAACTGAAAAAGAAGGAAAAACACTATCTAATTGGGTTGTTCTGAGGGATAAAAGAGCTAAATTATATAGGGCACCTACCTGGGACAGTTGCTGGCCTGGAACAAAGTAGGTGGTCAGAAATTCCATTCCTCACTTACAATCAAAGGACCATACCTCATTCCTACAAATGTTTGTGAAAATAACTCTTTGCAAAGTCTTTTTTTTTTTTTTTAAAGATTTTATTTATTTGAGACAGAATGAGAGAGAGAGCACATGAGAGGAGGGAGGGTCAGAGGGAGAAGCAGGCTCCCTGCCGAGCAGGGAGCCCGATGCGGGACTCGATCCCGGGACTCCAGGATCATGACCTGAGCCGAAGGCAGTCGCTTAACCAACTGAGCCACCCAGGCGCCCCACTCTTTGCAAAGTCTTACCAGTGGCAGAGGGGCGGCCTATCTTTACATTAAAGAAGGGTTGCTGCACCATTTAGTATCACCATAAACAAACTTGGTTTTGAGGAACACGTGTAAGTGTGTATGTGTGTAAATTCAAACGTCTTACATTCTCTGTTTTTTAAACAGTGATTAAAAAAATACCATTTCCATATTATCCCTTTATTTTTTAAGATTTTTTTCCCTTTTATGTTCAGTTAGCCACTGTATAGTACATCATCAGTTTTCGATGTAGTGTCCAATGGTTCATTAGCTGTGTGTAACACACAATGCTCATCACCACACGTGCCCTCCTTAATACACATCCCCCTGCTACCCCATCCTCCCACCCCCCTCCCCTCTGAAACCCTCAGTTTGTTCCCCAGGGTCCAGAGTGAGGGTTTTTAAATTTATTTTTAAGATGGAAGTAATGATCTCCTGAGGCCTCAGGCAGAGCTGGCCCCTGTTCCTGTTTGGGGCCTATGAATGGCCTGTGGGTGGCACATAAACAGCAGCCCAGAAACAAATTCCTCTCTTTGGAGAAAGTCGTCAAGAATAGATGCCTCTCTCTTACTCTCCACTCTTTCCTCCCTCGCTTCCCAGGCCCCAGAGTCCTTTGCTGCTTTGTGCTGTTTGGTGTGGGTTTCCACTTCATCCTCCTTTCTCTCTCTCGTTTTCTTTGGCTCTCTGGTTGATCTCTCCCTGTAGTCTGAGGTCTAGGAATTTTCAGCTCTGCCCTGGTGAACCCCCAGCTTTCTCCAACCCCCAAGAGAGGTGAGGAGTTTGGGCAGATCGAACTCCACTGAAGACCCAGAAGACCCTTATTTCACTAAGGGGTGATGATCTCTCCTCTAAACCCCTGGCTCTGGGACCGCCTGTAGGAGGCAGAGGGTGAGAAGTAGCAGTAATTTGGCTTGCTTTCTGTTATGAGAAATTGGCCACTTAGCACATCTACCTTTAACCTGGGGGGAAGAAGTCAGTGCTCATTTGTTTCTTTTCATGGCTGCTTTGCCCAAGTTAGCACATAGCAGGTGCTTAGTCTCTGTAGCAAAAAGTGCAATAGAAAACGTCTGCTGAAGTCAAGTCCAATGGCTGCAATCTATACTTTGTCATTGGGACTGGAGCCTCCCCAAAGTTATCCATGATTCCTGGGCTATAACAAAGGCACTTGGACCCAGTGGCACTGTAGGCTGCCCAGAATCCCTGAAACTGGTTCTGGCTCATCTAGTGTTGCACTTCCACTCCTGTCACTGTTAGTTACGCTCTCCATAGCCCCTGAAGTAATGGAGTTGCCTGCCCTACCCCTCTGAGTGCACTGGACATCCTGTTGCAGACCCACCGAGGAAAACTCTTCACTGTTCCACCTGATGGTGGTTCTTTTCTCCCGAGGTCATGCTTTTCCCCTCTCCTTCCTGGAGCTCCTCATCGCATTTCTCTCACTTCTTTGGACTCATGTGATTGTTGTTCCAGAGGCCCCGTCGGGCTTCCTGCACATGGCAAGAGAACCTAAGAAGCTTTGTAGTGTACGTTTTTGATGCCTTCTCTACCCCTCCCATCATCCTCCCTTCGTAGAGGGTCTGGTTTGTTTTCTTGGAGTTGGTGGTGAGGGCTGGGGGAATAGGTCTATCCCACATGTAGTAAAATCTTTAGAGAGGTACAGGATTTTTCTAAAGACAGGTTATAGAATTGCAATGAGCATCTTTTATGCTTATGTTGTATTTATTCCAGTCAATTGTGACCTAATCAACTCACTAATCAATCCGTTGGATAAGAAAACTGAGCTTCCGATGTGAGCTCAGCCATGTATTAAGGGCCCCGACGAACACAGAACAAGGAGAGGGCATAGCTCCTGTTTTGAGGCGCTTTCATTTCAGTTGAGGAGTAAAAGATGAATAATCATGTCCCTACAGAAATTCTCACGAGGGAGTTGCTCATTGATTGCTGCGTTCTGTGTGTGTGTGTGTGTTGGGGGGGGGTGGAAGGGTTGGGTGGGTTGGCTGTGTGCAGGAACACCTGCCATGGAGAGGTAGTAGGGTGACAGGAAGCCAGCCCGGGATTGGGGATTGGAGGAATCAGGTTTGAATCTCCTTTCCCTTCTTACTAGTTGGGGCTCTTTGAATTCTGAGTCATGTGCGGAAAACATTTGTTGAGGACTTTTTGTGCACATTGCCCAACTGCAAAGTGCTGTGGGATTGTGGGAGAAAGGTGACGCCCACCCTTGAGCTGCAGTCTCAACAGAAGCAACGAGACAAAACAGCAGATGACAACATCCTCCTTATGTGTTGGCCCCGGAAACGATGAAGGGGGGTCTCTGACTGCGAACATATGCCCTGCCAGATTGATACAGGGAAGAGGTTTATGGTTTTTCAGTGTGCAATTTGAATTAAAGGCTATCCCATTTATGGAGCTTCTACTGTATTTCAGGAAGCAAGCAAGTGATGACTGCACGTGAACACCTATTCCACGTTAGTTTTTTTTTTTTAATGGCTTTCCTTTCTTCCCCCATGTTGGCCTCTTAGAATCCGACATCTGGATAATCTCCATGATCAGGTGCAATTTTCTTTCTTTCCATCCAGAGTACGAACTTCAGGTTGAAAAAAGGAAAGTAAATCGCTCAAGGTCAAACACTAAGCTGGGTGAAGCTCAGCTTCTAACTTTGCATAGTCTATGTCCATTTTCTCCATGCGGATTAGGCAACTGAGACCTGGTTAGGTAATTGAAGATGATCCTACACAGAACTGGGATCCAAATCTGCATCTGTTGGATTCTAAAGCCTGAGGCTGTTCCTGTCCATAAGCCTGAGGAGTTAGTAGAATCTTAGATTTCTTGAAAGAAATCATTGCTGTGTGTTTAAAAAAAAAAAAAAAAAATTTACGCTGAGGGGACTTCCTATTATACAAAAGAGTCCTAAAATCTGGTGCTTCCAAAATGTGCATGTGGGTCACCAGGGGATCCTATAAGTCTGGGGTGGGGATTCTGCATTCCTGCTATACTACTGGTCCATGAACCACACCTTGAGTAGCAAGAGTCTAAACCCTGTTTCTCAATCTGGACACTATTGATAGTTTGGCCAGATAATTCTTCGTTGTGGGAGCTGTCTTATGTATTGTAGGATGTTCAGCGGCATCCTGGCCTCTTCCCACTAGATGTCAGTGGCACCATCCCCAGTGTGATACCAAAAATATCTCCTGACAATGCCAAATGCCCTCGGGGAAAATTGCTCCCAGGTAAGAACGACAAGTCAAAACCAGTGGTTCCCAAACTTGTCTGCACATTGGAATCAGTGGTGCCTGTGTCCTACTCGGCAGATTGTGGTTTACTTGACCTGGAATGTGGCCCAGGCTTTGAAATGTTTAAATGCTTCCCAGTGATTCCAATGTGCAGTTTCTAGTCTAAACTCTAACTCTGGCCCAATCAGCTGCTGCTGCTTAAGCTTTCAGGAAGCCGCCAGGCCCAATACTCCCAGCCGCCCGTGGCTGACCAGACGCCTGGTTCTGGGTGGCTTCATTCATCACACACAGGCCAGCTCTGAGTTGGCTTGAATTCTCCAGTAAGAAAGAAATTATGCAGGGCTGGAATATATTTAGCCCCATCCATCATGCTGTCTGGGCTGCTTTGCATACAGAAGCAGTATAGGCAAATCTTGGAGATATTGCAGGTTGGGTTCCAGACCACCACGATAAAGTGAATATTGCACTAAAGCGAGTCAGATAATTTTTTTGGGTTCCCAGTGCATATAAAAATTATGTTTACAGTATACTGTGGTCTATTAAGTAATAGCAGTATGTCTAAACAGCTAGTGTATATACCTTTAAGAAAGTTTATTGCTAAAAGAAAATACTAGCCATCATTGGAACTTGTAGCAAGTTACAATCTTCTCACTGGTGGAGGGTCTTGCCTCCATGTTGATGGCTGCTGACTGATCAGGGTGGTGGTTGCTGAAGGCCAGGGTGGCTGTGGCAATTTCTTAAAATAAGACGACAGTAAAGTTTGTTGCATCGACCAACTCTTCCTTTCGCAAACAATTCTTCTGCAGCATGCAATGCTGTTTGATAACATTTTATTTATCCAAGTAGAACTTCTCTCAAAATTGGAGGCAATCCTCCCAAATCCTGCTGCTGCTTTATCAACTAAGTTTATGGAATATTTTAAATCCTTTGTTGTCACTTTAACAGTCTTCACAGCATCGTCACCAGGAGTGGATTCCATTTCAAGAAACCACTTGCTTGGCTCATCCATGAGAAGGAACCCCTCCTCATTTCAAGTTTGATCATGAGGTTGCAGCAATTTGGTCACATCTTCAGGCTCCACTTCTGATTCTAGTTCTCTAGTTGTTACTAGTTCTCTTGCTGTTTCCACCACATCTGCATTTCCTCCACTGAAGTCTTGAACACCTCAAAGTCCTTCATGAAGGTTGGAATCAACTTTTTCCAAACTCCTGTTAATATTGATATTTTGACCTCTTCCCATGAATCATGAGTGTGTGTATGTGTATCTCTTTATGCCCAACATGGGGCTTGAACTCACGACCTTGTGATCAAGAGTTGCAAGCTCTACCTACTGAGCCAACCAGTTGCCCCAGAATCACGAATGTTTCTAATGGCATCTAGAACGGTGAATCCTTTCCAGAGGGTTTTCAATTTACTTCGCCCAGATCCATCAGAGGAATTTCATTTACATGTGGAATTTAAGAAACAAAACAAAAACCAAAGGGGAAAAAAATACCAAGAAAGAGACTCTTAACTGTAGAAAGGAAATAGATGGTTACCAGAAGGGAGGTGGGTGAGGGGATGGGTGAAATGGTTGATTGGGATTTTAGAGGATGCTCATCATGATGAGCACAGAGTAATATATAAAACTGTTGAATCACTGTATTGTACACCTGAAACTAATATAACTATGTTAAATGGAAAAATCCATGATTTTAAATTACTAAAATTTAAGTCACTAGAATTTAAAAACTTAGTGATTCCTCTGATGGATTTTTTTTTTTTTTTTTAATCTATGGCAGCTATAGCCTTACAAATGTGTTTCCTAAATAACAAGACTTGAAAGTAAAAATTACTCCTTGATCTACGGGCTGCAGAATGGATGTTGTGTTAGCAGGCCTCCAAACATTCATCTCATTGTATATCTCTCTCAGAGCTCCTGGTGATCAGGTGCATTGTCAGTGAGCAGTGATCTTTTGAAAGAAATCTTTTTTTTTTTTTTTCTTGAGCAGTAGGTCTCCACAGTAGGCTTAAAATATTCAGTAAAGCGTGTTGTAAACAGATGTGCTATTACCCAGGCTTTGTTCTTCCATTTATAGAGCCTAGGAAGAGTAGATCTAACATAGTTATTTTTTTTTTTTTTAAAGATTTTATTTATTTATTCATGAGAGACAGGCAGAGGGAGAAGCAGGCTCCCAAGGAGCAGAGAGTCCGACGCAGGACTCGATCCCAGGACCCTGGGATCATGACCTGAGCCGAAGGCAGACGCTTAACCATCTGAGCCACCCAGGCACCCGATCTAACATAATTCTTAAGAGCCCTAGGATTTTCAGGATGGCAGATGAGCATTGGCTTCAACTTCAAGTCTCCAGCTACATTAGTACCTACCAAAAGAGTCCACCTGTCCTTTGAAGCCAGGCATCGACTTCTGTCTTGCTCTGAAAATCCTGAATGGCATCTTCCAATAGAAGGCTGTTTCACCTATATTGAAAATCTGTTGAGTGTAGCCACCTTCATGAATTACCTTAGCTAGATCCTCTGGCTAACTTGCTGCAGCTTCTATATCAGCACTTGCTAGTTCACCTTGCACTTTTATGTTATGCAGATGGCCTCTTCCTTAAACCTCTTGAGCCAACCTCTGCTAGCTTCCAACTTCCCTTTTGCAGCTTCCTCACCTCTCCCAGCCCTCATAGAATTGAAGAGAGTTAGCTCCTTGCTCTGGATTAGGGTTTGCCTTAGGGGAATGTTGTGGTTGGTTGGATCTTCTACCCAGACTACTCAAACTTTCTCCCCATCAGCAATAAGGCTGTTTTGCTTTCTCATCATTTCTGTGTTCAGTGGAGTGGCACTTTTAACTTCCTTCACAAACTTTTCCTTTCCCTTCACAACTTGAGTAACTGTTTGGTGCAGCCTAGCTTTTAGTTTGTCTCTGCTTTCAACAAATCTTAGCTTTAGACCTGCCTTCCTCACTAAGCCTAATCATTTCTGACTTTCACTTAAAGTGAGCTATGTGTGACTTTTCCTTTCACTTGGACACTTAAGGGCCATTTTAGGGTTATTAATTGTCCTAACTTCAATATTGTTGTGTCTCAGGGAACAGGGAGGCCTGAGGGGAGAGAGATGGGGGAGCAGCTGGTTGGTGGAGCAGTCACAATAGAACATTGACTGATTAAGTTTGTGGTCTAACATGGGCACAGCTCATGGCACCCCCAAACAATTAAAAATAGTAACATCAAAGATCACAGATCACCACAACAAATATAATAATGAAAAAGTTTGAAATATTGTGGGGAATTGCCAAAATGTCACACAGAGACATTAAGTAAGCAGATCCTATAGGAGAAAGGGTGCTTGCCGGATGTAGGTTAGTCACAAAGCTTCAATTTGTGTTTAAAAAAAAAAAATCTCTGCAAAGTACAATACAGTGAAGTAGGTATGCATGTATCTGTTTTAATCTCCATGAATCCCCTTTTGAGCTGGTGATCTCCCATAGGTGCTGTAATAGGCCTCTACCATGGCTTGGCTCCTTTACCTACCACCCCCAAACCTTCCATGGAATTATCCTTTATTACCCTCAAACCCAGAGGCTAGGATAATAGTCTAATGTTTGTTTGAAGTTTGGACTGAGCAAGGTGCTTGGAGGGAGAGAATTGCTAGGTAAGATCTCACCCATGGAAGGAATACCTCTTTAGTTGTCATCTCTGCTGATCCTATACGTGTGTTGTAGAACTCCTCATTCTAAGGTTACTCCTATCTAAAGCCCATCTAAGATTTTGCTGTCTACTGTGACATGCTGTGATTGTGGATAAAAATTTGCACTTGGGGCCTTGGACAGGAATAGATCATTAAGGACTTGTCAGATGAACCTCTGCTTCCATGGAAATTAACAGAGGAAGGATAAACTCAAGGCTATTATTCTTACTACTTATTGCCTGACACCAGCTTTAGCTTTTTTTTCCCCTGGTAGTATAGGAGAGAAGGCTGAATTGCAGTGGCTGGAACCATGGATGAGAGAAGCACACTCATCAGCAAACGTGCGTGGAGCACTGTCTTGGGTGGCAGCCTGGTGCTGATGGGAGTTTTAGGACCAGCCATCTGGGCTAGGCTCCCAGATCCACTTTGCCATCAGGGTTACCAGCAAGTTACTTAAATGCCCCGAGTCTCAATTTCCTTATTTGTAAATAGGAAGGTTAATAACACCTATAGGCTTGTTATGAAGATTACATGAAATCTCCTGTTTACCAAGCACTATTATGTGTCAGAAACCTGTATGAGCTCAATTAATGGCCCCAACACAGCCCACAAGGTTGATCTTCTCCCTCTCATTTTATAGCTGGGGAGAATTAGGGCTCAGAGAGGCTGGGTAATTCACCTGAGCTCACACAGGGAGGAACACGCTAGGCAGTCTGACCCTAGGGCATGTGATTTTAGGAACTTACACTCCACTGCTTATTATAAAGCTACTGGGCATTGTTTGTGATCCAAAATGTTACTGTTACCTTTTGCTCTCTGCAACACGTTTTTCTGATTATACAACCCACTGATAAAATGGATAAAGCTAAGAGAGGCAGGTTTTCTAGAAGGAGAGTTTATGTATCTTTCGGATGTTAGAATCAAACAGCTAGGGAACCAGGACAGGCTGAAGTGAGGGGCAGAATCGACCAGGGTGACTAGGGATATATGTCCTGCTCTTAGTTACTGAAAACCACCTCAGAGATGCAGAAAGGAGCGAATCACATATAAAAGAAGGGGGAGGTGAGTGGAGAACTAATTGTGAATTAACTGTGTGCCCAGGGTTATGGTAATCGATTATAGAAGGAGCCAGCAAGTCATGAGCTGTCCATGACTGGGCCATCTCTCTACTGTCCTCAGTTCTGGAAGGCCATGAGAGCCTCATCTAATGGGCAGGCAGTTCACTACCCAGTTTCTCAATCAAGTGCTTGTACATTCACTGACACTTTTTTTTTTTTTTGGGAGAATCCAAAGTAATAAACTCAAAGATCTCATCTGACTTGGGTTTTGAATTCCACTCCTCTGGCTGATCCCCCGGCAGATGAGAGAATGCACGTTACCGAGGCAGCTGCAGCAGCACCGCCAGGAGCTGGCTACATACTGAGCAGCTCACTCAATGTCTGACCTGCCTTACTTAATCCGGAGCTCATGACAAGCTCACGGGGTGCTTCCTTGTCGTCTCCTTGTAGATGAGGATGCAGGCTCAGGAGGATGGTAAGATTTACCCAAGGTCCTATGCTTAGTAAAAGGAATTGGAAATTAAGAGGAATCACGTAGAGAAAGGGGGGTTTCAGGAAGAACTGGCTGACTGAGGGCCATCTTAAATGATCCACAGATTGGGTCCTGGGCCCCTGGGCAGCAGATGGCCGGCTCTCCTGGGAGCGTGGAGTGCCCGCTGTGGCCCAGGCCCCGGCGACTGCTTTACAAAGTGTTTCTGAACGGGTCTCCATGCATCTGGGCACATACCCTTGCTGTCTGAGATAGATTTTCTCTCCCAAAGTGTGACAGCTTCCCCTAAGTGTTCCTGTCACTGGCTCAGTGATAAAAAGGGTGATTTCCATAGTTTTCCCAGCATGTAGAGGATGAGATAGTGTCACATGTAATGAAGCTCAGAAAGGCCATAATATCCTAAGCTTCTGCCTCATCATTCTTTCAGTTCATTGAAGCAAGTTCAGACCTGCTCCCATTTTGCATTTATCAGAACATAATGTGGAGGTGAAAATTCAGTTGCTGTAGTTGAGCACGTTGTCCTGAATCTTGCCAATAGAGCTTAAGGGACCCCATGAATCATAGCATGCTGGGTCCTCTCCCCCATGTAGTCACAAATCCTGAGCTTTTTTTTCCTAATCAAATTGTAAAAAGTCTCTTTTTTTTTTTTTCCTTAGCCCTGAGGCATTTGTGCAATTTTTGCTGTTCAAGCTCGAGGCAGGAGGAGCATTCACATGTGCGTCAGGTACCCCTATTCTGGGGTCTCTGGAGTGCACTCTATTGCTTCCTGTCTCATGTTACCTTGTACTGGAAAGATCCCCAAGTTTGGTTACCAACTGACTTTGTGATTTTGTGCAAAATTACCCTCGAAAGGGTAAATTACTTAACATCCTTGGGTCTTTGTTTTGCCATTGGAAAAATCAGGAAATTCATTCTTTCAGAAGTTGTTCTTCACTTCCTATGCCCTGGGGGATTTGGGGCCAAGCACCCGAGATAGGCTGGTAAGCAAGTTCAAACACAGTCCTAGCCCTTTCAGGGCGGGAATCTCAGGACCAAAGGGTTTGGACTGGGCGACCCCCAGTGCTTGCCAGGCCTTGAGGTGCATTAACTTCTTTGTCCTCTTCCGCCCTGCAAGGTAAGCATTATAATTTCCGTTGGAGAGCAGAGGGGATGAGGCGCCGAGGTGGTAGGTTACTTTCCCAGCCTCACACAGCAAATAAGCTAGAGAACAGGAACTCAGATTTGGTTCTGCTTTCAAAGCCCACTGGTTCTCCAGCCTCTCATTTGTGAGCTTAAGGGGAAGGAAGCTAATGTTTGCTGAAGGTCTCTTAAGCCACAGTCAACCCCCTGAAAGAGGGATTGTCCCTTCCATTGTGTGGAGGAAGGACCTCAGATTGAGAGATTCTCAGGGATTTGCTCTGTCTCACAGATAATGGAGGCAGGAGGAGAGAGGGCGTTCAGGCCTGCTGTCAGTCTCCAGAGCTCATGGCTGGGCTTCTGCTCCCCTAGCTCTGGCCTCCCAGGTCTGCAAAAGAGCTCACCATACACCACGCTGTAAGCTGCCGCCTTCTATTTTCTTCTTTTGTCTCAGCAATCCATCCCAGAAACCCAATCTATTCAGGTTTGGTTAACTGCCTCTCTTCCCAACCAGTGCATAGTTAGGTGCTCCATAAACATTGGTTAAATAGTAATGATAATCCTCCAGAAAGCAGGCCCTACCCCTGTGTCAAATGTTCTATTTTTTATCTTGGAAAGTGAAAGCATAAACTGTAGCTAACACTAGTTCCTCACTGGCATGACAAAAAAAGTAACAAACTTCTTATAGGACATTTGAAAGATGCCCTAGTAAAGTGAGTCCAGAAGTTGTATTCATGCAAGGCTTTGTTTATGGGATGAGCAGGGCTACCAACAATGGGTTTTGGTCTGGATTAAGACAAACATCAGGTGGATTTGTATTAATATACAACATAGTAGGCCCAGGTAGCCTTCTAGGAACTTGGCAGAGGTTGTTTTTGTTTTTTTATTAATTTTTATTTTTTATTATTTTGAGCTGCTCCCAACTCACACTGACCCTGTGGGCAGTTGGATGGCTGGGGCAGCATCGAGGACTTGACTCACACCAAGCCTGAATTCCATAGGACCTCACTTCCACAGGGGCTCGGCCATGGGCTATGTGGGCTGAGCTTCGGCTATTGAAAGTAGTGAAGGAAAGGGCTCAGGTATTGTGGGGGGTCTGGAAACGGAGGTTGAGTAGGAAAGGTTGTCCATCTATAGTAGCAATCATTTGCAGGTTATTTCTCCAAAGAGCAGTCATCATCCTCTCTTACCCTCTGCCATCCTACCCTGCTGTGTGAACTCCCAAGTTTAAGAGGAAAATAATGCTGAAAGCACAGGAACAAGGCTGTCTCTTAACAGCAGTGGGCTGTGCTCTTAACATACATACTCTGGAATCCTGGTTTCCAAGGACAAGGGTTTTCTGAGCTTCCCAGCTCTTAGCAGAGAGGCCAAGCCTTTGTTTCACATAATTGTGCAGTCTGGATTCTTACTGCCCACTGACAGGCCATTAAAGGAAGCTGCACCTGCATTTATTAAAAGAGACAGAAGGAACATTCCAGGTCTCAGTGCCTTAACAGCCAGGTGGAGGAGCTGGACTCCTAGCTGAAGAAGCTGAAAACAGGCTAACAAGGAGAGCAGGGTCAGTGGCTAGTTAGTGGAAGGCCAAGTGCATGCTGAAGGATTTAACTGAGCACCTGAATCCTCAAGGAGATACAGAAGCAGTAGTAATTCTACCTTACATTCCTTTGGCTATTTTAATCATCACAGCTATGTCATAAGGCAGGCATGGCAAGCACCATTTTCCAGATCATAAACTGAGGCCCAAAACCTAGAATAACTGGCCTTTGAAAACTTCATAGCAGAGCCTGCACACAAATCCCAGTCTCTGTGATTCCAAGTTCAGTGTTTACATCCTCATGAAAGCTTCATCAGGTGTCTGCTCTGTGCCAGATTGTGACTTGGGTACAGGTTGTGCGGAGAGGGTGAGACCCCATCTCTGGCCTCCAGGGGTTTCTGTCTAGAGAAGAACAGTCTAGAAAGTCAGTGTGCCATTACACAGGATGGTGAACATATGGGTCTGCAAGGCCCGGTGGGAAGGGTATGCCTGGCTTTGTGTGGGGGGGTCATGGCAGGGGGAGCTAGGTCTTGAAAGATGCCCTGATGTCTGCCGGGTGGTCAAGCTCAGCTGTGGGAAGGGCACTTTAGGCTTTTAGACAAAACCCAAAGGCAAGGTTATAGAGGCACGAGACTGGACCTGGAGTGGGGGGGAGGCATTTGGGATAAGTAGAGAATAATAAGAGTTAGTGCTTATTATTTCCCAGCCTCTCAAGCTGTTTTTCCCATAGTGATGCTTCAGATGCTCACAACTGGTCTATCAGATGGTGAAGCTAGAGGCATGGGGAGATGAGGCGACTTGCTGGATTCGATCACTCTGCTTGTAAGAGAGCCTATATTTGCGCCCGGATGGTCAGGCTTCTGTGTTTGTGGAGGTGCAGCATAGACGGAGCCGAGGGGTCTGGCAGAGGTGGGGCCCTGGGGCCTCCCTCCTGTCCTCACTCACTCTTCACTCATTGAGTGTTTTCCAGTCTCCTGCACTGGGGGTTGTGCAAGGGAAGAATGAAGGAAACTAGATTAAAATCCAGGAGAGAAAAAAGACTTCCAAAAGCAATGATAATGTGAGAAAACATCTGATTAGCAGAGCGGAGGTGAAGAGGTGCCTGTTCCCTGGGCCCTTGTTCACTCTCATCATTGGTATTTCTCCCAGTTCATCCCCAAACTCTGTTGGCAAACGCCTTTCCCTGCCCGAGGGTTTCTTCTGCATCTCTGTGGTGTCTGATACTCTTACCAGGAACATTTGTTAATAAGTGCAAGACTCTTTGGGCACCTTTCATTCCTGAGAAGTTGTTTTCATGCTGAAAGGGAATCTTTTTACCTAAGATTGTTGCCCTGACCCAGGTTGCCATAAGTGGGGACTCCTCCACTTCTGTCACTCCTTTAGGTACTCAAACTGATCTCTGTCTTGCTTTTCTCTAAGCTACTAGAGCTTCCTCCTCAAACAGCATTGACTTGAAATGAACATCTCTGGAGTCATGCCCATATCTTTCTCCTCTTTGGCCACTCCATCTAGTTTCTTCTGCAGGCTTCTCTGCCTCTACCCAGCCACTAAGTGATAGATTTCTACAAGGATGAGGTCTGCTGTCTCTTTCCATGTTTTATTCTATCCTTTCTGCCTAGGAGATTTTATCTTCAATGACCACCTCTAAATATGTATCATCCAATTTTATATCTCAGTCTGAGCCTTTCCTCTTAGCTCCAGACTTATACATCCAACTGTATTCTTTAAAGTACTTTTTCTTTCTGGAAAATTTCAAACACCTACCAAAGTAGCATAATGAACCACCACTACTTTCCAGTTTCAACAACCAACTTTCTGCCACACTATTTCATCTATCCCTGTTCCCTCTTCCTTCTCCTCTTGGCTGGTATATTTTAAGCAAATCCGAGACCTATCATTTCATTTCAGCTGTAAATATGTCAGCATCCAACAGGCTTCTGAGTTTGTGGAGGGGCAGCATAGACGGAGCCGAGGGGTCTGGCAGAGGTGGGGCCCTGGGGCCTCCCTCCTGTCCTCACTCACTCTTCACTCATTGAATGTTCTCAATATTTCCATTTGGCTTTCTCAACAGTATGTCAAGCTCAAATCTTTCGAAATCAAATTCAAGATCTTCTACCTTAGACTCAGTCTTCTAATATTCTCCAGTTCAACAAATACCACCACAGTCCATCCTAAGAGTCATTCTTGATAAATGCCTTCCCTTCCCTCTCCCTTAACCGACAAAGATGTCTTGAATTCTTCTTCTCTGTCACCGCCCTACTCCAAGCCATTGTTTCTCATCTGCACTATTACAATAGTCTTCTAACCACCTCTCTCTTCCTCCTACTCTGGTCCTTCTCCATTTTTTCCCTCCACATTACAGCCAAATAATGTTTTCCTTGTTCCTTCAACAGATATGTACTGGGTACTTACAGTGGCCTAAGTGTTTTGATACTAGATGTTTCCAGTATTGGTGAGTGGGACAGATAAATTTCCTGATGGTGCATATTATTGGAAACAATAAAATTTGAAGTGCTGTGAAGAAAATAAAGCTGGGGCTAGTGACTGGGGTCCCCTCTTACATAGAGTGGTCAGTAAGGGGCTCTTCGATGAACTAACACTTGAGCAAAAACTGAATGATATGAAGGCATGAATCACACATAAGTCCTGGGGTAGAACATTCTAGCCAGAGCAAACAGTAAGTGTAAGGGTCCTGATAAATCTCCTATATCAACTTAGTTTTTATCTTTTGAAAAAGAAATGCATGTATAAGGTATACAATGAAAAGTATATTTTTGTGTTACCAGTTTCTTAGACATCCTTCCAAAGATGTTCCAGCATAATCAAGCACATGTATGTATATATAACTTAATTTTTTTAGAAGTATGAAAGCACCCCTTTCTAAAAGCATTGATTGGATAATGCCTGCTTTCTTGACGGATTTTGAAGTCCTTCTCCTCCCCCCGCCCCCACCTTACTCACTGTGATATAGGTACATGGGTCTTCTTCCAGTTCTTGGGACATTCTCCCTGCTGTCACAGAAACTTTGTATATGTTGTTCCCTCAGTTTGGAATGTCCCTTCTCCCGTCCCTGCTTCATGTTAACTTAGTCCAGATGTAGAGTCTTTGATTTGTCCTTAATAAGTACTTCCTTCCTAAAGCCTCAACCCTCCTGCCCTCCCCTTCTCATCCACCCCAATCCTAGTTAAATTTGCCCTGCTTCAGTCACTGTGGCTGCCTTTGGATTCTTCAAATGCACCAACAGTTTTATATTGGCTATTTCCTTTGTCTGGGAAGCTCTTCCTCATGATCTTCTCATGGCTGGCATCACTTAGGCCTCAGCTGAACTGTCTCAAAGAGGCCTTCCAAAGGGGCACCTGGGTGGCTCAGTCGGTTAAGCGTCTGCCTTCGGCTCAGGTCATGATCCCGGAGTACCGGGATTGAGCCCTGCATCAAGCTCCCTGCTTCACGGGAAGTCTGCTTCTTCCTCTCCCACTCCCCCTGCTTATGCTCCCTCTCTCGCTGTCTCTCTCTCTGTCAAATAAAATCTTAAAAAAAAAAAGGCCTTCCTTGGTCACCCAACCCAATTTATCTTTTATCACTCTGTTTTAGTTTTCTATTTTTCTTAAAAATTTTTATTAGGAGATGGGGGAAAGATAGCAGAGGAGTAGGGGACCCTATTTCAACTGGTCCCCGGAATTGAGCTGGATATCTACCAGACCACTCTGAGCACCCACGAAACCAGCCTGAGATGTAAGAAGATCTGTATCTCTACAAACAGAATATCGCAGGTGGTTGGTTTTGAGGTACGAAGCGGGGAGCTGTGATTCCGCGGGCAGATATCAGAGGATAAATGGCAGCGGGAGGGTGCCTGGCCGTGGGGATCCTACACCGCCGGTGAGTGACAGCCTCGCTCGCTGCGGACGGGGCACAGACTCGCAGACCGGTAGCGGCGGGGCAAGGACTCTAGGGCAGCCCCTGGGGCGGAAACCCGGAGCAACGGGGTCGCGCCTGTGAACTGCAGTCCCCGGGGCGGAAACCCGGAGCGGCTGACGGTTTTAGAAGCACAAAGGGCAGAGACGTGCCCCGACCTGGAGGCAGGACTGGGAGCACTGCAGAGGGGCGCACAACCCAGGACGCTGCAGTTTATAGCAGCACGGACAGAAATGGAGACGGTGTGGCCTGGAGAGCTCACTGAACAGACTGTGGTCTCTCTGCTCTGAGGCAGAGGGTTGGAAACGGTCTCTTCTGCTCTGACTCGCGGAAGAGACATGGAAAGCCGCCAGGGAAAGGGGCCAGAGAACAAAAGCCCCAAAGACTGATTCCCACTGAGCCCATCCCCCGCCATAGGGGCGCAGGGCAACTCCGCCCAAACAGGGTTGCCTGAGTAACAGGGCGGCAGGCCCCTCCTGCAGAAGACAGGCTGAGAAAACAAGAGGCCAACAACCCTAAGGTCCCAAGAAAACAGGTACATCTTGCTTGGGTCTGGTCAATAATTTGGACTCTCTACATTCCCTCAAACACCCATCAACAGAATGACTAGGAGGAGGAGCCCCCAAAATAGAAAAGACTCAGAGATTATGACTTATGCTGCAGATTTACAAATGGATGCAGATATAACCAAGATGTCAGAGATGGAATTCAGGCTGGCAATTGTGAAGACAGTGGCTAGAATGGAGAAATCAATTAATGGCAACATAGAGTCTCTAAGGGCAGAAATGAAAGGTGAATTGGCAGAACTTAAAAATGCTATCAATGAGATCCAATCCAATCTAGATAATCTAACAGCTAGGGTAACTGAGGCAGAAGAGCGAATAAGCGACCTAGAAGACAATATAATAGATAAAAAGGGAAAAGAGGAGGCCAGGGAAAAACAACTCAGAATCCATGAAAATAGAATCAGAGAAATAAGTGACACCATGAAATGTTCCAATGTCAGAATAATTGGAATCCTGGAGGGAGTGGAGAGAGAGAACTAGAAGATGTATTTGAGCAAATCGTAGCTGAGAACTTCCCTGATCTGGGGAATGAAACAAACATTCACGTCCTAGAGGCAGAGAGGACCCCTCCCAAGATCAAGGAAAACAGGCCAACATCCTGGCATGTAATAGTAAAACTTGCAAATCTTAGAACCCAAGGAAACCATCTTAAGGGCAGTTAGGGGGAAGAGATTCCTTACGTACCGAGGGAGGAATATCAGAATAATGTCAGACCTATCCACAGAGACCTGGCAAGCCAGAAAGGCCTGGCAAGACATATTCAGGGTGCTAAATGAGAAGAACATGCAGCCAAGAATACTTTATCCGGCAAGGCTGTCATTTAGAATGGATGGAGAGATGCAGAACTTCCACGACCGGCAGAAACTGAAAGAATATGTGACCACTAAGCCGGCCCTGCAAGAAATATTAAGGGGGGTTCTATAAAAGGGGAAAGACCCCAAGAGTGATATACAACAGGAATTTACAGGGACAATCTATAAAAACAATGTCTTCAGAGGCAACATGATGACAATTCATATCTTTCAATAATCACTCTCAACGTGAATGGCCTAAACGCTCCCATAAAACGGCACAGGGTTGCAGATTGGATAAAAAGACAGGACCCATCCATATGCTGTCTACAAGAGACTCATTTTGAAGCTAAAGATAGATCCAGACTGAAAGTGAAGGGATGGAGATCCATCTTCCATGCCAGCGGACCTCAAAAGAAAGCTGGGGTAGCAATTCTTATATCAGACAAATTAGATTTTAAACTAAAGTCTGTAATTAGAGACACAGAAGGACACTATATCATTCTTAAAGGGTCTATACAACAAGAAGATCTAACAATTGTAAATATCTATGCCCCCAACATGGGAGCAGCCATCTACATAAGCTAACTGTTAACCAAAATAGAGAGTCCTATTGATAACAAAACGTTAATTGTAGGAGACCTCAATACTCCACTCTCAGCAATGGACAGATCATCTAAGCAGAAAATCAACAAGGAAACAAGAGCTTTGAATGATACATTGGACCAGATGGACCTCATAGATATTTACAGAACATTCCACCCTAAAACAACAGAATACTCATTCTTCTCGAGCGCACATGGAACTTTCTCCAGAATAGACCACATACTGGGTCACAAATCAGGTCTCAACCGATACCAAAAGACTGAGATTATTCCCTGCATATTCTCAGACCACAATGCTCTAAAACTGGAACTCAATCACAAGGAAAAAATTGGCAGAAATTCAAACACTTGGAAGCTAAAGGCCACTCTGCTCAAGAATGTTTGGGTCAACCAGGAAATCAAAGAAGAACTTAAACAATTCATGGAAATCAGTGAGAATGAAAACACATCGGTCCAAAACCTATAGGATACTGCAAAGGTGGTCCTAAGGGGGAAATACATAGCCATCCAAGCCTCACTCAAAAAAATAGAGAAATCCCGAATTCACCAACTAACTCTACACCTTAAAGAACTAGAGAAAAAGCAACAAACAATGCCTAGGCCACACACTAGAAGAGAAATAATTAAAATTAGAGCAGAAATCAATGAATTAGAAACCAGAAACACAGTAGATCAGATCAACGAAACTAGAAGTTGGTTTTTGAAAGAATTAATAAGATCGATAAACCACTGGCCAGACTTATCCAAAAGAAAAGAGAAAGGACCCAAATTAATAAAATTATGAATGAAGGGGGAGAGATCACGACTAACACCAAGGAAATAGAAACAATTATTAGAAATTATCAACAACTATATGCCAATAAACTGAGCAATCTGGATGAAATGGAGGCCTTCCTGGAAATCTATAAGCTGCCAAGACTGAAACAGGAAGAAATTGACAACCTGAATAGGCCAATAACCAGTAATGAGATTGAAGCAGTGATCAAAAACCCTCCAAAAAGCAAGAGTCCAGGGCCTGATGGATTCCCTGGGGAATTCTACCAAACATTCAAAGAAGAAATAATACCTCTTCTACTGAAGCTGTTTCAAAAAATAAAAACAGAAGGAAAACTTCCAAACTCATTCTATGAGGCCAGCATTACCTTAATCCCCAAACCAGGCAAAGACCCCATCAAAAAGGAGAATTTCAGACCGATATCTCTGATGAATATGGATTCCAAAATCCTCAATAAAATCCTAGCTAATAGGATCCAACAATACATTAAAAGGATCGTCCACCACGACCAAGTGGGATTTATCCCCGGGACGCAAGCATGGTTCAACATTCGCAAATCAATCAATGTGATAGAACAGATTAATAAGAGGAGGGAGAAGAACCATATGGTCCTCTCAATTGCTGCAGAAAAAGCATTTGACAAAATACAACATCCTTTCCTGATTAAAACTCTTCAGAGTATAGGGATAGAGGGAACATTCCTCAAGTTCATAAAATCCCATCTATGAAAAACCCACAGCGAATATCATCCTCAATGGGGAAAAGCTGAGAGCCTTTCCCTTAAGATCAGGAACACGTCAAGGATGCCCACTCTTGCCACTATTGTTCAACATAGTACTAGAAGTCCTAGCAACAGCAATCAGGGAACAAAAAAAATAAAAGGTATTCAAATTGGCATAGAAGAAGTCAAACTCTCTTTTTGCAGATGACATGATACTTTATGTGGAAAACCCAAAAGACTCCACCCCCCAAATTACTAGAACTCATACAGCAATTCAGTAATGTGGCAGGATACAAAATCAATGCACAGAAATCAGCTTTCTTATACACTAACAATGCAACAACAGTTCCATTTACAGTAGCACCAAAAACCATAAGATACCTCGGAATAAACCTAACCAAAGAGGTAAAGAATCTATACTCTAGGAACTACAAAATACTCATGAAAGAAATTGAAGAAGACACAAAAAGATGGAAAAATATTCCATGCTCATGGATCGGAAGAATAAACATTGTTAAAATGTCTATGCTACCCAGAGCAATCTATACCTTCAGTGCCATCCCGATCAAAATTCCAATGACATTTTTCAAAGTGCTGGAACAAACAATCCTAAAATTTGTATGGAATCAGAAAAGACCCCGAATCATCAAGGAAAAGTTGAAAAAGAAAAACAAAGCTGGGGCATCACGTTGCCCGATTTCAAGCTATATTACAAAGCTGTGATCACCAAGACAGCATGGTACTGGCACAAAAACAGACATATAGACCAATGGAACAGAATAGAGAACCCAGATATGGACCCTCAACTCTATGGTCAAATAATCTTTGACAAAGCAGGAAAAAACATGCAATGGAAAAAAGACAGTCTCTTCAATAAATGGTGCTGGGAAAATTGGACAGCCACATGCAGAAGAATGAAACTTGACCATTCTCTAACACCATTCACAAAGATAAACTCAAAGTGGATGAAAGACCTCAATGTGAGACAGGAATCCATCAAAATCCTAGAGGAGAACATAGGCAGTAACCTCTTTGACATCGGCCACAGCAACTTCTTTCAAGATACATCTCCAAAAGCTAGTGAAACAAAAGCAAAAATGAACTTTTGGGACTTCATCAAGATAAAAAGCTTCTGCACAGCAAAGGAAACAGTCAACAAAACAAAGAGGCAACCCACAGAATGGGAGAAGATATTTGCAAATGACACTACAGATAAAGGGCTGGTATCCAAGATCTATAAAGAACTTCTCAAACTCCACACCTAGAAAACAAATAAGTCAAAAAGTGGGCAGAAGATATGAAAAGACACTTCTCTGAAGAAGACATACAAATGGCTAATAGACATATGAAAAAATGTTCATTATCATTAGCCATCAGGGAAATCCAAATCAAAACCTCATTGAGATACCACCTTACACAGTTAGAATGGCAAAAATGGACAGGAAAAGAAACAACAAATGTTGGAGAGGTTGTGGAGAAAGGGGAACCCTCTTACACTGTTGGTGGGAATGCAAGTTGGTACAGCCACTTTGGAAAACAGTGTGGAGGTTCCTCAAAAATTTAAAAATAAAGCTACCTTATGACCAAGCAATTGCACTCCTGGGTATTTACCCCAAAGACACAGATGTAGTGAAAAGAAGGGCCATATGCTCCCCAATGTTCATAGCAGCAGTGTCCGCAATAGCCAAACTGTGGAAAGAGCCGAGATGCCCTTCAACAGATGAATGGGTAAAGAAGATGTGGTCCATATATACAATGGAATATTACTCAGCCATCAGAAAGGATGAATACCCAACTTTTACATCAACATGGATGGGACTGGAGGAGATTATGCTAAGTGAAATAAGTCAAGCAGAGAAAGTCAATTATCATATAGTTTCACTTATTTGTGGAACATAAGGAATAGCATGGAGGACATTAGGAGAAGGAAGGGAAAAATGGGGGGGGAGGGAATTGGAGGGACAGATGAACCATGAGAGACTATGGACTCTGAGAAACAGAGTTTTAGAGGGGAAGGGGGAGGGGGATTGGTAAGCCCGGTGATGGGTATTATGTACTGCATGGAGCACTGGGTGTTATACGAAAACAATGGATCGTGGATCACCACATCAAAAGCCAATGATGTATTGTATGGTGACTAACATAATAAAATTAAAAAAAAAGTTAAAAAATTTTTATTAAAATATAATTGACAAACAATACCCTATTAGTTTTAGGTGCACGTTATAGTGATCCAAATTTTATATATTATGAAATGATCCTCATAAGTCTAGTTACTATGCAAAGTTATTTATGATTGAATATATTCCATGTGCTTGTAATTACATCCCCATGACTTATGTATTTTATAATTGTAAGTTTGTACCTCTTAGTCTCTTTTACCTATTTGCCTGTGTCCCAAACTCTTCTCCCCACTCTGGTAACCAATAGTTTGTTTCCTATATCTAGCCATATTTTTTTTCTTTTTTGTCTATTTTTTAGATTCCATATGTAAGTGAAATCATATGGTAGTTGTCTCTATCTGGCTTATTTCACTTAGCATGATACCATCTAGTTTCCTCCATATTGTTGCAAATGGCAAGATTTCATTCTTGTTTATGGCTGAGTAATATGTGTGTGTGTGTGTGTGTGTGTGTGTGTGTGTTTGCTTTATTCATCTATTGGTGGACACTTACATTGCTTCCATAAGTTGGTTATTGTAAATAATACTGCAGTGAACATAGGGATGCCTATATCTCTTCAAATTGGTAATTTTGTTTTTTTGGATAAATACCCAGAAATGGAATTGCTGGATCAAATGGTAGTTCTATTTCTAATTTCTTGAGGAACCTCCATATTGTTTTCTATAGTGGCTGCACCGATTCACATTTCCACCAACAGTTTGTGAGGGCTCCCTTTTCTCCACATCCTCACTGACACTTGGTGGTTTTTCTTTTTGATAATAGCTAATTTGACAGGTGTGCGGTGATATCTCATTGTGGTCTTGATTTGCATTTCCCTGATGATTAATGATGAGCATCTTTTCATGTGTCTGCCATCTGTATATCTTTGGAAAAATGTGTATTCAAGTCCTCTGCCCATTTTTTAATTGGGTTTTTAAAAAAGCTTTTTATTAGAGAACGAGTGGGGAGAGGAGCAGAGGGAGAGAAGCAGACTGCTCATTGAGCAAGAAGGCTGCTGCAGGGCTCGATCCAGGGACTCTGGGATCATGACCTGAGCCAAAGGCAGACACTTAACCGGCTGAGCCATCCAGGTGTCCCTAATTGTTTTTTTTTTTAAGATTTGAGAGAGAGTGAGAGAGCACGAGCAGGGGGAGGGGCAGAGAGAGAGGGAGAAGCAGACTCCCCACTGAGCAGGGAGCCCAATGCAGGGGATGGGAGGCTTGATCCCAGGACCCTGAGATCATGACCTGAGCCCAAGGCAGACGCTTAACCAACTGAGCCACCCAGGCGCCCCTGGGTTGTTTATTTTTTTGATATTAAGTTGTGTGAGTTCTTCATTTTGGATATTAACCCCTTAGAGTATGTATGATTTGCAAATATCTTCCATTCAGTAGAATGCCTTTTCGTTTTGTTGATGATTTCCTTTACCGTGCAAAAGCTTTTAAGCTAGATGTAATGCCATTGTGTTTATTTTAGCTTTTGTTGCCCTTGCCTGAGGAGACCGGTCCAAAAAAATATTGCTAAGACCAATGTCATGATATTTTTCGTGATTAACTGATTTGATTGATCTCTCCCATGCCACCCCAAATATAAGCTCCAAGAGAGAAGAAAATGGTCTGTCTTCTTCATTCTGTATTCTTAGTGCCTGGAGCACAAGGTAGGTGCCTAATGTCTGTTAAATGAATAAAGGCATGATATATTTGCAAGCAGGGAAGTACAGGATAAAAGTGGTGCTTAAGGAAGACTACAGATCAATAAAATTCAGGGGAATCAAGGACTGCTTAGATATAGAAATGATAGAGAAAGGAGACTGGAAGGAGTACATTTATGGTGTTTCTGCCCATTAAATCCCCTCTGCCAATTGAATGAGAATCTGTGAGGGTGGGGCCCCCAGATCTGTATGTTTTACAAGCTCCCCAGGAGTTTCTGGTACTCAGCAGGACTGAGAATGATTGTGCTAGATGACCTATAACTGTGCTGCCCACTGAAATAGAATGCTAGCCACAAACATGATTTTGAATTTTTTTAAGTAGGCTCCACACCTAGTGTGGAGCCCAACATGGGGCTTGAGATCAGAACCCAGAGATCAAAACCTGAGCCGAGATCAAGAGTTGGACATTTAACCAACCGAGCCACCTAGGCACCTCTTGAATTTTCTGATAGTGACAATAAAGTAAAAAGTAACCTGTGAAATTAATTTTTACGAGCAGCTCCCGCAGCTCCTGCTCTGGTCCGCCTCGGCCCGGCGGCGGCCATCAGCCCCCTCGGCCTCGGCTCGAGGGTCGGGGAGCTACGCGCTCCCCTCGGTCTGACCGCCAACCTCCCTTCCCCGCGCGCCTCGCGGCCCGCAGTCCGCCCCGCGCGCTCCTCCCGGAGGAGCCGAGCCCGCGCCCGGCTCGCCCGCCCGGCGCTGCCCCGGCCCGCCCGGCCCGCGTGAGGCCGCCCGCGCCCGGCCCCGCCGCCGCCGC